>NW_021703765.1:47227649-47594552 GCF_005190385.1 Monodon monoceros
ACTGGTACTTATCAAAGTCAGGCTCCTACCCTCCCACAGAGGCTGGGAGACAGGGGCCCTATCTTCAGATGTTGGCTGAACAAACAGTAAATTCTTTGGGCAGCCTTGAGTTTTCTCAGGCAGATACTTTCATGGAGGCTGGTGTCAGCCTAGGGATCAGCCTTAAGCTGTTAGAAACTATGTGTGTGTTTGTTCAAGTCTCTATAGGTGAAGGTCCAGCCTAGTAGGGAAGAGGGTTCAGAGGAGCCTGGCTAGGGTTTCGTCAAGGAGAAAAATCTTTGTCATATCTCAACAATCCCCACAATACCCCACGAGGGAGGTTTTATTATTTCCATTTTGTAGATGAAGACCCAAGACCAAGGGGTAATGTGCCCAAGATCAAGTAAGCCCTCAGTGGCAGAGGTGGGGTTGGAGAGTAGATAATTCAATCTCTACTTGGTGGTGAGCACTGCCTTCCAAGAACGGGAAAGCCCAGGGTATGAGATCACAGGCATCAGGATTAAAGGTCAATGAAAATGACCCAGAGATCTGACTCAAGGTAAATGAAAAATGCAGACCAACCCATTTCTTTCCTTGTAAAGTTTAACTAGTTAAATAAACCCAAGCTAGTGTGAATAAGTAGAAGGGAATGAGAGGTTGCATGTGAGCTGGAGTTCAAAGCCTTCTTTGACCTGTTTGAATAAGGTGACAATAAATTAGCCTCCAAAATCAAACACAGGAAGAAAACAGGCTTTCCCACAATGCCGCTTTAAGCAGTTTCAAAGAATATTCTTTTCAATTCTGCATTTGGTTTCTTCAAAAATATTATGACAACTGGCATCACACTTAGGAACCGAGACACTTCCCCCTTTCTTCACTGCTTTCCAAAATTTACATGTGTTTTCTCTGCGGCTGCCACCATCCTCAAGAGCCATTTCTGCCAAGCCCAGTCCCTTTTCATTTCTGTACATAATGTCCTATCCCTCAGTTTGAACACAGTCATTTCAGTCCAAGAGAAAAAAATGGGCTACATAAATAAATCTTTATTACTGTCACAGTGTTGTTAAAAGAATTTCCTAGTTTGAGCTGCTCTGCGTTTGAATCGCCACCTTTCCAGGGCAGAGAGGATCCTGCTAGGCATCTTAAATTAGGGAAGACAGTTTTATTGTCAAGGCAGGTCAATCAAATTATAATTGGCTCTAATTTGCACTCCCACCAGCTGTTAAATTCTTCACCTGCAGCACTCAAAATGGTGTGAAATTCTTGCCAGCTTTGTGAAAGCTTCAAAGAGAATCACTCTTGATCTGATTCCTAAAACCAAAGTGCTTGTTACTTTTCATCAGAAGCGAGCAAAATGCACCATTGGCTCTGACCATGGGAAGCAGGGCCTGGTCTGAAGTGGGCTAAGCCTGACAAGGATGGACAAACACATCTTCCATGCACAATCATCCTTGACAAGCCGCTATTTCTATTGCAGAGCAGCCCCGGGGCGGGGAGGGAGGACAGCTTTCTTTTGTTATGGCCATAATACCCTTGAGTTGTATTCTTCTATTTCATTGTGAGTTGAACTGGCAACTCTTAGGAAAGTCATAAATTTCACACTAAGAATAGAAGAGCAGACAAGGACAGAATTTTAGGGTAGGGCGTATCCATGCTGGTTCTGTAGTGAGGATCCATTATGCTTTCAGATATCCAGCATTATAGACTGTCTCGTACTGCCTCAGACAGTTTGGTGCTCTGGTTAAGTAAAACACCTACAGGAAACTCCTTGCTACCAGTGTCCACAAACACACAAAACACAAACGTGTGCACACATGCACGGGTGCACGCACGCACACACACACACACGCACACGCAAGCACACAGCTTCAGGAAAGAGTGAAAAGCAACAACCGGTTAGCACATGATGATGAAGCAGCATCTTGCTTTCACTTCTGGGCCACAGCTTCCTACTCCCTTACAACTTTGCTGAAGGCAGTTTTGTGCAAAATAGTAGACGCTGTGATGTCAGCAAGAGTCCGGTATGGCCAGATGCGGAAACAGCACCAAAACCAAATGATCAACATAAGCTTAATTTTGGATGAATTTTGGCAGTGCCGGTGTGGCTGCAGCTTAAGGAAACTCTTTAATTTAAACAACTGAATGGGAGTTTTCCTAATCTTGCTAATTTGCCACGTGGACAGTCCTCAACCATCTCAAAATGAGGGTCTTTGGGAATGGCTGGTGAGGAGTAAATGTTATGGAGTAATGAAGGTTCTTTGAAGAAATATTTTTGGATTTAGAATGTATTTAAGAAAACACAGGATGAGGTGTTTGTTTGTTTGTTTTGCGGTACGCGGGCCTCTCACTGTTGTGGCCTCTCCCGTTGCGGAGCACAGGCTTTGGACGCGCAGCCCCAGCGGCCACGGCTCACGGGCCCAGCCGCTCTGCGGCATGTGGGATCTTCCCGGACCGGGGCACGAACCCGTGTCCCCTGCATCGGCAGGCAGACTCTCAACCACTGCGCCACCAGGGAAGTCCAGGATGAGTTTTTTAAAAAATAAAAGGAAATATTGCATTGGAAATAATTTAAGAGAGAGAATAGTTTCTAGCTCTCAGGAAATGAAATGGGAATGCAAATTTATATGAGGATAGTCATTACAATAGTATTTAACAGAGCAAGAACTAGAAACAATCTTTCTAAACACAAGGAATTAGTTAAATCATCTGAAGCACTCCCATAGAACAGAATATCATGCAGCATTTAAATGTTTTATGAGGAATTTATATTATATGAGAAAATATATGTTAAATACAAAATAGGATAGAGACTATTCACAGTACAATCTCACTTAAGTAACTATATATGTATTATATACACAGAGTGCAAACTTAGAAAAATATTAAAGTGATTATTTCCAAGTGGTGGGTTTACAATTTTTATTTTTTCTTTATGTTTTTCTCTACTTTCCAAATTTTACAAAGTGAGTTTTTGAAATCTTTATAAACAAAAATAAAATAAAATAATAATGGCAAACAGTATGAGTTTGGGATGCAATGCTCAGATGCAAAAAATGTCACATATTTTTATTTCTCTAAATCAAATCAAATCTCTGAGGCCCAGTGGCTCAGGGCAGGCTAGATGCCCATCATTCCTGGAGCTCTCTTGTCCCTCAATGGAATCAGGAGTTGAAGTGGGTACAGAAAATTGAGGAAGGAACCAGACCTTCAGTGCTCAGTCTCCCATCTTTACCATCATCCTTTCAGCATCTAGACGTGGCTGTGCAGCGGGTGCTGGCACTCTGGTGGGGCCCTGGAGAGGCCTTCCCTTGGTTCCCACCATCACCACACTACTCAGGGCCTCATCATTTAAAGGCTATAGTCCCTCCCACCCCATGGAAGGACATAGCTCATGAGCAGAGCACAGTGCTCCACAAATTGTGGACCCCACCAAAAAAACACACCTCTTAATCTCCAAGAATCTGCGCCACTCCAGTGACCAAACTCTTTCATCCACCCAAAGGCTGGCCATCATTTACCCCCAATCATGGACCATCCAAACAAGTTATGCATTAGTCAGTGTGGACCCCAAAAGCAATACCAATATCTATATTTAGTGCCGCTAGTGTAGTCCTATCATGCAGGATTCCCCCAATATCTAAATCTATATTATAGGCCTTTCCAGGCATTACCTTATTTTATCCTCCTGACAAGTCTGTGAGATAGCACTATAATTATTCCCATTTTCCAGATGGGAAAATCTGAGGCTTGGAGAAATTAAGTAACTCCCTAAAGTCACACAACTTTAATATATAACGTCTCTTTGTGGCCCTGACACAAAAGCCCTTAACAACTCCCTGAGGTTGGAAGCTCAAAACTCGGAACAAAAATTGACTTGCTTCTTGGGATGGAGGCAGGAGATACAATAGTAATTCCATCAGGCTTCCTATAGCTCCAAAAGCGAAGGTATAAATTAATATCTCAACACATTAGACTGTCATCTAGGTTTAAGATCAAAAACACGAAGGAGAGGATGAACGAAAAGAACAGAAAGCCATAACCTCCTGGGTGATAGTATCTGTTTCACTTGGAGAAAGTGAACATGAGACTAAGCGTCCACCAGCCAGGAAGAAGCCCGCAGAGACTGTGGGGAGAAGAATCTGTGGGAAATTTGGAAAAGATTCTGCTTCTCTAGGGATGCAGGGCCTAGAACGTTCATGCAGGCCTATAAGAGCTTGACACTTGCCTGTGTGCAGAACACACTCAAATTCACATGGGTTGGCGAGGCCTAGTGCCTAGGAGGAACTGTTAAATGTATTCAACTTGCTCTAAGCTGAAGAAGGAGGTAGGTCATTGTCCTGGAACAAGGCCTCCTCGACTGGATGTTATCGAGAAGCTTTTCCTGAAAAGGGAAATCAGCTACGGCAGCAGCTCATCAACCGGGGTGAGTAGAAGCTGAAATTTTACAAACTGGTTGTGGCAGCCCTCAAATCCTGTGTCCCTCCCTGCTCAGTGAAGTACTAGGTGACAGGATAAATTATGGGTGTATCTATCCTCCTAACAGGTTCAATCCCAAGTCAAAGAAAATTGGAAAGATAAGAGGCACGCGTGAAGAGCAGTGCCGTGGCTTGGGGTCCCAACTCTGCAGCCTGACTTTGTGGTCTCACAGTTTAAATTCTCTGACCTCAGTCTCCTGATCTGTAAAACAGGGGTAATTGTAACACATCTCTCATGGAAACACGGTGAGCAAAAAAGGGGGGATGGTGCATACAAAACACACACACAGTGATTTATACATAGAAAAGTTCCATAAATGTTAACTATCATTATTTGTAATTACAGGCTGGTTGGTGCTCCTGGCTTTGTTATTGGATCTGAGCTAGTTTTGGAGAGAACACACACACAAACACACCAATGACCAAGCACAGCATCCTTCAGTGACCTCCAATTGTCTTAAGGAAGCATATGCATCAATGCCACTGGCCCAGCCCAGCTCGGGGCCTTACCCCTCCACAATCCACCACTCCCTGCCACTCATGACATGTGCTTCTCTAACCATATTGAACTTTTTTTTTTAAGATAAATAAGTTATCTTTCTTTTAAGATAAGTTCTGGGGATGTAATGTACAGCATGGTGACTATAGTTAACAAGACTATCTTGTATATTTGAAACTTGCTAAAAGTTCTCACCACATGAAAAAAGTTTATAATTACGTGAGGTGATGGATGTTAATTGAACTTACTGTGGTAATAATTTTGTAATATATACGTGTATCAACTCTTGTTGCACACCTTCTATGCAACATTATAGGTCAACTGTGTCTCAATAAAACTGGAAAAAAAAATTTTTAATTAAAAAAAAAATGTTTTTTTTCATTTCCTGAAATGTCATTCTCTCCTTCACCAGCAAGACCTCAGAGCTATCTATCCTCTCTCCGTAACTCTCTGTGCTCTCCTCCCTGCTGGGCTAGCTTTTCCTCATCCAACCTTCAGGTCCCAACGTTGATGCTTTTGCTCTGATGAGCATTCCCCCTACACACACAGTATACGTGCTGCCCCCCAGGACAGAGCCCAGCTTTGACCACGCTCTATTACAACCACTTGAGCCTCTGTATTGTAAGGTTTTTGGGGCCACCATGTGGTCCATCTGTCACCAAGGTTCAGCACAGGGTGAGCACATGATAGAGAGGTAGTCAGTAGGTATTTCTTTAGTGAACAAGTAAACATGCTCTAAAAATCTGGTGTCAGGCTATTACGAAACCTCCCTCCTCTACTGACCCCAGTTCATATCCTCCTCTCCAGCCAGGCCTGCAGAAGAGAGAGCACCTCCAGAATTGTGGTGTGTATACCCCAAATTGCAGCCCATGTTCCCACAACTCCCTTTACCACTAGCCAAGAGAGGCAGGCCCTACATCCTTCTACCCAAATGTATCTGCATCAGTTTGCTAGGGCCACCGTAACTGAGCACCCCAGATCAGGTGGCTTCACCCACAGAAATTTATGTCTCAACATGTGAGCAGGATTGGTTTCTTCTGAGGGCCTCTCTCCTTGGCTTACAGATGGCCATCCTCTCCCTGTTTCTGCACATGGTCTTTCCTCTATGTCTGTCAGTGTCCTAATATCTTCTTATAAGGACACCAATCAGATTAGGGCCCACCCTCATGACTTCATTTGACTTAATTCCCTCTTTAAAGATCCTGTCTTCAAGTATAGTCATATTCTAAGGTATGCAGTCGGGGAGTGGAGGGTGTAGAAACCCAACATATGAATTTGGGGGGAAACAATTTAACCCATAACAGTACTGAATGTCAAAGTCTGGTTTCCCTTTTGATATACATACACTGAGGCATCAACATGCCACTAAGAATGGGCTACTTCTCTCTGCCTTCACAAATAGGCACTTGGACATCAGTGCTTCATGTAGGAAAAGTCAACCCTGTTCACTAAACACAACCTGTTTGTTCAGAACTTCTCTGTACCGTGGGGGCCACATGGAGAGTGGAACACCTGAGTCCTGGACCAAGCACCTTGCAACCCGAGGCAAGAGATCAGGTAAACACAGCACACACGCAGGAACCCATGGTCATAGCAATCTACCCAAGCTTGCTCAGAAAGGCAACCCAGAGCCCTAGGGATGTAATGGGTCGTAGTCTGCTGTGGCCTCCTTATAGCTGTATGACCTTGTGCAAGTTGCTCAGTCTTTCTGTGCCTCCATTTTCTCACCTGTAAAATGGCATTAATAGGTACCACAGAGAACTGTTATGAGGATTAAATCAAACAATACACACAAGGCAATTAGAACAGTGCCTGGCTCATCATAATCATAGCAAACGTTAGCGTTTGTCTTGTTGTCGCTGTGCTATCAAGGCCGCCCAAGCCGGATGGTGGAGGCCAAACTGCCTCCACACCTGGGCTGAATATCAAGGACTCACGAGTCTCTAACTCCAGGTCAGTTCTATAAACAGAGAAAAGGCCAGTGTCAGAGCAAGTCTTCAAATTAGTTTGCTGGGAAGAAGCTACCACTTAAGACAGCGTTGATGATAGAGAGAAAACAGATCAAACTAAGGAAGGTAGGGTTGTCAGCAGTAGTAAATGCTGCTTTTGGAAAGCTGGATTTGAGGCCACAAGTGATTTGGCAGACACCAGCCTGGGAAGCTCTGTCTCCTCTGCCCAAGATCCTGGTCTGTGCCCTGTGCATTCTCACTCATGCTTCCACAGGCAGGTATCAGGGAAATAATATGGACCTGGAAATTATAACCGTCTGGGTCTTTAGGCAAATTACTGAACTTTTCCAAATCTCAGTTTTTTCCCTGCACAAGGGGGAAATTATGCCAACAATACAGATAGTGCCTATTAAGTGTCTGGTGCAGAACACGTCCTGATGGTTCGTTCTTTTTCCCCTTCGCCTGTTAAGTACCATTAGCAGAGACTGTTATGAAGTATTTCTGTCTCCTACACACATAGTCCTGAGTACCATGTACCATGCCAGGTATTTCCCTACGGGCAGCCCAATTATCAGATTCCACGGAATACACTGAAACTCTAGGGTTCCAAAGGAAGTCCACCAAAAGAATTCCACTTTTTGGATCATTGCTATTTCAAACACTTTGTCAAACATCCAGGAAATCATGAAGTCTATCAGTATCTCTCTGTCAGTGTGGTAAACAATCAGATGAAGCTTGCCTCTGAAGTAATGGATGACTGCTAATCAATACACTAATGAAAAACACCAAGGCAACAACATTTTTAAGGGGACTATATCAGTAAGACTCTGTATGTGTATTACATAAGGCTTTGAGGAAAAAGGAAATGAAAGAGGTAGAAAAAAATAACTACATACTTATGATGTTTTATAATACGCAAAAAATTTTCACATACACTATTTAATTCTTATAACAACTCAGTGGAATATTTAAATTACCTCATGATGAGAACTATTAGTAGATGAAGTATTATTAAGTCAAAATGCACAGGCATCTTTAAGAGTGGTTCTCAAGCCAGGTTCACGGATTCTGGAGTCCAAGTGATATACACTTTGCTGTCCCTGGCTTGCCTCTAAGAGTTTTACTTTTTGCGTTTGCATTTTGATGATTATCAAAAAAATTAACCCAGGTAAATTCTAGATTATGTGAATAAACAACTCATCATCTAGTACAATCAGGAGACTTCGGAATCTCATTGGCATTGAGTAATGACATTCTTGACATTCATGAGCTAATGTGAAAAGAACTGATGTGCCCTTGGTAAGCATACGATGTGCTCTATGCCACAAGACCAACAGACATGCAAATAACATTTGTTCAGGAGTGTCACTAGAGAAAAGGAAGAGGGAACTGAGTTGTCACACAGCACCCGGTAGTAAATGCTTGCCAGAGATATACAAATATCTAAGCTGTAGCACTCAGCACCACAGTTATTTCACAAAGGGGATTTCCTTCCAGAAAAAAAAAAAAATCACCAACCACATGAATGTCACAATGATATTCTGAATTTCATTTTTGGATGGATATTTTGAGGGGTATATAATGTGAAATATTCTATTTGTTTTATGTTTCTGTAAGGGTTTTAAGTGTAAAAAAATGCCGATTTTAATTGTGTGTATTTTAAAATTATTTTAGTATATACTTATTCCATATTTATTATATAACTTTTATATTATAAATTACTTTATTGTAACACCACTTAGGTAAAAACTGGGGATCAACAAGTCTGAAAACATTGCTTTTTGAGATAGAAATGTTTCTCAGACTTGTCTATAATTTTTTTAAATTCTTCTTAAAATAATCCTTTGCCCACAAACCATCAGCAGGCGATTTTTCTTTCTAGTGCTGACGGAGGGAAATCAGTAAACGGAGAGTTAAAAGAGAAAGCATTGAATCTGTAGCAAAGTGCCTGTGACATTCTAAAAAAGCTGAATATATGATCAGCCTGTAAGTTAAATAACCCCAACTGAAATCCAATATCTAGGCAGCAAAAATGGAAGAACGGAAAAATGCTGCCCAGGGGACTGGCTCTGAATCTGGCACTCTTCATGATTTCTTCCGTGACTCTGAATAAGTTCTCATTATTGCCCTGCCCCTGGTTTTGTCCTATTGGATGAGGGGGGAGTGTTGTTTCTTTTCTGTTTGTTTGTTTTTTGCCAGTTACCAAGTGGGAGCCAAGAATATTGCTTTGTAAAGTGCTTTGTGAAGCACAGATACCCAGTATTGTCAAACACGAAAATCTTCAAAATTCACAATTTAAGGGTCTTTGAAAATTATTTGTGTAGCATGCCTTGCCATTTTCTTCCTTTTTAGTTCATCTCTGATCACTTTACTGCACTTGCTTGAAACAGGTGGAACAGAATAAACAGTACTCTAGTCAGGGGTGGGTTAGTTTTCCAATTAAAAGTATTACCATTTAAGGACACCGAATGATGTCTTCTCCTTTTGCCCCAAGATGAGATGTAGGATGGAAGGGCATGGCAGTTTCTATCAGTTTGAGAGAAATTTTCAAAAAGAAGACATGTGATGGGAAAAAAAGAAATGAATCTGAGTGACTTTCATAAGCTGAGAACTTTAAAAGATTTTATTTTGGTTTAATAAAAATTGTGCACACTATTACAATTACTCTGTGGGCTGGGTCCCCTTTGCTTTTTGTTTAGAAACAAATAAAAATAGCTGAATTATTAATGTGAAGTAAATTGGTTACTAAGCATTTAGAGTCACTTTTTAATTCACACATGCATCTGTATTAACATCTTCACGGTGCTTTACTACAGATTATACCATAGTTGTAATGGCACTTAAGGAGCCATTTAAAGGATAATGTTTCTAGCAGAGGCATATTTGAAAGTGGATGGTGTTGTTAGATACAAGAATAAAATTATAAAATCCACCTGTGAGGTTAGGGGGCACAGTCCCCAAGAATGCCCTCACTTCTGATACCAACTGCAGGGTAGAGGGGTTTCTAAGACCACACTCGGGCTCAGTAATTCACTAGAAGAATGTACTGAAGGCCATAATGACTGTGGTTATGCTTTATTGCAGTGAAAGAATAAAGGATACTGATTAAATTAGCCAAAGGAAGAGATACACGGGGCAGAGCTCAGGCGGTTTCTAAACATGAAGTTTTCAGTTGTCCTGTCACCACGGAGTCAGGGACAGTTTTATCTTCCCTGGCAATGATTTGAGACAACATGCACAGGATATTGCCCGCCAGGGAAGCTCACCCAAGCCTTGGTGTCCAGAGTTTTTACTGTGGAGACCTGGTTGGCTGCACACAGGGCTGACCTTTAGATCCTCCAGAGGTAGAGCAGATATCATGTAGTTCGAAGTCCCCATCATAAATCACATTGTTAGACTGTCTGTTTTTGCCCAAAGCCCCCAGGTAAACAGACACTCTTCCTAGAGAGCACCTCCCAGGAGACGAGGGCAAATCCAGACCTCCCCCTGTTAAACACACAGGCCACCCCCTGGCATTTGGCCAAGGCTCTCTTAAGCCAAATGATCATATTTGAGTGTCTACATTTAGGAAAGCATTTATATGACAGACACCATAACAGAATCAGTATGAATATACCTAACATTTGGAGGAACCAGTGTTGGGCAGATTTAAAGATATTAACCCATCCTATAAAGTCATTACATACATTTTCATATATTTGTACTAAATTCATTACTTGTTTCCTCCCTTGATCTACTGCTATTTGTACATCATGATAAACTTGTACAAAACTATTTAGCATAGCAATTATCTGATGGTTAGCTAAAGCCAGTTCTTCAGAGCAGTCATTTTCCATTTATATCCTGAAGAGGCTTTAACTACATCTCTCAATATGTTTGATTAGCAATATCAGGATAATCAGAAGACTGACTTACATAAGGTAGGCAAATTTTACCAACAATGCCAATGTTACATCATATTAGAGTATGGTCATGGTACAATTCTGTTTCATTATATAACAAAAGCGGTTAGAATTACAGAGGTATTTGCTATGCCTTCCAACATAATCTATCCTTGCCCGTATTATTACCATGAACAGGTGTCATTACATTGGCCATGATTTGGTTATTTACAGGGTCCAAGTTAGTTGGGGTCAAAGCCATTTACCCTGTCTCAGTTCACAGGCTTGTACTAAGACTAGTTTCCATTGTGCACTACTATACAGCAGGACCCACCTCCCTCCCACAGGCAGGACGTGGGTGGTATTCAGAATAGTTCCTATTTCTGCTAACTGTATTACAGGATATGTCTTTTAATCTATCCTAGGGGTGAGGGCAGATATAGTGTATCAGTGTACATTACAAATGCCTCCAGAGAACTCCACAGGTTTGGAGGGCCGTAAGATTCCACTGCTGTGCCCTTGAGCCCCAGCTGCTGGGATGGAGGGCCATTGCCCCATGGCTACTGCCCCTTCATCTGTCTTAAAATAGTCAAGAGGTCCTATTGGGTAAGGGTACAAGCCTTTTACGAACAGTGTATCCTAGCATTATCAGCACTATTTGTTGAGTCTGCCTGACCCACTTCACTAAAGCTTTATCATCTTTCCAGGTTCACTCCCATCCCTTTCCTGCCTCCTGGAAGAGAATCCCTCTAATTTGCTCGTTCCAGTTAAAATTACTTTTCCCCTGAATGCCACTCCTCATAAAAAGTGAATTCAGCTTGTCCCAAGATGCCTAGACCAGAACTTTCTCCCCTAAAGTCCTTTTCTGTCCTGTGGTCCAGTATTGTTTAATTCACCATGCATGCTGTTGCCATTGTGTACTAATGACCTGAGTGCAGTTAATATACATGTTTTGTACCCCAAATATTGGGTCCTCCATTCTAGGGTTAGATGAGTGGTGTCACAGCCAGATGTCATTTAGTTTGAGTATGCCATAAGGTCACCCACAGCCCTCCTCATCTCAAGCTGGGGCTGTTTCCAGGGGAATTCAGACCCATCATGTGGTACCTATTACTCTAATCCCATCAGGAACCCAATGTTTTTTTCTATTCTGTTTAATAGCTTTCCATCCACAAAAAATAAGCATAATACATATTTGTGCATAGCACTCTGTGGTACATTGGTCCTGCCACCATTATAGCCAGGAAACTTTCTAAGCATTCGATCCTCCAGGTTTAGAGTTACACAATGACCAGTCGGCTGGGAGTTGTACTCCACATGGTCCAACGGCCCATTAGGGAGACATTCCCACAAATTCCTTCCCAAATGATATCCTTTGTAGCAGATGTAACTTGAAAAATAAGACTCAAAAGCTGTTGGCACATTACTAGAATTCTACTCATTCATTAACCTTCAGTCTAGTTCATCATCACCTTGTACGACCAAAATGTTTCCCACAGTGATACCACTCAGGTTTGAAGACTTCTATTCAGTTTTGTGAGGTTCCCAAAGCAGGGGTGGTCTTGGCAAACACGTAGCTTCACCTTTCTGGGCATCTGGTACAGGTGAGCTTAGAGATAATATTATTCTCTTGCTCTGAGCCTCTTTCAAGTCACCTAAGTAATATGGGAGTTCCCTCACTGCATAACCCATTTACTCATTCCTTTATCCTCAGCTACCATTTTTCCTTCTCTACATTTGTCATTTATTTTTACCCAAACTTCCCACCTCTGGAAGTCATGTTCAGATAAAGAAAATCCTATCCCTTCACATTAAATAACCACTTCACATTCCAATTTTAATCCAAATTTTCACTTTAGTCCCATCAACCACTGCATCTCCATGTCCTCCCAATCTCACTGTACATCTTATTAGGACTTCCCAACAGATTTTGGAATCATAGTGCATTGGAATCCCATGTTAAGAAGCCCCCAAACATTCTCTTCTCCTTCAACCCCACTGCCCATTTACCCACCCATGTGCATATGGCCTTGGGTCCCCAGGTGGGGGACGCTGGCTCTTCTGTCAGCTTCCATCTTGATTAATATGCCAGCCCACTATCCAAGGTGATTCCAGGTCACGTTTCTCATTGTCAGCTTTGCCTTCCAGCTTTTCGAATTCTTCCAGAAGGGGTTAAATAGAGAAGATTTGTTTAGGGCCCCTTGAAAAGTAGGAACCAGCAGGGGCTTCCACTGGTCCACCCAACCTCCAATAGTGCTGCATTAAGACCTTGGTTTCAACTCATCAATGTCCACTTTATTCATCCCATTTATCAACAACCATCTAAAGATTTCCACTCTGCTGAGTCCACTCCCTTGACTCTTCCCTCTGTCTTTCCCCATTTCCTTGAGAATCACTCTGATTTCCTAACACCTGTAAAATCTGTAAGGGAAGCTGAGACAACAAATCTGACAGGGCTTCTCAAACTGTTGCTCAATATCAGAGCAGCAATGTTACATGGGGTGTCCGTGCCAAAGGGGTGCCTTTAATCACAGCATTTACTATGCCTTGGGTAAGGGGTGTGTTCAGTGGGTGAATAGCCCAACAATCTCAGCATGGCTTGCATATGAAGTATCTCAGCTGTTTCATCTGGGATGTTCCACTTCACATTTAAAGGGAGAGTTGGACAGTCTCCTTTCTTAGGATAAACTCACTTTGTAGCTGCTTTTATCCAGTCCACCAGGTTAGCTGTCCTTTTGGAAATAACTTGCTGTGTTTGGGGATCATATATAGCCATCTGTGATTGCTCAGTAGCAAGCTGCATCCTGTATTAACCCAAACATGCTCTTCTACTCTGCAGTATCCAAAACCAAAGATACCACTCTAAGTTAGTCACTCAAAACCTATTTTAGTAAAGGTTCTTCAGGAAGCTGAAAATATCAATACAAAACGAAACAACTCCTTCACGTATACACCCTGGTTTCACTACTTCCTTGGTTTTGCCTTTTACCCACCTGGACAACCTAGAGGTACTACTTGTTGTCCCAGCAAAATTCCCCTTTGGTAGCAGCCCTGAAGCTAGCAGCCATAGCTCAGGCTGGCTGAAATCTGAGATGGGCTCACAGTCAGGATCTGCCCCAAAGCTCTTTATTTTCATTTTAGCTATTATGAACAATAATAGCCAAGGCACTGTATATTTAGCTTATTTCTTACTATCTTACATTTCCTTATGCATCCAGTGAGCTAACTCCTGGGGATGTGGATTCATCTCTAAATTCCACAGGTAACGTTTACATATAGTAACTGATCCCAGCACAACTGTTAGGGAACCGTTGACTGAAACTGCCCGCCTTGTCCAGGCATGATGATAATCACTTGCCTGAGCTGTCTCACAACAGGAAGTCCCAATAAAGAACACGGTGCTGCTCCTGAGAACTAACCAGGAGAATTCTAGAGGGGCCAAAAGGAGGAGGAAGGAGACAATATGTCCTGCCGACCTCCCAGAAACTGTCACGCTGGAATCCATCTTGGCTGAGAGATGCACGCACCACTGGGGAGGACCCTGAGTCAGACTATGGGCCAAGCATGATGATTGGCCAGAGACAACCTGGAAACTAACCCCATTACCATAAAACCTGAGACTGCGAGCCACATGGCAGAGCAGTTCTCCTGGGTTCCCTTGCCCTGCTGCTCTCCGCCCGGGCGCCCCTTCCCGATACAGTCTTTTGCTTTGCCTCCTCAGATAATTCATTTCCAAGTGTTAGACAAGAGCCCACTACAATGGGTGAACGGGAAGCCATGCAGGAATCAAAGATTCATCCCGGGCCTCTCGTCTTTTCTCTTCCCAAATCACACATTTCAGTAAGTGAGGCTCATTCTAGGGACTCATACTTCTGATGCCAACTGCAAAGCTAAAGGGTATAGCCTACAAGACCACCCCCATTTCTGACTGCAAGTTCTGGGTTCTCAAATTTACCCTCCATTTCGATAAAACTCTTTGGGTAAGGTTAAACTGTTAATTACATACTACCTAAAAGATAACTAGGCTTTGCAGGGGCCCCCACCCAGATCTATAGCCTCATCCAGTTTGTGCCACATCTACACCCAGCCATGGCCAACCCCATCATTTACACAGACATTGCCCTATACAGCAAACTCGTGGGTTCTGTCTATTTGAGTTATCTGTACACAAAGTTCCAAAGCCAGCAGTCAACTTCAGTGCTCTTAGCACTAGGGAGAAACAATCTGGTTAGGAGTCTTGCTTTCTCAGAATTAATCTTGAGTTTATTTGACAGCATGGTGACATCACTGCCATCATGGCACTGGGGCAAGTCCACCTATGGAGAGAAATTTCCTAATGAGAACTTCATTTCAGCCCTGGCATCTTTTCCATGGTAAATTCCAGACCCAACACAAACGGTTCCCAGCTCTTGTCTGCTGGTTGGGTGACAAGCATGTGCTAAAACAACAATATTGTGAAAGCTTTGGGCATAAGAATGGCAAGATTAGCAAGAAGTTCACCATCACTAACCGTGAATAACTCTTATAAACTTAATTTGTTTCGTCTTAATCAACAAGCCATTCCTTCTGTCCTGGGGAGGGCAGCCCCATCCCCAGTCACTCTCTTGGTATTCTCATGTGCTACAATCTTTTCATCCATATTTCCCTTATTCCCCTCCAAGTCCAGCCAGACAGCAGAGTTAAATTTATGATTATATTTAAAAACCAAACTACAAAACACATTAAAAGCATTTCCCTGTGCTGTGGATTTTCTGATCTCTTTATAAAGAGGTTATTCACTCCAACCCTTCTTAGTGACTCCTGTTAACACAAGCTACATTAAATTTATCAATAAATAGAAATGTCTTGGGAATCTCTAAAAGAGTGTTGTGATCTCCAAAACACATCTGCTATTAACAAAAACTGATATTTCTTGACTCAAAGAAGATTCCTAAATCAGACAGGGATGTGTGCAAACTATCTGTTTATGATAGTTCATGTTAATACATCACATTTGTTAAAATAGATTTGATAAACACTCTAAGAAAGGACATTCCTTGGCTGCCTCTCCAGCATCTGTTTTCCCCTTTCCATAGCCCTGATTTCCATTTGGTTCTGGGAATTTCACTCTACTTCCAGCCCCACAAGTAGAGCCTATGACCTGGGTTAAGCCAATCAGTTTATTTCATCTGTTTTGTCAGAATGAATCGTAGGGCTTTGGCTGGCAATATTGTGAACACAGTTTTCTGCTGGCCACAACCACGGATGTCTGAACCAAAGCCCCAGGAACTGCAAGCAGTCGCCTTAGTACCATGTGGAGAGCCAGCCACAAGGTGAAGCTGACATTACAGAACATAGGAAAAAGCAAAAGGAAACCAGTACTTTCATAACACTGCTGAGCAGCTGGAACAAGCCTAAACTGAGGCCAATCTTTATTCCTGGACCTTGCAATTTAATGGGCTAAAAAACTATCTTTACTGTTGAACCCCTTAGTGCTCAAAGTGTGATCTGTATGTAGGCCAGCAGCATCAGCGTCACTTGGGAGTTTGTCAGAAACGCAGAATCAGGACCACAATGTGGATCCTCCTGAACCAGAATCTGCATTTGAACAAAATCCCCAGGTGATTCTATATACACTGACATTTGAGAAGAACTTGCCAAGCCTCTGTAAATCAGCTTTTTCTATAATTTGCATTTTGAATTAGATCTCTACCACATCCCTGTGTAATAGTCCAGATAGATGTTATTACTCCTCTTTAGAGAGAAAGGGAAACTGGGTTGGGGGAGCTGACATGCTGGCCAAAGGTCACACACATTTAGAGCGTCAGGAGCACCCCGGTCCCAAGCCTCACAGTAATTTCTTCTTCTGATGAGCTCTCAGGTCTAATCAACATTTTCCATGGGCCATGCAGCCAGGGTCCAGGGCTACCTGTTCACCAACCTTGCATTATTCTTTACTTTAAAAGACCACGAGTTTTAACAACATCCTTGCTCCCTGAGTTTGTAATCAGGGAAAATTCTTTAATGTAGGTAATTTATTTAATGAGTAGCTCCAAATATTGGTTCCCAACTACCAAGCAGTTTAATACAAAAATTATAGGCTAGCCTAATTGCACTTAAACAAGTAAGCCCGTGAACAATTTTCTCTCATTATTTCTCAGTGAAGCATACACCCTTGGCACAGTTCTCTTTTTATTAATAAAAGCAAGAAGCAAGTGTTGAAAAACCTTCATGTTCCTTGATGTTTTACAATCCTGATCTATCTCTTAAATCCAGCCAATGGGATAAAGGAAAAATACTATATAAAATAGTTCTTTCAGAGAAAGGCTTTCCCACAGAAACTTCTCAACAGTCTAAAATGGTATGAGATATTTAAAGATATACCTGGTAAATTGCTATAACCCTTAATACAGTTTATGTGCACAGTAATCCCTTGACAAATGCTTGTTGCATAAGTAATGTTCATGTTCAAAGTACTTTACAGCTTGCAAGGCACCTTACCTGTTTTTTTCATTTAATGTTATTGATTTATATCTTTGCAACAATCTTGGTGGTTAGGGGTTATTATTTCCATTTTACAGATGTTGAAACAGTCAGAATGGCCATCATCAAAAAATCTAGAAACAATAAATGCTGGAGCAGGTGTGGAGAAAAGGGAACCCTCTTACACTGTTGGTGGGAATGTAAACTGATACAGCCACTATGGAGAACAGTATGGAGGTTCCTTAAAAAACTAAAAATAGAACTACCATATGACCCAGCAATCCCACTACTGGGCATATACCCAGAGAAAACCATAATTCAAAAAGAGTCGTGTACCACAATGTTCATTGCAGCACTATTTACAATAGCCAGGACATGGAAACAACCTAAATGTCCATCGACAGACGAACGGATAAAGAAGATGTGGTACATATATACAATGGAATATTACTGAGCCATAAAAAGGAATGAAATTGGGTCATTTGTAGAGACGTGGATGGACCTAGAGACTGTCATACAGAGTGAAGTAAGTCAGAAAGAGAAAAACAAATATTGTATATTAATTAACACATATATGTGGAATCTAGAGAAATGGTACAGATGAACTGGTTTGCAAGGCAGAGATAGAGACACAGATGTAGAGAACAAACGTATGGACACCATGGGGGGAAGTGGGGCGGGGGTGGTGGTGTGATGAATTGGGAGATTGGGATTGACATATATACACCAAATATGTATAAAATAGATAACCAATAAGAAGCTGCTGTGTAAAAAAATAAAATAAAATTCAAAAAAAAAAAAAAAGATCCACAAAAAATTCCTTGGGAATAAGCAGAAAACCTAAATAAATCAGTGAAGAAGCAGGGTGGGGGGGTAGCTTTCAACAAATTATCTCCAAGAAGGATTATCAGACCCACATGGTATTCGCACCAGCTGTGCACGTATAGTTAAGACACAGATAATTCCCAAGTTTGTATAAAATATTCCGTGGCATTAAAAAAAAAAAAGCTTTCCAAATCTTTTTAAAGAGCTAGCCTAATTTTGATATGGAAACCCCAAAATAAATAATACAAAAGGAAACATTTATAGACTTAACCTCTTAAATAAGTGGCAGTTAAGATCCTTCCCTTGTACGTCCACATCATGCCACATCCTTTTGCCCGGCTACACTATTTGCTCCTCAAAGGCGGGGGGAGACCCTCTCTTTACCCCCAGGATGTCGAGTTCAGCAGGTCACTGACAGAACCCAGACTCTCAACCTTGTTTTCAAGTTCTTAGCACTTCTCACAGGAAACAGCACCAGAGAGCGAGCTGCTTGTCAACAATCATACCGCAAAAATTTAAATAAGCGCAGCTTACTAACACCGCAGGGAATTCTTTCGAGATAAACTCAGGCGAAAGGGGACACTTGCCAAGAAGCAATGTTTAATTGGTGACTGAGAGAATGTGGAATTATTCCTGGCACACGACACAGGTTGAAAAACTACTACTTTCCCCGACAACGAAGACCTTTCTGAGAGCTTTGGGAACCATCCCTACTCTGATCTCTGGGACAAGGAAAAATATCTCCCCACAGTGACGTTTTCTTGCTTTCTGCAAATATTACACTTTCTAAGAGTTGGGCAGTCTTTTTGCTCTTAAAACAATTGAACAAAAGGCACCTGAATGTTCACCTGTTTTTAAGTAGTAAAGCGATAAGCTACTTCTCAGGTTACCAAGCAGCCTTCCTCTAAGGCCCTGCTTTTAGCTATTTTTTCCTTCCCTGTGGTCTATCAGTCTATGAATGAAGGGCTCCAGTACATGGGATGGGAGGGAAAAGAACACCCATGACCCATGGTGTATGAACACAGATGTGCCGGCCTCTCCCCCTTAACCTTCCATAGCTCACCAATTTTTAAAAGGACCAATTTCTAAGTCCTAAAGAAGTGAGTATCCAAAGACCTGCACAATCAGAGCCTAAGCTACCTTTCCAGTCCCATTGGCCCTAATTCTTGAGACATCCCAGCCTCAGTGGACACTGTGCAGGCCCAAAAGCTCATCAGAAACTTTCACTCGCCCTGCTCCCTCTGGTTGGAATGACTTTGATGAACTTCCCCTCCTGCCAAACTCCTCGCTCCCCCAGGCCCAGATCGAACGTCACTCTCCCTAGAAAATCTTCCACCAAGCCACAAATGAGCACTCCTATGTCCCCAAGCAAGCATCAGTGTCTGAGCTGAACTGTAATTATTTGAATGTGACTTTGGTCCCCCTAATAAACTATCAGCTTGGTGTGGGCAGGGATCGGATCCTATCTGCATATTTGGGCTTCCCGGCTCAGTGCCGCATACAAGGCAGGGACTCACTATAGTTTTGTTGAATGGCCCTGTTGAGTGTCTACTGGAGACCCACTGCCTGACACACACCTGTTATAATTTGATGTAAAACTTAATTAGAAGAGCTGACAAGAGTATCTAATAACAATGGGAAAATGGTGTTCAGGAGGAGACAGATTGAAGGCAATGTTTTCTCAGCCTGGCAAGGAGAGATGATACCCAGATCCCGTGAGAAAAGCCTGGGAAATGTAGGCCTGGATATCCCTGAAAACATTTTCTCTGCCCTGATTCTCTTATTCATCAGGCTATTTGGTTTTCTAAGTAAACTTTCCTTGGGGAAAGATGGTGGGTGGTGTGAGCCAATTGTTTTTATTATCTATTGCTGTGTAACAAACTATCCCAAAACACAAGGGCTTAAAAATAGCTATTTTTACTTGCTCATAATTGTATGGGTCAGGAATTCAGACAGCGATAAGCAGAGTAGTCTTTCTGCTCTGGGCAGCATTGGCTGATCAGGTGCTCAGAGGCATCGAGTAAGTGGTCCAACTGGGCTGGAAGTTCCAAAAGGCTCCAGACACATACCGGGCACCTCGGGGCCTCCTGGTGCCACATGGCTGGCTTGGGCTTCCTTGTAGCATGCTAGTCTTGGGGTCATCACACTGCTCACATGGATCCTGGCTTCCAAAGGGGTATAACCCAGGCAGGGAGAGTGAAAGCCGCAAAACTCTTGGGTCCCAGCCTCAGAAATACAGTCACTTCTGCCACATTCTATTAGTCAAAATGGGTCATAGGATCATCCTGGATTCAAGAGGAAGAGAATAGTCTCCATCCTTCAATGGCATGGAAGGCAAGAAACTTGTAATCGTCTTTAATTCACCACACTTCTTTTTCCTGATCAACTTTGAATAAACCAAGGATCAAAGTTCTAGGCCTACCAAGATGGGGCTATAAATCCTCACAATCAGGCCATCCGTTAGCATTAATAAATTCCTCATCACTATAAGACATCAGAGATAAACTTTACTTGACATATTGTATATGGTTCCGAAATATGTCTGTACTTCAATATTTTGGAAAGTGAATCACATTTTAAATGCATCAGAGGAGTTGGCTAACTAAAAGAAATCTTTTCTTTTGCAGGGATTTTTTTGCTAGCTTATTTCCAAGACAGTTCCAACTGTGATTCATTTCAAAAAAGACCATTCCACAAATATGATACTGAATATATTTATAAATATATTTTTTAACAAGACCTAATTTTATAACTTATAAGTATTTTCACATAAGTTCACAAAGAAGGAAAAGAATTACCATAGATACACTAACATTTTTTGCTGAGACCCTACCACAGTTTGGAATTTGTACATTTGCTTTTGGAAAACTCTGATAACTCAGTGACTTGTGAGTGGCCAAAACATCTTCTAAATCAAAGCCTCAATGAGAGAGGTTACTTTAGGAAAGATGGATAACAACTGTCATTTAATCTTTGCTCTCTGGCCACATAACAGCTAAATGCCCAATCTGAAACTGCTGAGACTTTGAAAGCTATGTAATACATAGTTAATTAACCTAGATAGTATGAGAAAAGGCTAGGGTTTCCAGGTCAATTTTAATTTCCTCAAAAGGATCAACCCAATTTTCCCCCGTAGCAGTGAGATTTATTTGTCTCAATAAATTTTTGTGGAGTGAATTAGTGAGGGAATGCATGAGTAGATGTATCACTCACCCTTTTCCTCAACATGCTCTCGAGAAACCCACAGACACACTGGAGAATCCGTCTAATATACAAGGCAGTGGCAGCATGAGTGAGAAAGAGGGAACAGATTTCAAAAATTATATTTAGGGGATCATATCAAGATGTGGCGATCCAGTTAGATGTGACGAGGGAGGAAGAGGACAGAAGCTCATGGATTTTAAGCTTCGGTGACTGGGTCAGTGGTGCTGAAACCAGTGAGTTAGGAATAAGAGTGAAGCTTCCAGTATCAAGTAGAAGGAAAAAGAGTTCAGTGGGAATGGATAGTACTGGCTGACATCAGGGGAGCTGTCCAGCAGGCAACTGGTATATTTAAGTTTATGCTTGGGGGGAGAGGTTAGAGTTAAGAGATGTAGATTTAAGAATTGTCACTTCATGTGGTAGTGATGCCATAACAATGTGTGTAATTGTCCAGAGGGTGTGGAGTGAGAGAACAGGTCTGGGACAGACCCCAGGGGACACCAGCATTCACCAGGCAGGTAGAGGTAGAAGAGCTCCTTGGAGACAGGGAAAGAAAAATCAGAAATATACAAGAAATATGCAGAGTGATGTACTGCAGGATCCAAGGGAACAGAGTCTCCAAAAGGAGGTTATGACCCGCACAGCATACCTAGTAAACCCTCCTATGAAAAAGACTAAGAAGCTTCTACGTAATATAGACTAAGAAAACTCATGGTCCAAGCAGTTCGAAAGACCGAGATTCACATCTTTCAATCCGCCAATGACCTAAGGAAGGTCCCTTAACTTTTCTGTGCCTCAGGTCTCTCATCTGAAAAACGGAGATAATAGTAGTTAAGCTCATTCTATCTCACAGGGTTATTTGAGTTCTATGAGAAAATGCACGTGAAATCCAGCCCACTGTGAACTTAAAAGCATGTATGGATATAGTTAGTTCTTAATTTGGGTAGGCAGATTAATGATTGTTAATAAATGCTTGAAACTAACAGTATATAAGAAAAGCATAAATAACTCCGCTTTAATGAAGCTCTCTAAGCTGTAAAGAGTTTCTCGGATCACTGAAGTATTATTTTTCCCAAGAACTTGTAAGTCCTCCCTAACACCCTACCAGCAACAGTGCTGGGCTGGGACTCAGGGTCCTTGTCCCAGGCCTTGCCCATCCTCTTGTGCCTCTCTTTGTTGTCAACATGCCACACTTGTTTGTGATTCTTTGATGCAGGTCTGCTTCCCTTCTAGACTATGAGCTCCTTGAGGACAGATCAGGCCTTACCCATTGCCCTTCTGTTTTCATCAATGGCCCCCAGCACAATGCTTGGAACACAGAAAGGGCAACATAAATATTCACGGAAAGAGGGAATAAGTGAATAGTGACCTCAGACAGTCATCTAACCTTAACCTCATTATAAGAGAACAAAATTAGATTATTAGTTTGCTCTAAATCCTTACGGCATTAATATTTTCTTCAGACACATTAAGCAATACCAAGAAACACTTGACATATTACTTGGAATAGATAAATAATTATGAACATACATAAAGATAAAAGGTTACAGTATTTGTAATCATTTATTTTAAATGGGATTAAAACTCTTCAAGGATGGCATCTGAATAATGTGATTTCAAGCATCTATCATCAGTAGGATAGTCATCTCCATGGACAACCAAAAACGATGACAACTTGGGCAGCAGGTGAAGCTCCGTCTAGAAAAGACACTTGCCCTTATCTCTCCCACTGTCTTGTTCCTGAGCCCACCTGTATGTGTCGACCCCCACCTCAAGTAAAGGATACTTGTTGGTTCCTGCCCCAGAAAAAAACTATGCTAAGAACCTTAAAAACAGGAGTGAGTGCAGTAGAGGTGAATTTGCACCTCAGGATGGTGTATCTTTGACCGGGAGCAGCTGCAGCCCATATCTGACAACAGAGCAGCTGGAGGTGTTGCTAAAAGTCACCGAAGAACAAGTACCATCCATCGTTTTGTTCAATTGTTAGAACAGCAAAACCTGCAATTATTAGTCACAGCAGCTGTTATAACTGTTGCAAAATATAAGTGTGTTCATTGCTGATTCCAAGACCTTATCCTCATTGTTCATCTACAAAAAAATTTTCATTTGAGGTGTTTTTCCCCAATATTATCTACACCCTTGGAAACTTGACAATAAGTGGCCCAAATTCAAGTCATATGTCGCATAAGCAATAAATAACATCAGGGAGTAGTAGGCATGACTTCCAAATAAGCAGCCTTGTCTGGGCTAGTGGCCAAAGTCTGATGTTCTTCACTTTCTTTTTTTTTAAAAAAATATCCTTTTCTCATGAGTTAGACACCAGATATGCCCCCAGACTGCCAACCAGGAAACATCCCTCCTCTGGGAAAGGCGTCTCAGGAGCAGCTGGAGAGCTGGAAAGCTCACACTTCAGCACATCTATCTCAACAAAGGTCGTGATGGGTTCAAGCACCAAGGCATCACGGCCACTCTCCATCAGTCCCCTTTGGCACCAGGCTGAGAGTCTTGCTGGTGCCTTGGATGTGTTTTCACCCTTCAGCCGAGAGTGATGCTCTGTGTTTCATGACCTGGATTGATGTGGTCAACAACCAGCCCATGATGTTCGTTATCCCTGCTTCAGCGATACTACTCAAGTGCCAATGCTGTCACTTTCAACTCTCCATTCCTGAGGGTTCTTAAGAGAAAAACAACCCCACAGACAACTTTAGTGACTCACTTAAAATACACTATTTTCCTAAAATGATCCAGTGTCACAAAATAAAACAAATGAGCAGAAAAATAGGACAACTAGAAAATGCATGAACTTTATCAGTGCCAAGGAAATCATCATACAGAGAAACACAATTCCACAGAGCTGCCTTAAACTGAAGAGAAAATTGCAGAAAGGGCAGAAGATCAACTTGGATTCTGCATTGCTGCTTGTAACAAACTGAGTAGCCGTGCCTGGAAAGGCCTCTAATTTAATACCTAAAAATGTTTTTCACTTGAGAGATTCTCAGTGTAAGATTCATGGTCGACCCCAAGACACACAAGGGAAAAGGACACTAACTCTTCAATGACGTTGCTACTAAGTCATAAACGGCCATCAAATCAAAAAGCCATCTTCTCAGGAACCTAATCAATGAAACTTCCTAATTCAGAGCACAATCGTAAAAGTAAAAGCCTCATCTCTCAGCACGGCAATTAGATCCGTGAGTTTGCTATGTCTTGTAATTCACTTTATTATCCAATAGGCTTCAGGTTACATTTTATCAAAATGCAGCCTTTTCTCATACTTGTGTCCTTTCAAGGCATACTTTCATGTCACTTTTAGATCATCAGATAGCAGGCTCCTTGATTTCTTTTCCAGTAGTTACTGAATACTACAAGTCAGGTGCTAGGATCTTCATGGCATACTATCACTTACACCTTGATGACCACAACTGTGCAAGGGCTTAATCCTCATTTTTAGAGTGGATGAAACTGACATTCAGCAACGTTCAAGTTCAAGGTTGCACAACAAGGGAGACCAATATTCAAACGTAGGTCTAACTGCCTCTAAAACCCATTTTTTCTCCAGGTGTCCCCTCCCTACAGGTAATTGTCATCTTCTCAATATGAAATGTGTCCCTTCCCTCCTACCTCCTCTTTTGAGGAGTCAAGAAGGAAGACCCTCTTCCAACACAACTCTCCCGGCTATACGTCAAGGTACTTGTTTCAAGAGCTCCCTGCAGACCTTTTCCTCCCATATTGTCTCCCGTGTACTAATCACAGAACAATATATAAGACTGGCGGAGCCCAAGTTTCAAGCAGGGAGAGATCAGCAAAGAGGCCAAACTTGCCCCATCACCTTCTCCCAGAAGGAGAAGGTGAAGGGTAGTGTGACCGGGAAGAACACTCTTAGTGCCCCAGAGAGTGGGGGACCACTGCCAGGGATGGAGAGGTCCAGGGGGAGGGTCCCTCTGGGCTGTGGATCCAGGTGCTCCACCCAATTCCCCTACATCTACCTCCTCCTTCCCCACTCCCCCACCCCCCGCCCCACACATGCACCTTGAGTGCTTGCTGCAGGGCAGAGTTCATGCACGTGGGGTAGCCTCGGACAGACCTTACTTCTTAAGACAAAAATCAATTCATATTGTTCTCACAAGAGGACAGTATATTTGAAATTGAAGTAGACTTGGAAAACCTGGGAATAAGGTCCCCCTATGATTATAGTCATTTTCTGTGAACTGCTTGTCACTGGTAACCAATATGCCTGTAACTTAATATGTATCTAATTAACCTTTCCTAAATTTTAATTTTTTAATAGTAAACTCTGTACATCCAGACTGCATCATTTGTTCTCCCTTATCAAGGCTACCAATGTTAAATTTCAAAGGACACTGCCTGATAAGTATATTATAAAGTACATCCCTACATTACAAAGTATAGCCTAAGTCTCTCCAGTAAACCCTACCTACTTATTGATAGTTACTAATCAGAAAACGCACATTATCTACTCCACTTTTATGGCAAATGACATATGCTTACAGCTTGGCTCAAGATGACATTTGGATGAATATTCTTAAACAGAATGTGATAACAAAGTATATCGATTGAAAACAATTTACAGTTCTCTCAATTATAATTTTTGTTCTGCTTAAGCAGAGGTCTCAATATATTTCAATCTCTTTCTGAAGTAGGAATTCCAATGTCTAAATTTCACAAGTTTGTGAATTGCAAATAAAGAACATTTCACTCACAGTGCCCAAGGTTTGCTCAGTACTGTAGTCCAAAAGTTTTCATAAACTTTTTTTTGCTATTGCTGATTTCTTCCATGACAGAAAGATCCAAGGAGTAGAGCATGACATGTCAGAACTAATTGGGAGCTAAAACACTATGTCATCCAACCTCCTCGTTTTATTTAATTGCTTTATGGGTACCGTTTTCTGATTGTGCGGATTTTTCACAAACCACATTCTTACTGTGCACTGTTCCAAACAGTGGTTGCTCCTATAAACCCAGTTTCTAAACAAATGCAGTGCTCTACTAGGAAGGAAGAAGGGGTTGGTTACTCTCGGATAAGTAATCAATAGCTTCTGCCACAGGGGTCTCCCCAAATAGTTCATTTTGCCCTATACACCTTAACATTAGTATGAGTTTGTCCGTTTATATCTGTTTAACCCCCTTAACATTTTCACCTTGACATCTTGCTCATGCTTCCAGATTTCCAGGAAGTCTTCCAAAATTTTCAATATACTTTCATTTTCTATCCTGAGCCATTTTTCTCCTAGGGATTCTGAAGAGTAACTAAATACAAAACCATGTATTATTTGTAGGGCTGCCTAGGGATTGCACCTCCGCAATCATACAATTCTGGGGAAAAAAATGTACCTGATTTTGACACTTCAGCAAGGAAACACATATAGGCACTGTTACAAAACAAAATTCACCTGAGTAAATTTTAAGGCTCTTTATTGACTTCATTCAACGATCCATGAATGGGGCAGCATCCAATCTAGCAGAGAGAAATGAACTCTGAGGAGCTGTACAAAGTGAAAGACTTCTTGCAGGCAGACGGGAACACGGAAAAGGAAGTGATACTAGGCAAAAGAGCAGACTGGTTACTGCAAAGTCACTTTCTTTAGGGAACAGCAGGAGCCTATCGGGCAGATTCCCTAACTGTGCTGATCAGGTGATTCCCGACTGACAGGTTGAAGATTCCATTTCTGGCACAGCCAAAACTATAGCTAAATCTCAGCTTGCTGATGTGGGGCTTGGCATAAGTGACTCCATTCGGAGCCTTCTGTCTTTGTTTTAACAGCACCCACATCCACCCATCCAGGAATGATGGAGCAGCCACCCAGCTCAACCTTTCCAGCCACAACTTTTTTAAAGAATGTTCACACTTACAAAGTTAGGAAGATGAACCTTCTTGCTCCTCACACTATTTCTGTGCTCACATACTCCTACAAAGAGAACCAGAAGAGAAAACCTCATCTACCAGAATTTGGGTCTAACCAGATGGGTGTCACTGATTAAGGTGTGTCTCATTCAAAACTTCTTCCTTCCTCTCCTACACCTGATTTGCGTCACTGGGGCACCTGGGCCAACAATTCTTCTCCTGGTTAAGATATAAGTCTGTTCTAGGATTTTCAGCTATTTGTTTTTCTTTAGCCTTAACCACAGGTAGAAGTGCAGGATTTGGCTGGTGAGACCACTATTGATAGCCGGGTGGTCATCAAAGGAAAAAACCAGATAGCAGGGAGTGTTGTCATAATCTATCATCTATAAACCCTGTCACTGTGTCAATTGCCCTTGGAAATCCATTATTGTCACCACCAGCAGCATTCACTGATGAAACAGAGGTCAGAGCTCTCTCCATCTGCTGGGAGAGTGGAACACGCTGCGGCCACAGGGTCAAGAGGCACCCCCAGGTGCAAGGGCTTGAACTTCATCAGCTCTTTCCCCATGGCTGTTTACACATATGTGTGTGCCAAGATTGTATAAGCCTCAGGAAATTTCCACCTAAACCTAAACTGAAAGCCCTACAAAAAGAACAATGGAGGGCAACATAACAAGATGACATGGAAAGCCTCATTCTGCAAGGATCGTTCCAAACCACCTCCTAGCACCCAGTTGCTTTCATGTGGTCCCCATACGTGAGAGCCCAAAAACACAGAATGCCCTGATGTCTCTGCTTGCAGGCATTTGCCTCTTCAAAGCATCTTTTCTATTTTCATATTAATCTCAGCCACAGCTACACTTGAACACCACATTCATTGCAGACCCAGCCATTGGCACAAGTACTGGTGGCACATTTTGCGGGGGGTGGGGGGGCGGTTGGGGGGGGGGGGTGGAGGGGGGGGGATGGGAGGGGTATATTTATTTTAACATGTCTTTGGTAAACCCATCGGTTTTTGAGGAAGCTTCCGGGTCAGACTTTGGGGACCAAAACCTTAATTATACAATATAATTGTTAATGGAATGTGTACGTTTCCACCCAGCAAGACTAGTGGTGTTTAATGCCAGCATGACATATTTCGCAAATCGTTCTCTTTATTTGTATAAATAGGAAAGAAGAAAAAAATGCATCGGCTCACTGCATAATGAAGAGGGAGGGAGTACGCAGCCTGTACTATGGTGGCCAGATGCTCTTTTATCTCTTCTCAAATCAACATGCAGAGCTAGTGGTTCTCAAACAGAAAGCCTCTTTCCTAAGGGATGGCAGCACTGTACGTTTGGAATGATAACATTCTATAAATAAATAAAAAAAGATTATTAAGAACACTGTGTAAATCTCCTAGTCAAACACCCCTTCAAGCAACCATCATCAGTAATTCAGTTTGGTCCCTTAATCCCACTGTATACAAATACACAGCATAAATACAGTATTTAACAAGCACCAGAGAAAAAGCAGCACTCTTGCAATAAAGACTCATTTAGGAAGAACGAACATTCCTTGTCCCCGGTCTTGCTGGCCACCCCGAGATTGCTGCACTTCATTCGATTCTCCTGACTAAATAAGACATCCACTCCACATGAATGAATCTCAGGCATAACTGCCCATTTAAATAAAATCTAAAACCATTAACTTGGTTCCTACATTCTTCTTGTTCCACTTCAGTGAATTCACAGGGTACCCATTAGAAACCACATCACAAGAGCAAACATCCTTGGGCTTCTTCAAGACATGAGACTCCAGTGGGGATCAGAGGCAGACAAGAGAGCAGATCAAATCAGGGATGCATGAAAATCTCATGGGATCTAAGGTCTAGCAAGGTGACTTGCTTTCCCTGTGACTGTCTGGTTCTCTGTCTCCCCCTTTGTCTTCGTGTGTTTCTCTGTGTTTCCATCTCTCTTCTCCACCTCCACCTCTCCTTCCCTCCCTCCCTCCTTCCCTCTCTGCCTCTCTCTCTCCCCCATCCCCTAAATTTTATTTTTCTTTGTTGTTCACTGTCTGGATCAAGGACCTTGGTCAACATGAGTACTGGGGTAACAGGGACATAACAGCCTCTCTGGTGGCGAGTGCAGCCTAAACCTGAAGTCTTGACTTCCTTTGCTGGCTTCTGATGGGTTGTGACAACACACAACCATGAGACTTGGGGCTGCAAACAGGCCAGTGCTCGATTCCTTCCTCAGCCCAGCAGCTGCCCAAATACAAGCACTTCTAGTATCTAGTTAGATGACTGCAATGCTTTTTTCTCTTCTCCCTCAGCCTAAATTATAGAAGGTCACCCAGGTGTCACCAGGAGGCTCTGCCAATTAAAGATCTCGGTGAGAGGCCACCTCTCACGCCGTCTGTTGCAGCATCCCACCACCCCAGGTTTGCTTCTCTTCCTGACGATTGGTGTGAGAGGAAGGAGAATGGACCCCTAAGTCAGTTTCCCATCAGGGACCCCCATCACCAGGAAATACCCTCCATCTACTTTTCTCATCCCATTTCAATCAAGCCCACATGCCGCAGGCTTCCTGTCCTCCTCTGCCAGGTCCAGAGACGCAGCTTGATCCACTTGAGAACCAGCCCTAAGGGGAACCCCAGGGAATGTCTGAGGCTCCAAGTTTCCACTCTGGAAACCAAACCCCAGCCCAGCGCAACAGCTTAGATCCTCAGCTCACAGGTAATGGGGCCAAAGTGATTCCATGTGTGGTACATTTCTCCACTGTGATCTAATACCTGACTTTTCAGTTGATTGTTAGAAGCGTCTAATTCTTAGTATTACTATGCTCTTCTTGTTGTATCCAGATTTGAAACCAAATATGGTAGAAGACAGGTCTAGGAACTGCATTAGTTTGCTAGAGCTGCCATAACAAAATAACGTGAGGGGCTTAAGCAACAGAAATTTATTTTCTCACAGTCCTGGAGGCCAGCAGTCCAAGGTCAGGGTGTCAGCAGCTTTGGTTTCTCCTGAAGCATCTCTCCTTGGCTTGCAGATGGCTGCTTTCTCGCTGTGTCCTCACATGGCTTTTTCCCGTGCGCCTGCATCCCTGGTGTCTCCTCTCCTTGTAAGGACTCCAGCATGATTGGATTTGGGCCCACCCATGTGACCTTATTTTACCTCAGCCACCTCTTTCTAGACCCCATTTCTAAATACAGTCACATTCTGTGGTACTGGAGCTTAGGGCTTCAACATATGAAGTTGGAGGGAAACACTATTCAGCCTATATCAAGAACCTTCCTATCTCAGGTGGCATCCAGATGTGTACCAAGCTTTGCCTAAAAAGAAACAGAAGTGCATCTAAGCCTTGTTTTTAATTCTCTGTTGATGCCATTGTATTTTTCATAACATAACAATGACATTTAATGAATACTGCAGACATAAAAAAAGAAACTGCAGTCACAAATCAATTCTTAATAAATCTCTTAAGGATCTTTGAAATTCAGCCACTCAGAGCAAAGTTTTCTCACCCTGGTTAAGAAAAAAGTGGGTTTTATTAGTGAGTTTTTTGGGGGAGAAGGTAGACTTTTATAATGGTTGTTTTGTTCTTACAATATTTTCTGTATGGCCCTTTCTTGATTGCTAAATCTTGATTGTTTTGAGTTGTTACTTATAGTTAGTGCTTTCTTATAACAAGCACTGATCCTGTTCAGGTCTCTGTAGGACACCTGAGCAGTCTGATATACAGAAATAAGTAACATCATCTGTTTCACTGGTAACAGTCTGCTCTCAAGTTGAATCAAACAGATAAGAGGAAAAAGCGTATGTAAAGCCGTTCCTGTTTGACAAGGTTTCCATGAAGTGTAACCCCAGGTTTGTTTCTTTGTTTACTTCTCCCTTTAATAAACGTGATGGGGCAGTTTAGAGTATGAGTGTTATGGATATATAGGAAAATACTGCTCCAGACCTCAATTAATTACACGAGAGCCATCCCAGAAGTCCATCTCCCATGCTCCTATGCTCAATATTTCAGCAGCTGCTCACAGGGGACAATTTCCTGAGATGTCTCTGCCTGGCCTTGTGCAAGCCAGGCACAGTGGAGGATTCTGGAGGTCAGCAGACCCACCTGCCAGGGAGGGTGCCACCTGGCAGGCTGCACCCTGCTGGGGGCCCTCTGAGACATAAAGAAAACTTTTGTTTACTATAAACTAGACATGAACTATAACCTACTGTGCTCCCTGTGCCTAAAATCCCCTATGTGTGCTTTCTGAAGTTTAAGTAAAAAGAAGGAAATGTTGGTCAAATATGGTAAGTAGAGTACACATACTTATCTCTTCTTCCATCCAAAACCTGAACAAAACGACAGTGAAAATTGTACAAAGGTGTAAAAGCGAGAATCGGGAAGGTAAATGCAGTGCATGAGAACTGTCAACACATTTTGAGGGGAATAAAAAGTAATGGAGAAATGGCCATTCCCTCGGAGGAGTGGAAAAAGCTAGAACCCAACAATGTGCGGAGAACCCTGGAAAGCTGGGCACGTGGACACTGCAGGTCCCTCGGCAATGGGGGCTGAGGCCTGGAGCAGAGGTGCTGACTGAAAAAAGTCTGCATGTGCAGGATGTATATGTCTCTTCCCCCACCAAACGCCAGCCCTGCTCACTGCCCCCCCCCCCATGCCTGCGCCACCCCTGCCAGGAGGGCAAGAATGTATTCTTTGGAGAACTTGAACCAGAGGATCTCCAGACTCAGGTCACAACAGGCATAGCAGATGGGGAGCCAGGTGCTAGGCTGAAAAGAAGGCACTTAAATGAAAGTCTGCTTTCCAAGCAACCCTTCCTGTCTCTGTTCCCAGAACGTGAGTGTCTGGATATACACCAGACATATAGATTACTTTAACAAATATAAAAAATAATACTAGATAGGTGAATATACAGGAAGAGGTAGATGAGAGAGAGACAGAGAGAGGAAAAAGGGAGAGACAGAGAGAAGAATGGGTAGGAAGGTAAGAAGCTTTGAATAAATTATCAGGGAGACTTCTGTTGAAGCTGAAACCATGAGGGGAGACCCACGCTGAGCATATACATGCTCTTTTGACAGAAATGGAAGATGAGCTTTGGGGAATCAGGCAGAAAGAAATTGCTTTTTGGTTTATGTAGGAAACATTCTGGCTTGGACTGAGATAAAAATAACACTGGAACTAAGGGAAATGTACTGACTTCTGGAGAGTCTGACAAAAAGTACCTGAGATGGCTGTGAGCCAACTACACACGGTCCAACTGCAGGGAACCCTATCCACGTCAGACCCCAGGTGTTGGTGCTCCCTGGACTTGTGCAGGTATGTACACCAGCCCTGTGAGCAGACACAGAGATCCAGGATCTAAGTCTCACTTCTTCAACTGGACCTCAGTCCTTTTCAATTATATTTGGTCCTTGTAACTACCTACCAGCCCACAGCTGGGTCAGACAACGCTTCACACCATCAGCAGTGAAGATACGTTGCCCTGAAGAATGATATCGGTGCCTTAATCTTGAGAACATTCGCCTCTAGGAGAGATCATAGACTACAAGCCCCCAAGAAGAAGTTCTCAAGAGATCAAATGAGAATGATCTCCAGCAGATCACATAACGTGACTGGGCGTGAAGACATTTCTTGAGATGATTAGCGAAAAGGAGTTAAGCTAAATAAACTACATGGCCCACCCCAGCTCTGAACTCAGCTGTGTTTAAATTAGACTCCGCTGGAGGAGCTGCAGCTGCCGTGTGGACAGCAGTCTTCCAATATGATCACTCAGCTGGCTTCCCCCACAGATCAGGGGCTGGGTTCCCCCATAGATCAGATGCCATCTTTCAACATTTCAGGTTCTACTCACAAGGCTGCCTCTTCATGCCACAGAGGTCACTCTATTGAATTTCCAGCATGTACCTTGAATCAGGCCCAATCAAATTTCCTCTTTTCATATCTTTTCTTCTGATTTTAATAAATCCATAGTGAAGACCTGGTCATAAACTTCTACTGGTCACTTGTGGAACAGGTATTTCTTTTTTTGGGGGGGGGGAGTATAGTTGATTTGCAATATTGTGTTAATTTCAGGTGTACAGCAAAGTGATTCAGTTATACATATTCATATATTCATTCTTTTTCAGATTCTTTTCCCATATAGGTGATTACAGAATACTGAGTAGAGTTCCCTGCGCTATACAGTAGGTCCTTGTTGGTTATTTATACTACATACAGTAGTGTGTATATGTTAATCCCAAACTCCTAATTTATCCCTCCCCCCCCCCCCCCGCCCACGTTTCCCCTTTCATAACCATAAGTTTGTTTTCGAAATCTGTGAGTCTTGGTACAGGTTTTTCTGTGGTTAAAGGTCATCACGTGGCATCCTTTGGAGCAACCTTCTTTGTTGTTCCCTTTGAGTAGGAAGGTAGCTATAGACACTTTTATCAACCCATGATCAGTATATAAGACAATATTCCATATAGTTACTAAAAGTTCTGGGTTGTGAAAAACAAAACACGTGGGGTTTCCACGTTGCCCTCAAACTCCGGCTCCAAACTTTTGGGTCCACCCAGTCTTGGCTGAGTGTGTGGAAGCCCACTTATTAAAAGCAGTGCCCCAGGGACTTCCCTAGTGGTCCAGTGGTTAAGAATCCACCTTCCAATGTAGGGGACGCACGTTCGATCCCTGGTCAGGGAACTAAGATCCCACATGCCGCAACTAAGACCCGACGCAGCCAAAACTAAATAAATGAAATAAATATTTAAATAAATAAACAAATGAAAGCAGTGCCCCAGGTGACCAGCAGGGTCACCATTTGCACTTTCCTGGACTAGGGTAACCAAGATTTCCTGCAGTCCGATTCCAGGGTTTTTTTTTTTTCAGCCTCATCTGCCTTACACTCTACACCAAACGGCTGCTCCCCAAGCAAAACATCCTTTCTCATTTTCACCCTTTTTCTCAAAATTCCAAACCCCTGAAACAGGTCTCTCTTCCTCTATATTTGGAGTCCTTTGCACCTTTCCAAACACAGTTCAGATCCCCCTCCTACCCAGCTCCATACACTTTCCCCAAACCCCACTGGCTGAAAGGTTGACTCTGCCCATGAGGTGTCAAAACACTTATCCCTTTAGCATCCCTACACGGTATACGAACCTTCACAGCTCTGCTCACATCATCCGGGACATTATTTAATCTTCCCTCTATCTCTGCTCATATTCTCACCAGATTATAAGTGCCTTAAAGGCAAGATATACATTCCCTTCTTCTCTGTCCCTCCTATAGCAGTTGGTACACCTCAGTAACTACTCCTGTATCTTATTATTATTACTGAATAAGAAGTGTTCCAGTAGGAGATAACACCCACCATAGGTCACAATGGATATGGACAACACCTTAACTTTTCTTCAACTCCAAGATTATTTTTGCTCGACATAACCAGTCAGTCACGTTTGATGACCTTCGCTACCAGAAGCCTAGAGTTCCGGGGTTAGCCTCATCCTGCATGACCCTGGCCCAGTACTGCACAGTCAGAAAGGCAGCACAACAAGAGACCCGCAGAGCACAGTGTTAACTTCATCGGGCCTGGAGCGGGACTCCACTGTGAAACTCTGGGCAAGTTGTTTCACCTCTGTGAGCTTCCATTTCCTCCTGTGTGGACTGGATAACAATAAGAGTACCCACCTCATAAGATTTTTATGAGGATTCAATGGCTTCACAACTGTAAACATTATAAACTGTGAACATTGCCCAGTTCATAGTAACCACTCAATAAATACCTGTTAATATTATTATTACTTTTCTTTTTTACACCAGGATCCAACTCTGAATTTATTTGACCATTCCCTGCCTTATTTCTCTCCCCCAAAAAACGCTTTGGTGGCTCTTACCCACTCTTATGGCTGTTATATTTTACAGCTCCCCCTGGATGGTAGCGTACTACAGAGGGTGCTGAATGATAACCAGAGATGGACCCAGGTCTCAGGTGGGCTGACGAGGCAAGCTCCTTGGCCTCCCCCATGTGAAAGGTTTTGCCTCTTTGGCATAATAAAAATAGTTCTAGTAATAAATGCAAGGTTTCAACAAGAAGATAACTGTAAGAGTGTGGCAGCTACTTGAGATGAAGCATTTTCATGGATGTGAGTGACTTCAAAGAAGGGAAGATACTTTGCACTGTTTTCTTAGAAATTCCAAGTCTTACACCATTACTTGTTTCTTAGGGTGCTTGTTAACCTTAAATTTAACACACAAGTCTCCACGTTTCACCAAATGTGTCTCGTCAGTTTCCCCTCTCTCAGCTACTCCTGAGAGAACCCTGTCCCTTGACCATTATAAGAGCTGAATTTATATATTGAATAACCTGTCTCTCCGGGGGCTGAGGTTTATATGTTGAACGTTTCTCCCACTGGGGCCTGGGAGCTGCCCTACATGCTTTGTACCCAATCAGGGAAGGAGGGAGGCTGCTGAGGGCCGTGATCAGTCTGTCTGCAGGCTGGAAGCCCTGTCACCAGAAGCCACTTTCACTCAACTTTCATAGACCTTAGATCCCATGAGATTTTCATGCATCCCTGATTTGATCTGCTCTCTTGTCTGCCTCTGATCCCCACTGGAGTCTCATGTCTTGAAGAAGCCCAAGGATGTTTGCACTTGTGATGTGGTTTCTAATGACAAGAGAAATGACACAAGAAAATAGCTGGGTCCTCAAAAATCACAGTATTCATCCAACAGTCTTAAGAATCATTTGCTACCATATTGATCATCCACTTATAGGTTCAACTGCCAGGGAATATTTGGGAGATTGGGAAAGGAGGGGGGAGAGAGAGAGGGCAGGGGGGAAGGATTTGAAGAGCTACAGGGGAAATGAAACAAAATAAGCTCTCAGAAGCTTCATATACCGTGACAAGCCACGCAGCAGCCGTTGTGTGGCAGGTTTTGATGGCTTTATTCTTGAGCCACACAGCAGACTAGAGCTGTGGGTCTGGGCACACAGCAGCTGCGCTCTGCCCCCACCTGCTATGACCAAGAAGATCTGTCGCGAAGGTGCCTGTGAGGCCACGTATTCATGAGCTGCCTGGGCAATTGATAAGTCGACGGTCGGGAAGTAGAAACACTCACAGGTTCAGACCTGAAGCTTGGTCCTTAAAATGAACTGGAAGCATCTGGCTGTTTTGCTGTCGGTAGGTAATGATGCAGGCGCGTCACATGCCCAGATGTGATTCTACACTTCTGCAGCTGTTCTGGTGGGAGTTTCAACACCCAAAACATCTGCTGCTGGGACTCTGGTACAATTCTCACTCCATCTCTCTGGGTTCTTCTTCTTTTCCCAGAAAATGTACTTTCTTCCCACTCGGTATTTTCCTATTTTCCAAAGATGTTATTCCCAGCAAGGGGATACCCACCAAACACTGTGTAACATTGAAAAGAAGTCCACATCATCTTCAAAATTCATAGGCAAACTGAGGGGGTGTGGCACTAATTCACTTTATGAGGCTTGATGAGATAGAACATTATAGTCAGGCAAGGAATTCATACTTTACAGCACACATAAACGAACAAACTCTAATGAAGTCACTTCTGTATGTTAAACCCCATGCGTGGAATAACACCTTTAAAGTCCAAAACGTTTACCTCCGAGATATTACTTCATCAAACTGCACACATAAAGCACTCTCAGTATACCCTATCTAGTGGACGAAAGACCCTTATAAGGCATGATTCTTCACACATTTTGGGTGATTAATACGAATTCGCATAATAGTTTCGAAGAGCAACAGGAAATATCGAGTCATAAAATATTCATGCACTTTGATCCAGTAATTTCTGGGAATTTATCCTAAAGAAATTATTTTATATATGGAAAACTCTCATGTATAGAGAAGCTTATCATGGGATTTATTACAGTGAAAAAATGGATTTGATCTATTGTCCTGAAACACAGAAACAGTTAAATAAATACCATGTCTCGACTTCCATAGGCTACGTGGAAAATCAATGTGAAGGGCTGAAATGTTCCAGCTGCTCAAGCAGCAATTAAAAAGATATTTACTGGAGCTAATAATAACATGGGAAATGCTTCAACATATATTCAGTGGAAAAGCAAAACACAAAGTTGTTTTCACGTTATGCTTAGAATCATATCAAAAACTGACATTTGAAAATGACCCAAAGTATTTTCTCCAAAACAATAATAGCTATTGTGCTTGAGTGGGAGAATTGCGGGCAATTTTCTTCTTTTCTCTATTTTCCTAATTATTTACGAAAGGGTTATATTACTTGAGTCAATAAAAAGACCAAGAAAATGCATCTTTACAGTATGACAAAGATGTGAACTCTGCCAAGACCAGTGAGTTTAAAGAAAAGCACTACCAGCGGAGCCCAAGGCATCTCATAAAAAGAAATCTGGAGCTAGCAGACTTCGGATGGAGACTCGTTTCTTTGTCGCAAGCTCAGCTTTCTGTCTATTTTCTCCAGTTTTAAGGAATCCAAAGTGAAGTTAATCCAAAATCCTGACTTCACCTGCCTGAGTTGGAAATACAGTGAGAGATTGAAGAGGCCAACCCAGTATCATATGAAAGTTCCTAAATAAGCACATATGGGGAGAATTATTTTCCTTAATTTCAGTGATTGAAAAAACTTGGAATAAGGCTCTCTTTGGTTCCACCAGGTAACTTTTCCAAACCCGTGAAACTTGGGGAGAATGAATGTAGCACTTCTGCCTCTCCACCCAAATGTCTTTGCCAACCTCATCACAAGCCTGAAGGAGAAAACAGATTCATCTCATATTACTTGGAGCCTACTCTCTTCTCTCCCTTTTTTTTAAACACTCCTCTCAGAGTTTAAAATAGTACATTGATTTTTTTTAATATTCCCCAAATAAACTGCTATTTCTTAGCATTTTTGGAGGACAGCTTTAATTTAGGAGTGAAAAGGGATGACTGAATGATAAACTCATTAGTCTCAGGATTTCTCAAGGAAATGCTGATCCAGCATCATGGCCCTCCCGTACACCATTATAATTCTTTGATTTCCTGTCACAGCAGACAGTTCAAACACTGAAAGTAAATAGGAGACATGGAAAATCAATGCGAGGTGCTGAATTGTTCCAGCTGCCGAGGTCTGTTAATTACATCATATTTTTATGGAGACATTCAGCTCAGACTTGCTAAGTGCCCACACCCGGAGGCCGTCGCCTGCCATCCTGTTGGGGGCAGCTCTTCTCCCCAGGCATGTCGGTTAACTGTTAAAGGACAAGCTACCCCAGGAAAGCCTGCTTGTACAGACCAACTCTCTGAGGCAAGATCCGGATGATCGCGGTGTCTGCCGTTACCATAGAGATAAGAGGTGCTGGGAGCTGGAGAGGGGCCACTTGAGTGGCAGGAAGCGGGGTAGTCGGTATGCACAGTGAGAACCTGAGGAAAATGCAAGTCTGTTCTACTTGCGTAGCCAGGCCGTGGTGGGCTAAGTGGGAGAGAGCTGGGAAGAGGCGCGAGACCGCAGGGAGCAGCAGAGGAAAGCGTGCGCGCCCGGGCGCGCACAAGAGAGCACAAGGCTCTGAGCCCTGTGAAGTGCCAGGCGGCCCGGAGCCACGATCGATTTCCAGGACAGAGTCCTCGGAGCACCCGTCTCTCTTGCCAGGAGATAAAAGGAGGCTCCCAGCGCTAGCAGAAACCTCGTGGCTTCTTTCCATAAAGGCCCTTCTACATGTCCTTATAACTTACACCCTTCCAGGGTCCTCTCTGGCTTCCCTTCCTCCTCTCCATCCCATATCCTTTCCTTTTTTCTTCTCTCACATCCTTCCAGAAGTTTCCAGGGCCCCCTTTTGATCCATCTTTATGCATGCTAAAACAAGCTTCTTCATCCAGGCGTCTCTAACTCACCACAATTCACCCTCTTCTCTTCGTTTTCCTCTCTACAGCACCTCCTTCCTTCATTTACTTCTTGCTATTTTTTTTTCCCTAGTTATAGCTTCTTACACAAATAGCTGGACGGAAGGAAAATTCCAGTGCCTGTCAAAGATGCTTTGAGACATTTTCTAATGTCCAGTCCCTGCTGCCCATCTCCCCTTCAATGACAGGGTCTGTCTTAAGCAAAGTCTAGGCCCAGGACTATGACTTTCAAATCCTGTGTTCCTCAGAGAGGCTCCAAAGATTCTACACATATTTTATGTTAATCCCATTATTTAAATGTGAATTTCAAATGTGTGACGCCTATCTCATATTCTCTCCCTCCACCCCCCAAGTGTACATATTTTTAATGTAAATCAAATGCATATTACATTAAATGTATATACACATAATATGTATGTACGTAAACATAATACATGTAAATGTGCACTACATTACATTTTTATGTAAATTCAGTGTAAATTGTACATTTTAAAACTTAGAAGCTTTAACGTTATTTAATGCCGTGAACTTGTGCCAACCAAGTAAAGTGTTCTGTGCAGATTTGGAAATAAAGATTCTCCTAGAATTTCTAGGAACTGTGTCATTGAGGAGGAGCATTTTAGGGCTGCACTGGTATTTTCCTAAATTCAGCCTGTGCATGACTATTCATTTAAATTGTACAAAAAGTACACAAAGCACAAGCGTGAAGGGCCCATTTACATCCAAGTGAGGGTCGCTGTGTCTGCTTGGGGCGTCCTTTTGCTGCAGGGCAATTGCACTGGTGCAATAGTAAACCATCATGTCCTAGATGGTTTTAGCGCTTGTTTTAATGTCCTCATTGCTTTTCTGAGTGACTTTTCTATGAGAGGATTTGGGCACTTACTAAATAGCATCAGTGATCCAACTTTAAAATATAAATTTTCTACTACTCCTCATGCAAGAATCCAGATCAATGTGATTAATTCTCCCAAAATTGCAAAGCCAGCTGTCAACAAACTTATAATTTGCAACTATTTATCTGAGCAAATCTATTGATTCCAGAAGCTGATCTAAGGCTGGAACTGTTAATCTGTAACCTCCAACTGCTAATGTTTGAATTCATTCAAACACCTTCATTTTTATAATTGACTGATTTTAGAAAAATAATTATTATAAATCCTAAACAAAGCAGATGTGTATTATCATTTAATCAGCTTTCTGTATGTGGTTTCCATTTAGATTTCATTTGAAAAGAAATGCTTTGCCACCAAAAAAAACCAAAAACAAAAAGCAAATGTTGAGCACCACTGGCTTCCCCCACCACCTCCCCTTCCCCTGCTCTTAGCTCCCCTGACAGTCCTTGCTTTTCCAGGCTGTTCTTTGCTGCCCTGTCTCCTCCTTTCGAACTTGATGCCACCACTCTGACCATCCTGCTCTAACTTGAAAAATAGGCTCACACTAAGGTGGTCATGTGTAGAAATGATTTAAGGGTGTGTGGGGAGGTTTGCGTCTTACCCTGAACTCCTCAAGTCTTAGGGAACCAATATAAAGGATCGAATCATTCACAGTGACATTTTAGGCACTTTGACATCCAGAAGAGCCTATCAGAGGCAACCTTTGGTAAGTCTTGTATCCTCTCATAGTGTTTATCAAACTATCGTCTGAGGACCACCAGCATAGAACCACTTGTGAAGTGCTCGTTAAAAAGGGAGACTCGGGCTTCCCTGGTAGCGCAGTGGTTGAGAGTCCGCCTGCCGATGCAGGGGACGCGGGTTCGTGCCCCGGTCTGGGAAGATCCCACATGCCGCAGAGCGGCCGGGCCCTTGAGCCATGGCCTCTGAGCCTGCGCTCCGCAACGGGAGAGGCCACAACAGTGAGAGGCCCGCATACCGAGAAAAGAAAAAAAAAAAAAAAAAAGGCACACTCCTGGGACCTAATCCGAACGCTCTGGAGGCTAGGACCTGAAGCTGCCTTTAGAGCAAGCTCCTCAAATCACTCTGCATTTCGGAGCTCGAGGGTCACCACCATCCATCTTCTGCACACCGGTGTAGAAGGCAAGGGCTGAGTGGCAAGGGCTGCCTGCCCTCCCTTTGCCTCCATTGAAAGATACAGACTGAGAGGCATCCCAGCGAGGCATCTGAGGGAAGAGAGCAAGTGCAGAGAAAGGACGAATATGAAACCTAGAGAGCAATTTTGAAAAGGAAAAGAAAACAAGTCTGATTTCCTTTTCTCCAGCTCCAAACTCATTGGTCAGCAGTAGGAGTAGGTGGGGGCAGTCTGACGGACGTAGGAAGCCCGGCTCCTGGCACAGCCTGGAGGAAACGGTAGCATGAATGGAGCAGGCCGTGAGGGCAGTAAGCGAAGACCGGGCGACAGACCACAGGGACAGCGTAGCGGCACCGACGCCTGCTCCCCCTGCCTGTGCAGAAAGGGTTCCTGGGATGGGCTTCCCTTTCAGTGCTTCTCCCAGGCAGGCCCAGAATTCCTGAAATCCCTGGGCTGGAGGCACTCCAACAGAAGAAGCCCTGGCACCTCCTCTGGCTGTCGTTTGTACCTCTCTGTTCTCCCTTCATAAAAATCCACCGTGCACTCCAAAAGAGGAACTAGGACACTTCGTTTTTATTCCACATGCATCTCATTTGTCTTCAGTAGGTTATTCCATAATCTCATCATTATGGCTATGGCCCTCAGAGGACAGCTGACTTGCATTAATCAGCCCAGCCCCTCATCGCTCACCAGATTCTTTACACTTTTACCATGCCCTGGGGCCTGCTAACTTACTTGAAAAATTAATAAACCTCCCCCCTCTTATGTTACCTTATTAATGTCTGTCTTTGTAACCCATTATCCCCACATACCATCGGAGATCACTGGAGGGTGCAGTGGTCACCGGATCGCTCCTCTCATTCTCTCCTGAAACTGGAACTGCCCCCACTCCCCAACAGCCAGAAAGAAAGTGGCCTTCGTGGGCCAGCAGGGCGTTTGTTTAGCAGCTCGATGGTGCAGAGGACAGAAGGCAGGAGAATTCTTGGGCTTCAGCTCAAAGCCATTAAGGCCCATTAAGCTGTTCCCTCCTCCCCCACCCCCTCTCCCCCTCTTTTGTGCACCCTAGTAAATCTGACTCATTAGCTTTAGATGTTTTGAAATGCTGGTACATTAATCACTTGTGTTTGCACACTGTTTATGTGGGTTGTTGGTCATGGTCTGTAGTTATACTGGCTGTCTCCCTTGCTTACTTAAAGGTACAATCCAATTGAAAATAAAGATTTTTGCAGGTTTGCTCATTACACACAGTGTCGGCAGCTGGTGAGTGTCTTTTGCAATTCATCAGAGGCCTCCTAGACCACCTGCTCTTGGCATCCTGCAAACAGCTGGCTCCGGGTAAGTACCATAAGCTTTTACCTTATCCAACAAATAAATAAATAAGTGGATGGATGGGTAGACAAATAAATAAATGCATTGACTTGTCAGCCTTGGAGCATTGCTTCTTGAGGAGAAAAGTCCATTTTGAATAGGGAAAAATACCTCCAGCCCAAACCTTTGTGGTGCCATTCAAATGAAAAAAGAAGGGAGGGAGGTGAAACTCCCAAAATTTCAAGTGGAAATATTTTGTCATGTGAGTACCAAGGCAGTCAAGGAAAGGACTCCACAAGAAGCTTGCTGTGCGGTTTAGTACACAGAGTTGGGGGGTAGGGGGACTGAATTGAACTGCCTTTGGCTTTTTCTTTTTCTTTTGTCTTCTTTTCTGAAAAAAGCCAGAGGAAGGTTTTGTGGAGTTTGAACTACGGCCACCAAATGTCGCAGGATTAAGAAGCCAATTCCTGTTTCCAAGATCACCACCCACCACCTTAGATTTTTGTGGCCTTTACTGTGGACAGTTTTTGACCCTGAGACTGACCTCTCATGTCTTGCTCCCATCCCCACCCCCTGTCCTGCCCCTGCAGCCTGAGGAAAGCCTAGGGACAGTGGGGGCAGAAGCCTAAACACTGGCCACACGGCCCGGCACCTGCAAGGAGGAAGGACGGGACTAGAGGGTAGACAAGCTCCTGGCTGCACCATGGCAGAGCTTAGCTCCACAACTAGAAAGTGGTTGGGGGTCTAGGGGGACAGGCATTCAGCAGAGTGTCATTTTGAGAGATTTCTAAAGTTTATCACAGACAGCCGCAAAGTTCCCTGAGGTCTACCCAAGTAGACCACTTTCAGTAATTTGGGGCTTGTAAACATCACGCCATACAGCTATGATTCCCCCAAGATCATTTACTCCAGTCTCCATGGATCGGTCAAACTCGAGCTGTGTCTTTTGACCTGTCCTTGCAAAACTGGAAGGGAGATCTGGTGTAGGACAGGCATCTATCTGACTTACTATTATGAGCTTCACCAATCAAATTCCTAAATAATGCTGTTAGAAATTATTATTTTTATCTTATGGCTGGTTAAATTCTAACAATTTTTGCAGGCTTATTTTTGTTACTTTTTTAAAGCAAGAGTGTTTATGGGTTGAATTGACATGAGAAATGTTTTCCACTTTACCAGATTGAAAAGTTGAAAATGAAGATACATGTGTATTCCAACATTTTTCTTACTTTAATCCCTCAAGAACTAATAAGAACCTATTTGCTCTGTCAGTAGAGAACCAGGAACATCAGCTTGTCAGAAATGCAGACTCCCTGAATCAGAATGTGCATTTTAACATTTAAGATCCCCAAGGGACTTGTTGGCACGTTAGAGGTTGACAAGCACCACTCTCATATACCATTGATTCTTTCAGGTCGAAAGTATCTGTAGAGATTGCCACAAGCCATTATCAATAGTAAAGTGATCATAATTATTTGAATAAGAAAATGCAAACCAAGCAAATTCCTCACCTACTACACGAGCTAAAATGTCCAGTTCTTGGGAGAAGCAGCACAATGTGGTAAAAAAAAGAAAGAGAGGATTTGGAGTCAGAAAAATCTGGGTTTATTCTCTGACCCTGCCACTCTGCAGAATCTGACTTAGACTAGTCACACCTCAGTCTTCATTTCCTCATCTGAGAACAGAGATAACAGCAACTCTGTCACCAACCTCCAGGGTGGTTTCAGAAATAAAGGAGCTCCTCGGGACTTCCCTGGTGGCGCAGTGGTTAAGAATCCGCCTGCCAATGCAGGGGCCCCGCGTTTAATCCCTGGTCCAGAAAGATCCCACATGCCGCAGAGAAACTAAGCCTGTGCGCCACAACTACTGAACCTGCGCTCTAGAGCCTGCGAGCCACAACTACTGAGCCCGCGTGCCACAACTACTGAAGCCCATGCGCCCTAGAGCCCGCACACTGCAACAGGGTAGCCCCTGCTTGCCGCAACTAGAGAAAGCCCGTGAGCGCAGCAACAAAGACCCAACGCAGCCAAATAAAAATAAATCAATCAATAAAGGAGCTCCTCTCTGTGCAGTCACATAATAAGCTCCAAAAAGTGTTATACATGTATAATTAAACCATAGTCATCATACTAGTAAGCAAGAAAGATGCTGGAGATATTACGACGGGATCAACCAAGGGGATGAGAATGAGGACCCCCACACCAGTGGTGGGGGGAGAATAGATAGGCCCTGGCATCCTGCAGTGGTGCAAGTAACATTTCACTAGTGGTAGTGGATGCTGTCAGACCATAATCAGTATCAAGGCTGCAAAGAACAAAGAGCTTTATTTGGGGTCTTAAGAATTGCAATTCCAGAGACACAGATTCGGGTAAAACCCAAAGAAGAGTGTCCTGGGGGAAAAAAAAGAGTCGGGGGCTTATAAACGCAAGAGCCACAGGTTGTTCAAGAATTATGCCTGACACTGACGCCAGAAAGGACCCATCTATCCTTAAGGGATAGACTGTCACAAGCTATTTTAAGGTAAGGGTTCTTTAAGTATCTTGAGTTTCTGGAACATTGGGCGGATGTTCTGGATGCCCACGTTAAGACAAGATGTGGTCAAAGTTCAGATTCCATCTGGGCTGAGATGTGCATAAGTCACACTTCCTCAATGGCCTCCCAGCTCCACTGTAAAGAGCTCTCTTAGCCATACTGACCCCGTTTTGATTGTCCTTTCACAATGCACTGGCTGGTGCAATACCTCTGGCCCTTGAGAAGTGTGAGAGAGATGTCAAATACAAAGAATGGATTAGCCTTTGATTTATTGAGGAAAGATTATGACAAGCTCAGGATGACTATTCAACAATTCAAGCAAACCTGTGGGAACCTGATGGCCTTCTAGGCAACATTTAAGGAAACGCTGATCTCTTGTAGCCAGTGGACAGGAAGAGAGAATGATCAGGCTCAATACCTAATCACAAGAGCAGCAGAGCTTCAGAGAAAGTTGAATTCTCCTTCTGGAAAGTTTCCTCTGCTGAAATCAGGGCCCTAATAGATAAAGCGCTGGACGCTGAAACTTGGAATGGGCATACCTGAGTGATGCAGTTGAGAATGTTTAGCTCCCAGAGTCCCCTGAACCCTCTGTGCCTACAGAAGAGCCCCACTCGCCTTTGTTAGAGATAATGCCCCCCAACTTGCCTGAAGAGCTCCCCAAGGCCACCCCCAAGTTTGATGACTCACTAGGAGGACTCGTAGGACTCAGCACATTGTCATACTCATAGTTATGGTTTACTACAGCACAAGGATACAAAGCAAAATCAGCAAAGGGAAAAGGCAGATGAAATGAAGTCCAGGGGAAACCAGGTACAAGCTTCTAAGGGTCCTCTCCAGAGGAGTCACACAGAATGCACCTAATTCTCCCAGCAGGAAGTGTGACGACACATGTGAAATGTTACCAACCCGGGAAGCTCATCAGAGCCTCAGGGCCCAGAGTTTTTACTGGGGGCTGATCATGTAGGCAGCCTCTGCCTGACACATAACAAAATTTCAGATTCCCAGAAGGAAGGCAAGTGTTCAGCATGAACCACATTGTTTGTACAGTGTAGGCACAGTAAGCCACTCTTCTTAGTTCTGGGAATTATGGGAACCTTCCCCCCGCCCCCAACCAAATCCAAGTTCCCAGATGCCAGCCAAGGGCCAACCTTTAAGCTGGCCTTTCAAAGAACAGCAGTCATGCTTTGTGGCTTGACCTTGTAACCATTTCTTCTTTCTCAAACGATGCAGTATCTTTGTCAATAGAGGGCCCTGAAGTGCCACTGCAAGGCCATAGCCACAGGAAGGGGCTTCTCATACTACTTCCATCGTGCCATTTTCCTCTGGCCTGACTGCCAACAGATCAGAATGCAGGAAACCCGGTGGTACCTCACCAGCCCTGGTGGACCAGCTCCAACCTCCTCCCTGCACCCTCCAGCGATCTTCTCCCCCACCCTGTGGGCTGCTTCCTGCAGACCAGTACCAGCTGTGCCTTCTACAAAGTTTCTTCACCACCAGCAAGCTGTGTGTTCCTGTGGCAGCCATGCCCTCTCCAAGGAGGTCTGGATCTCAGCCTTATGGGATGGAGGAGATGTCTCTTCTCCTTAAGTTCTTATTCCCTTCCTTATTCATGCTCCCTCGGCCCTAACAGTAGTAGCTACTTTCCACATGTGCTATTTCTATGTTCTTGGAGTCCTCTTTTATACCTTTTACTAGTTAGTAATTCTTCAGATTAAATTTTTTCTGTTCAAATTTCTTGTGTGGTTGCTGCCTCCTGACTGGACCATGTCTTAAAAGATAATGCTTGCTCCCACTGCCCCTCCTGAGAACCAGACAGATAACACGGTTAAATCTTAGCACCCCCTAACTTGGATGTGCCGGGTCAACGAGTGGAGAATATGAGCTCTCCGCCAAAGGAGCTGCAGGATCTGGCCAATATGTGCTGGCAGGAGTGGGGAAGGTGTGTGTGGGAATGGATACTAGCAAGTGGGGGCTTGGAACATAAGCTTGCATGAAGGGAAGTTTATCAGCATTGGAATACTGTCCCATTATATGCAAATGTAGGCAAATACCCAACTGCTAGGATGGCTCTTAAAAGCTTGGAAAATGTGATATGACCCATGTGAATGGCCAAATGAATTAGAAATATCAAAACTGATATGGCAAATAGTCTAGAAAGGGATCTCAAGGCTCAGAGAAGTGGGTATGCCAGAGGGGATTTACTAGGTAAGTCTGAAAATCCTACTATACCACCAGGAGGGCCCAGAGGACACCTTTTTTTTCCAAAGAGGGAAGAAATGTGCTCATGAGAGGGCACCAGCATTGTTTTTTGTTTGTTTGTTTTTGTTTTAATTTATTTATTTATTCATTCATTTATTTATTTATTTTGGCTGTGTTGGGTCTTCGTTGCTGCACACGGGCTTTTCTCTAGTTGCGGTGAGCAGGTGCTACTTTCGTTGCGGTGCGTGGGCTTCTCATTGTGGTGGCTTCTCTTGTTGTGGAGCACAGGGTCTAGGCATGTGGGCTTCAGTAGTTGTGGCACGCAGGCTCAGCAGTTGTGGTTCGCAGGCTCTAGAGTGCAGGCTCAGTAGTTGTGGCGCACGGGCTTAGCTGCTCCACGGCATGTGGGATCTTCCCAGACCAGGGCTCGAACCCGTGTCCCCTGCACTGGCAGGCGGATTCTTAACCACTGCGCCACCAGGGAAGTCCATCAGCATTGTTGAGCTTACTGGTGACTCTCCTGTGGCCAAGGCTAAGAGGAGGAAACACCACTACAGAACTGAGCCCATTGAAAGCAACAGGAATCTTGAAATAATAGAGGACTAGTGGCAGCACCTCCTCATCTGAAGCAAGGTGAGCACAATTATCACAATAAAATCAAGGTCAGAATAGAAGCCAGGGACACTCGGAGAGCTACGGGGATGGTACACAGAGCACGATGCTCCTGGGGCAAGACTGATGAGCAGCCAGCAAGGTATGGCACAAACTATCCAACTAAAAGAAATCAAGAATGGATGATCAAGAGTGCAGGCAGCTGCCCAAACAAAAAGTCATGATCGCTTGCCAGGCTTCTGGACCTGAGCCAGTTCTCCTTTCCAGAAGAGCTGAAAGAGAAGTCAGGTCCCCACAAAAATGACATTGGGATACCACAGCAAGTGTATTCAATAATAATTCTCCTAGTGCTTCCCCAAAGTGACCTACAGCCATTAACTCACGTAAACATCCAGTGAGAGAATGGGAACTTACAAAGATTGCTGGTCCCAGAGTCTGCGTTGACTTTGATTCCCAGGGACCCAAAGCACCATTCTGCCCTCCATTATAACTGAGGAATGGAATCCTGTCATGACCCAGGTCCAGCCCAATATGGGTCCACTGGGTCCACAGACCCATCCAGTGATCATCTGCCTTACCCAAACATATAACTGGAATGGGCACACATGATAAGTGACAGAACCCTTACATCAGGTTCTTGATCTTTCGGATAAGAGCTACTGTAGTGGGGAAAGCCAAGCGGTAGCCTCCGAAATGTCCCCTCTGCTCCCCACACCCCAGGATAGAAAATATAAAACAAAATCATATCTCAACGGGAATGGCAAAAATTAGCACCATCATCAAAATTTTAAAGAATGCAGGAAAGGTGATTGCCATGATGTTCCCATTTGATTTACCTACCTACCACTCTGACCCCTACAGAAACCGTATTGATCATGGTGGATGACAGTGGACTACCATCAGTGGTGTGCTGGTAAATGTTTCACAGCCGGCTCTCTAGGGGTCAGGCGAGGCTTGCTTTGTAGCCTTTGCCATTTTCCGCGGTATAATGCTCCCACCATAGGCTTAACAACCAGCTCACAAGGCTTCTGAAAATGAGAGCAGTCGGCTCTCACAGGCCAGCATGGGGCTGCTTCAGCACGCAGATTACCACAGACTTGACTAAGCGGAAGTCTCAATTGTAGCCGCTGTGGCTAATGTGGTATCTTTGACACAACCTTCAGCAACCTTCACAACCATAGCTAGTAAGCTGGATAACTTTTCTTTTCCATCCCAATCAGAAAGAAGGATCAGAAGCAATTCGTATTTGCATGGGCTGGATGGCAGTATACAGCTGTCTTCCCCCAGGGCCTTGTTAACTGTTAATTCCCCAGGCCCTCTGTTGTAGTATAGTCCAGAGGGACTTGGACATCCTGGAGATTTCCCAGGACATCACATTGGTCCACAATATCACTAACATCATGTTAATCAAGGATTTGCAGAAAGTGGCAAGTACTTTGGAATATCTTGGTAAGAGATATGAGCTTCAAAGGTGGAAGTTAAGCCCTAAGGAGATTCAGGAACCCACTGTATCAGTGAAGAGTTTTTAGAGGTCAAGCAGACTTAGGCTTATTGGAACATTCCTCCCAAAGTAAAAGACAAATTATTGTACCTTATGCCTTTTAAAGTTATTATTATGCAGGCGCACTCAGCAGTGCCACATGGGCCAGATGATCCAGTAGAGTGTCTTGAGGCAGGGGAAAAAACACCATACCAAGTTTGTGGCACAATATCCCACTGGGAACCACCTTGTCCAAGGTTCCACTCCCCCTGCTGCAAACAGCCCACAGGCAATGACTAGCTGATGCAGGAATAGAAAGCCTTAGCCCTTGCTTCCATTTGGGACAATTCTGAAGAGCTCCACCTCATCTGAGTTTCTCTCCAGATCTCCCTGGAGAATCAGCTGAGGGCTCAGTTGCAAATGCCTTGGAGGTTCAGCCTCCCCCACTGCCTGTTCCTGCCATCCTCAATTCTTTGCAGATGCATCCCTCAGGAATACTCCCCAAGAAACCTTCTCCATGCAACTCTCCACCTCAGAGTCTGTTTCCAGTGAACACCATCTATGACAGCCTCCAATGGAACTCTAAATCCCACTCTTTCTTTATCTAGACAAGCTCTGCTTTTTCCTCTTTATTTCTTATCAGCGTTATTGTTACTGTCCAGTGCTCCCTGGTAAGATTTCCACTGAAGGAAAGAAATGGCAAATGTAGAATCAGTCAATGTCTCACTCTTGAAGGGACACCTTGGGCTTATTGCCTTGTAACAGACCATTGCCTACTGAAGCTTGATGTGGAGTTTGGACTTTACCACAAAGTCCAGATGGAAAATACATTGTCTTTTCACATGCCACTGGGCAGAGCCTTCCAGTAGAGTTTCAAGAAGTGTTCTGAGGTCATATTCATCCAAAAATGAACATAATAAATTAAGTTTAATTGACTGATCAACTTAATTAATTAATCAACTTGGTTTATTAAAAAAATTAGCTAAAGATGTCAACCCTGAGTGGGAGGTAAGGAGTAGTGGCAGCATATGTGACACATATTTGCAGAGCTATTCTAGAAATCGTACAAGGCTAAGGAACTGGGAATGAACATGAGCAGAGGGAAACACCAGGGTAAAACCCAGAACTACTACAGAATTCCATGTTCCAGAAGTGTGGGCTGCTTTACTAGAACAGAACTCCTGGGTTAGAAGCAAGGCAGAACATTTCTTCCCATAAAGGAGATGGTGCTGCAAGTATTAAACCTATGCAGCCATCAGATTGGAGGCACTTGGCCTGAAGGGCACTGGACAGGTCGCCTTAGAATCCAGACACAGTGGGACACCAAGTGCAGAATTCCTTCTGAGACTGTGGTGACCTAAGACTTCCCAGGACCAGAAAGACTCACAAGATTGGCCACAAGAATCATGAAGAGAGAAAAATCAGTCCTACTTGCAACCCAAAGGAATTAACTATAAAACTGAAAGATTTTAGGACTACTTGAGAATCCAAAAAGGTGACTATTACAAACTAAATAAGTGTATCAAAGTCAGTAGCATTCCCAAGTAAGGTATAAAATATAATACAGAAAAGCAGATCTCACTCACACTGTATGTGTGTATATGGGCATGTGCTCTGTGTGTGTGTGTGTGTGTGTGTGTGTATCACAGCTATTTAGTTTGAGAGGTAACTTAGCAAAAAAAATTTCTTAATGAAAAATAATTTAAATATATACACACAGACATAGATACAGATATAGATACAGATATAGATAGATATAGATATAGATATGGAGAGAGAGAGAGAACCTCTATGGGAGGAACAAAAACCCTGAGCCTGTCCTGAGCTGTTACCCCTGCTCTTGTCTTTGCCACAAAGTGGCTGACAACGCTAGGCTGCACCTTCCGGCCCCTGTGTCAGCTTGTTCTGGCAGGATTTGGTGAGTGGGAGGCACTGCTGGGAGACTAACGGGCAGGAGAAGAAAGAAACTGGGGTATGGTGCCCCCTTCCTCTGTGGCTCAGGAGCCAGCCCAATAGCGATGGCATTTTCTCCACAGCTCCAGCTCCCACTCTAGCTTCTGCCGGCTGACTGGCAGCTCCAGGAACACCGCCTCCTCCCTCGGACCCTCCAGCCTAGGTGTGGGGACTTGCTGTTGCTGCTGATCTCTGGGTTACCTCACTGTCCCATTTGCCTTCTCAGCTTTCTTACCAACCATGTAACCAATCCCCAGCATTCAATACACTCTGTTGAAAGTACTCAGATGGTTTCTGTGTCCTGCTTAGACACCAACTGTTCTGAAAACTAAAAAGTTTACTGAGGAATAAAATAAAGATTTAATTATTGAAAAGGCCAATTTCCTGGCTACAGCTTCTCACACCCCTACTTCATTTGCACTCTCCTCAAACAGCTCAATGGCTAAACAGAAAATGTGAACACTGACCATCTAGGCTCCAGATCAGGATGAAAAGGGAAGATCCAAACAACTGCTCGATAAAGAAGAGAGTGAAACTCCACAGAAACTATTTAGAACAAAGAACCATTCAGAAAGAAATGTCCCCATTCCAAAATGACCAACATGGTACCTAAACAATAATTCTAGAACAACGACAAAAAAGAGGATATGGAAGCAAGCATGTAATGAATAAAGAAGTTTAGATGATTATTTAATCTAAGAAAACAAGTTTTTAGACAACAGCTATTTTGCATTCCCAAGATAATCAAAGAAATGGAGTGAAAGATGATAAAAGAAGATATACTGGGATGAAAAGGCAATCAGGAGAGTTGAGTAAATATGTTGGAAACAAATGATAGAGTAGAATTTTAAGATGGTACTGGAAACAGAATTAAATCTATAGAATTATGATGATGGCACAAAGCATAGGTGTGTGAAAATCATCCAGAATGAATAGGGAAAGAGTTTAAAAGATAAAAGCAAATGGATGGAATATGGTTGATGTGGCCAACCAATAATGGAAATCTAATACATAAATAACTGCTATGCCTGAAGGAAATAACCAAAGAAAGCAACAAACAATATTAAAAATCACAATAGAAGAAAATCTTTGTGTAAACGAAAGAACTCAGAAGGCTCTCTCTATACCAGACAAAATAATAATTAAAAATTCAGCAAATCAAATCTGGCAAGTTGTTGAATTTCAAGTATGAAGAAAGTGCCCAATAAGCATTCAGGTAGATGTAATAAGTTACTGACATGAGAAAGAAGGTAGATAATGCTCAGACTTTCCTTGAGAACCATGAGGTGGCAAAAAGTAGTGAAGTAATGCCTACAGTATGCAAGGAAAAGACGTGACCCAAACATGAACACGTACACATACACATACATGAAGGCACTGTAATATATGCAAAGATCAAGAAGTCTTATCACCAGCCACCCACACTAAAAACCACTGAAAAGTAAGTCTGCCAATTGAGAGAAATTGAAATAATACTGAAACCAATTAAATACATTGCTAAATCTAAGAAACTGTAGTTATTGTGGTTGCAAATCAATACAGCAATGTTATCATTCTTGAAACACCTACACGTCGCAGGACAAAAATCTCAGAGCATCTTAAAAAGAGTGGAAGGGGAGAAGGGGAAGGAAGGGGAAGTGTGCTAATTTCCTCATTTTATCTTCCGAAGTCCATCAATACCACTTTGATTCTGAAGTGATAAATTGAGAAATATGAGTTTAAATAATTTATTTGAGAGAAGCAACAACTTAGAATACATATACCTTTGAAATTATCAGGGAGAACAAAAATCAAGGAAGCTTAAAAAACGTTTAAAAACCTGAAATAAAATAGATACTTAATTAGTCAGCTTTTTCCAAAAGCTTACTTTTCCTGAGTTTCTCATTGTGATCTAAATTTGCATTTCCTAAAAGACTAACAGGGCACCGTTGGCTGTTTAGATATCCTCTTTTGTGATGTGCTTGTTTAAGTCTTTTATCTTTTTTCTGTGGGCTTATCTGTCTGTTCTTATTTATTCGTAGAAGTTTTTATATGTTCTGAGTGTCAGTCTTTTGTCAGGTATATGTCTTGTGAATTTCATCTCTGACTCTGTGGATTGCCTTTTTACTTAAGGATTTTGTTTGATGAACAGAGATTTCTAAACTTAATATATTCCAATTCATTATTTTTCCTTCATGGTTAGCACTTTATGAACCCTGTTTAAGAAATTTTTGCTATATTCAAAATTATAAAGATGTTTTTATAGATTTTCTTCTATAAAAAAATGAGTTTCTAATTTACAAAAAAAGTTGAAAGAATAATATCAGGAATTCCCATATTCAAAATTGTTCCAATAATGTTCTTTAGAGCAAAGAGTCAAATCCAGGACCACATGTTCCACCCAATTGGGCTGAAACTCTAGCTTCTTTTGATCTGGAACAATTCCCATGTTTTGTTAACTTTCATGATCTCGACATTTTTTTAAGATTATTGGCCAGTAGGATGTCTCTCAATTTTTGTCCAGTATTTCCTCATGATTAGAGCCATGTTTTTCACTTTGCCTGGAATATCACAGACAATGTGTTCTTTTTATTGCACCCAACTGGACAGCACATAACATCCATTCCTGTTCTTACCAGTGGTGTTAGCTATGACAACTTCGTTAAGGCGATATCTGCCAGGTGGCTCCTGCAAAGATACGTTTTCCCTTTTGTGATTAATAAATTTTTTTCAGGGAGATACTTTGAAATTATGTAAAATCTTCTTCCTCAGTACACTATCACACACTCAGTTTAGCAGCCATTGATATTTGCATGCGTTACAATGAAAACTGCCAAGTAATGATTTTTCTCTTACCATCCATCTTTCTGCTATAAGGAAGAACTTTCTCTTCTCCCAATTTGTTTATTTACGTCATTGTGGACTTAAAACTTTCTCTTTTCTTCAATAGATTATAATCCATTACTATTTATTTTGATGCTCAAACTGTCCCAGAGTTGGCCAGTGGGAGTTACTTCCAGCCAGCGTCTGTGCTGTCCATCATTCACTGAGCATTTCCTTATATTCTGGCACAACAAGGTTCCAGGATCATCTTGCCCTTCCCTTGCCCCAGCCCTGGACTAAGCCGTTTCTCCCAGGAGCCCGGGTAAAGGAGTATTTGGAAACCAAGATCTGGATACTAAGTGTGCTCTGGATACTAAGGGTGTCATTGTCCCAAAGCCCTGTGAATGAACAGAGCTTAGAAAATATATGTGCGTACACATCATACACACACACACACACACACACACACACACACACACACACACATCACATTTACATCTATATTTACTTCTATATTTATCTCTATATATTAAAAGCCATATGAGTTCATGCTGGTCCCTCCAATTCCAATCCAACACTCCAGGTTTTATTCTAGTTAGAGCTGACAGACAAAACACAGAATGCCCAGTTAAATTTGAATTTCAGATGAACAACAAAAAAAAGGTTTTAGTATAAATACGTCCCAAGTGGTACCCTGAATTTTTATTTGCTAAATCTTGCAGCCCTAATTCTAGCTGTCTCTGCTTCCATATATGTTCTCTCTTTTTCCAGTAGTAAGATATCTGACTCCCATTATTGTCAACATATTTCTCTTAACCCCATGGAGCCCCTGTCCCCACCTTGAACACAAGCCCTGATCCCCACTTGGGATGCCTACTTCATTCTGGCCTATTAATGGCTTTTTAGTGACCAATGGATGGAAGGGAAGGAAGGAAGAAAAATTTAAAGAATGGATGGGAAAAGGGAAGGGAAATGCAGCTAACGCACAACCCAAAACCTGGCTTACAACAGCAAATGTGTATTTCTTGCTCACCGGTCTCCAGGTCAGCTGCAGCTCTGCTGGGCTCAGCTGGGCTCTGTTGGTCTCCTGGTGTCTTCTCGTTCTACATTCCAAGATAAAGAGACAGCCACTGCCTGGGGCTTCTCATACAAGGGGACAGAAGCTCAAGGGACAAGCCACACTCAAGGTGCTTCTTAAAGTCTCTGCTCAATACTGGCCACTATCCCTTCCATCTATATTGCACAGGTCAAAGTAAGCCCACAGAGCCCAAAGTTAAGGAAACAGGAAGGAGAATATACTCTGCCCACTAGGAAGTACAGCCAATTTGAGCCCAAAAACTTGTGTAGAACTCTCTAGCAAAATAATCATGATAGCTATAGCTAACACTGCTGTGTGGTATATTTGCAAGTTGCTAAGAGAGTAGACCCTAAAGGTACTCATCACAAGGAAAAAAAAATTTTTGTAACTCTATGAGGTGATGGTTGTTTTGGTAATCATTTTGTAATATTTATGTATGTCAAGTCATTATGCTGGACACCTTACACTTATGCAGTGTTGTATGTCAGTTACATCTCAATAAAACTGGGGGGAAAGAACTCTCTAGTAAATTAGGCAATTAATTAATCTAAAGGTCAAAAGGGCCTCCTTCACAACAAACCAAGTTTCAAACCTCTTTTGAAAAAGCACAAACACACACTTAAGAGTGATAGAAATTACACACATAAAGAGAGGAGAGACAGAGGTGCATACTATATAGAGACTGTGTCCTCTTGTCAACATTTACAAAGTGGGATATTTACAAAAGTTAAACGTCAGAGAAAAACGCTTAATAAATTCCAAATAGTTCAGACCATTCACTGGCCACAGCAGAAGACCATATATAAATAGACTAATAGCATAGAAACAACAAATGGAACCCACTCCAGAGGGGTGAGATCATTCCAAATTTCACTGGTGAAAGGAAAAAAATGAAAACTGCAACTGCAGAATATTTTGGAGAATAACAACAATGAGAACAGTACATGTAACTGCTTGAGCTGGCATTTCTTATTAAAGGAAAAAAGATGTTGGAACAATTAGCTAGCCTTCTGGGGGAAAAAAGTAAATTTGGATCCTTACTGCATAATTCCTTATGCCAGATGAATTCCAGATGGATTAAAAATTAAAATATAAAAAGGGAATTTATACTGAACCACAGATTATTTTTTTTTATAGTTTGGAGGTGGCCAAGGCCTTTCTTACATTAAGCCAAAGACAGAAACTAAAAAGATAATATTGGTATATTAGACTCCATTACAATTTAAAGTTCCAAAGAGAAAAAACAAAAAAATGGCTAAAAGAAATTAAAATCTGAGGGAGATATTGCTAAAATTGTAAAACAAAATGTTTAACAGCCCTAATATGCTAAAATAATCATATAAATCCATATGAAGAATTGAAACCCAGCCAGAAAAAAATGCAAATTGCATGAAGAAACACTTTAGAAGTGAACAATTCAAATGGCCAGTAAGCACATAAAGAGATGTTTGGCCTTGCTAGTAGTGTGTTTGCGTGCACATAAGTGTGTATATCTGTACACAGGAAAATGTCTGAAAAGATGGACACCAAAATGTTAACAATGATTATCTCTGGGTAGTGGGATTTCTTCTCTCCCTTTTGGAATAGGTTTGATTTTTTTTAATCAGCATATATTAATTTTATACGTTTTATGATTAAAGTATTCAGTATACTAAAAACATACAAATAAAAACTGACGACACCTCTTCTGGTTTTTGTTTGTTTGTTTGTTTGTTTTGCGGTACGCGGGCCTCTCACTGTTGTGGCCTCTCCCGTTGCGGACCACAGGCTCCGGACGCGCAGGCTCAGCGGCCGTGGCTCAGGGGCCCAGCCACTCCGCGGCATGTGGGATCCTCCCGCACCAGGGCACGAACCCGTGTCCCCTGCATCGGCAGGCAAACTCTCAACCACTGCACCACCAGGGAAGCCCACCTCTTCTGTTTTTTATAAAGAATTTTAAATCTGTTTTTAATTATGTGGTAGAAGAGTGCTATTGACAAGGAGCTATAGACTGGATGTTCCTAATCCCCATTATGATGGTATTTGGAGGCAAGGCCTTTGGGAGGTGATTAGGTCATGAAGGTGGAGCCCCATGATGGGATTAGTGTCCTTATAAATGAGACTCCAGAGAGCTCCCTTGCCCCTTCTGCCATGTGAGGACACAGAGAGAAGACAGACATCTATGGACCAGGAAGCGGGTCCTCACTGGACACCAAATCTGTGGGCACCTTGATCTTGGCCTTCCCAGCCTCCAGCACTATGAGAAATACGTTTTTGTTGTTTAAGCCACCCAGTCTATGGTATTTTTGTTACAGCAGCCTGAAGGAACTATGACATAAGACAAAATGTTCACCTTATATTAGAAAATAATAAAATAGGTTAAAAAATTATGATTTAATTTTTGTTTTGTAAAGGAGATACATTAAATAACAGCAGTTTTCTCCAGTAATGGACTTGTGGGTCATTGCATGTTCTTCTTTGTGTTTTCCAGTAGTCTACAATAAATATTTAGAAAACAACCCTCATTTTTATTTTATTTAAATAATAAAAGTTCACCTGCTACAGGTGGTGACTCGAGACTACGAGGCCTCCACAATCATTCTAAAGTTTGGGTTTCCCAGTTTTCCTTGTAAGGAATAAAGCAGTGACCCATCAGAGATGTGGAATATTGAGGGATACACAGCACAAATTCTTAGGTAGAAATGTACGCCTCATCAGTTCCCGAGACTGAAACTGGGAGCAGAGCTATTCATCCAGCATCTAAGCCTTGAGCAGTGATTCACGCTCAGTAAATACTTACGGGGCACCTACCAGTACCAGGCGTGAGGACAGATAAAGTGGAACTAGACAGAGCCCCTCTCTCCATGGAGCCCACAGTCTAACAGAGAAGACACAGTGAATACATAGTGTCATGTGTGCAGCAACAGACAGGCAGGCTCAGCAGGGAGACTGGAGTGAGAGAGGGGGACCAACCATCCCAGTTTGCCTGGGACTGAGGGGCTTTCTGGGAGGTAAGACTGTCAGTGCTAAAAAAGGGGGAAATCCTGGCCATACAAGTTGGTCACCCCGAAGAGAGGTCAGGAACAGCTTCAAAGCAAAGGTTTGGCCTAAGAAGGGCTCTGAAAAATAATTAGGCATATCTTAGGAGGGTCAAGCCTTTCCCCTGATTTCCTCCCTGCCCAGGATTGGGCTGGAGAGCAGAACTGGTTGTGCAGCAGGTGATTTTCTGCTCTTTGGATTACCAAATCCCTCCCAGAGCTGAGGAGAAAAGAGATTACAGCATGACAAAGGCCACTGATCGTGCAGTGCCCTTCCCACAGGGTGAATATGAGCAAAGCCTCATCCCTGACCGATGGGGCTGTTGGCCCCATGGAGGGTGCCAGCTGCAGGGCTGCCATGCTGCACCACACCAGGAAGCACCACTCACACAGACCACAGCGTCCCTGTTAGCAGTGAGGCAGGACGCCCATCAGGTCCTGGAGGACATTGAGGGCTGTTTGCCTGGTCAGCCTGGGAGAGTTTTCCAGAAGAGCCCCATATGACACTACAACACCATTCCCAGTAACCCATTCATCTTTGCCCAAAGCGGAGTCCTCTATCTGCAGGAGGAATCAAGACAAAGCAAGTTCTTCCGCTCTATGACTCCAGAGGAGAGAGAAACAGAATGACATGGCACCAGGAGCGGTGCAAGGCTGAGCGAAAACCAGGGAGGGTGTGAGCATCGCAAGGGCTCACTGGGTCAGTACGTAGTCTGACTGGATGCTGAGTCACAGAAACGGGGCTTCACCGGGAAGCCGAGAGAATAAGAAGGTAGCCAGCTCGGTAGAAAGTGAGGAGAGACCCAGCCGGCCACGGATCGCAGGGGTCCCAGCTGAGTACACAGGGCTCCACCGCGTCCTCCCACTCACCCTGAGCGGCTACGGGCCCGCCCTATGTACCGGCTTCATCCCTGACATCTTGAATGGACCACCTGGCCTCTGACCATTACACCCGGACCTTGGGGTTCCAGAAGGAGTCAACTGAGTTCCTGTCTTTTCTATTTCTGAACGGCAAACTAATTCAGTGATGACAAAATCCCTTTGCCAAGTCATTTCTCTTCCCAGCATGCCTCCCAAACCCAACACGTACCAAAATTATGCTGAGCTTGCTATTAGGGGAAAGGAGGCCCCGACATTTCCATACCTATCTCTGTGACCCAGCAACGTCCCCTTGACTCTGAGTGGGAAGCGTCATCCCCTGAGAAGATACGAAAGCAGCAGGTCAGAGTCACCGGCCTGATCGCTCCTCACTGGTTCCTCTGAGCGGGCATCTCCACCTCCAGGGAGAAGGGAAGAACCCTGCCAACCCTTTCAATCTCACTGTCTTCTTCCTTGGCTGGCACATGTTTCAAAAGCTATGGTATATCCTCCCTCCATCAAGCCAAGATTGGCTTAGACATTGTTGAAGAAAATAAGAGGTCAAGAGCAGTGTGTACTGAGGCATACATAGGGGTTTCTCTAAAATACACAGGTGGCTCTGCCATGGCCCCATCAGGCTCCTATATACCAGCGGTCAGCAAAACACTGACTGTGCCCCACCCTCACCCCCATGAAATGCACTCTGGTCTAGGGCTTTGCAAAATGGGTTCTGTAAAACAGTAGTCCCCTGAGGTGCCTCCACCACACAGGGTTCTGTGGTCACAGAGGTCGGCAAGCACAGCATGACGGAGCCCACGGTTCTGGAGGGCCCTGGAAGACCTCCTGTGGGCCTGAGACCCCGCCACATTTCCTGTCTCCCTGGGAAGCAGGTACCAATGGGAAACTGACTGCTCTCTGAGGCTTTTACATGAGGGACAGCAAGGACCTCTGTACCTTCCCCCAAAATTTACTGTACCATTCAGGGTCCAGCAAGAAATAGGACCAAACTTAGATGGTTCAAGAGGCTTTAACAACTATGTGTGGAGCTGTGGGAAGAGGGAAGAGAAAGCATAGGAGAGGTAGAGGCACCCAGAGAATAGCAGCAGTGGGAAAGGGAAAGTGTACCCCTGCAGGCCAGTGGGGCTGGAGCCCTGGAAGGGGCTGCCCAGGGGATGTGGGGTCGTGGAGGGACCAGCCTCTTCCAGAAGCATACCACCAAAGAGGAGGAAATAGGAGAAAAGTGTCCCCCTCTCTCCTCCACATGGGAAGGGAGTGCAAGTATAGGTATCTGTAGGGTGAGGCTCCTGGGCTCAGAGCTAGATGGAGGATGTTGGGGTGAGGGAGCTGTGACATGGAACTTACAGATCAACAGCAAGGGAAGAAAACATAAGAAGCTTGCGACTGCCCTGTGCAAATCCCTCATCGTTTAGAAGTTAGGTCTGCTTTTTCAAACGTTCTACTAAGAATAAGAGAGAAGACACCTGCCTCTAAGTGTCCTAAACGAGGCAAGAATGTTGAGTTTTGCTGTCACCATTGGCCTGCAATTTCTGTCCTGGGGAAAACAGTAGAAGGATTAAGACCCCATTTCCCTTTCTAGAAGGGTTACCCTTATTTGCTGGCAGGAACATGGCTTCAGGGAGGAGGCGCTTCCTCTGTCACCATCCCCCAAAGACACAGTGACTTGTGTGTCCTGGGCCTTGAGCACTTCTGAGACCTGAGCCTTTCACTGGGGGGCAGAGGGTAAGAAATACCCAGGTGGTATTTAGCACTGCTGGTGTAGGAAATAAAAAGACAGTCACACCTCTTTTGATCAGTCTCTATCTCTTGATGTCCTGAAATTTACATTTCACTGCAATAAGAAAGAATCAAAGGAGGACCTAACCCAAAGAGGGGAGTTATTCCTAATTCTGAAGGATCATTAAACATCCCCTCTTGGAGAGCCATAATGTATATTATTAAAATATCTAAGTAGTCCTCCAGAACGAAATCTATTAAACTCTACTTAATCCAGGATTTCCCATATTTATGTGAAAACAGAACCTTTTTTTTTTAAAGCCATGTTTCTACAATCTATGTTTAGCAGGAGGCTAAGCTTAACTGTGTAGTAATTCTTTCATATAGCAAAAGAGCAGAGCTGAAAATGCAAGAGGGAAGAGCAAGCAGGGAGGTGTGTGAGAGAGTACCCCTCTCAACCAATCGTAATAAAAGGGGTAAGGATGGTTCAAGCCTGCTAAAGAGGAAGTATACGGTAACCTCCATTCAATACACTTGCATTAAAGGTGATGAAGATACATGCCACCCAGGCTAAGAAACAGCTTGCCTTACACCGTGAGAAAACCATAATTCAAAAAAACACATGTACCAAAAAAAAAAAAAACAAAAGATACAAGTACCTGTCACAAAGCAACGAAGCCCGTGCACCACAACTACTGAGCCTGCGCTCTAGAGCCAGAGAGCCACAACTACTGAGCCCGCATGCCACAACTACTGAAGCCCGCATGCCTAGAGCCCATGCTCCGCAACAAGAGAAGCCACCACAGTGAGAAGCCCACACACCACAACAAAGAGTAGCCCCAGCCCACCACAACTAGAGAAAGCCCGCGCACAGCCACAAAGACCCAACGTGGCCAAAAATAAATAAATTTTTTTAAAATTAAAAAAAAAAAAAGAGATATGTACCACAATGTTCATTGCAGCACTATTTACAATAGCCAGGACATGGAAGCAACCTAAGTGTCCATCAACAGATGAATGGATAAAGAAGATGTGGCACATATATACAATGGAATATTACTCAGCCATAAAAAGGAATGAAATTGAGTTATTTGTAGTGAGGTGGATGGACCTAGAGTCTGTCATACAGAGTGAAGTAAGTCAGAAAAAGAAAACCAAATACTGTATGCTAACACACATATATGGAATCTAAAAAAACGGTACTGAAGAACCTAGTGGCAGGACAAGAATAAAGACACAGACGTAGAGAATGGACTTGAGGACACGGGGAGCGGGGAGGGGAAGCTGGGACGAAGTGAGAGATTAGCACTGACATACATACACTACCAAATGTAAAATGGATGGCTAACGGGAAGCAGCCGCATAGCACATGGAGATCAGCTCGGTGCTTTGTGACCACCTAGAGGGGTGGGATAGGGAGGGTGGGAGGGAGGTTCAAGAGGGAGGGGATATGGGGATATATGTATACATACAGCTGATTTACTTTGTTATAAAGCAGAAACTAACACAACATTGTAAAGCAATTATACTCCAATAAAGGTATTAAAAAAAAACAAAAAGAAACAGCTTGCCTGGTCCTAAAAAGAAAGACCTCTGAAGGAAAAGATATCTGAGGCATATGAGAGAGAGAGGAAGAGAAATGGCATTTTAGGAGGAACGAGTGGTCCTTGCGACCTTTCTGATGTGGCCTTAAGTAAGTCATGTGTGAAGTGCCGTAAAGCTGTTCACCAACAAGAGCGAAAGTGAGTGGGGTTGCGGCAGGTGACAAGGACGCCAGAGGACAATGACCAGGGGAGGCCTTGAAGTCCAGGATTAGGATGTTAACTCCGATTTCAGGAGCAACTGGGAGTCACACAGACTTTAGAAATTTTTCAAAATGAAAATAACGTACAGTCATCCTTAGGCATCCACAGGGGATTGGTTCCAGGACCCCCACAGATACCAGAATCCACGATGCCCAAGTCCCTTACATAAAATGGTGTCGTACTTGCATGTAACCTACGCACATCCTCCCGTGTATTTTCAATCATCACTGGATTACTTTTAATACTTAAAACGATGTAAATGCTACGAAAATAGTTGCCAGTTCACAGCAAATTCACATTTCGCTTTTTGGAACTTTCTGGAATTCTTTTTGGAATTTTTTTTCTGAGTATTTTCCGTCTACGGTTGGTTGAATTTGTGATGCAGCCCCACAAATACTGAGGGCTAACTGTACAGTGCAGTGCACAGGATAGCTTGGAAGAGAAGATAGAGTTCAGAAGGCCAGGTGGAAGGTTGTACTAGTCCTTGTTAAAGAAAGCAGGGACCCAAACTAGGACTGTGACTCAGAACTACAGGGGTCAGAACAGACCTGAGAAGTAACAGAGTCAGAAACTTTATGTTTTACTGGCAAAATTGTTACAAGGGGCTAAGGAGGCAGAGGAGCTGAAAATGAACTCAGTTTATGAGCCTAGTATTGAATTTGAGCCTTCAGACTATAACCCACCCCAGCTGAAATTTCTTGGCAATTCTTCATTTCCATGTTAGTGGTTCTGCTTCACCACACCCTGGGAAAATTAACTGGCTTCCACACTTCAACACTTTCTGGCCCATCAGCTCTGATGCCAGAAGTAAAGGCAGCTGGAGAAGGAAAATATAGCCGGAAATAATGGAGACGCAATGAAAAAGGAAGGCTGGAATGCCTTCTTTGGTGCTAAAGGAAAATAAAAAGGAGAACTGAAGATAACCTTATAAAATCTGAGCTACAAAACAGTTGTATCCCATGATTGTGAGCCCAGAATCCTTCCAGGGCCTCAGGACTGAGCTTAAGCCAACTGTCTCCACCTTGGAGACAGAAAAGCTCAGCTGTCATTCTAAGTGATCCTGAAATACATTGATGCCTAAATGGGTGATGTCTGAATCATCTTCTACACCTGCCCGAGGAACATCTTATTCCATGTCAGTGTGTCTCATCTCACAAGCATATTCAAGTATAGCGCATAAACCCTGTATTATCACAGGATGTAAGAGGCGTTAACTCAAGTTCAGCCTCATACTAGGTGTGAACCTCAGCTGGATGATGGAGAAGCCCCTCTCCAGGTACATCGTCTTTGTACCAACACACCATCATTATTTTCCCAACGCTCTGTCATGCACCAGGTGGTTGGCATTCATCCGGGCATCGCCCTAGTAAACCAGACTCAAAAGTCTGTGGTCATCTTTGACCTCTCCCTTTCCTTCAATCAGGTTTTATTAGTTCTGTCTCCACAATGTTACTGACAACAGTTCTCTCCTTTCTGTTTTCACAAAACACATCCCATAAGTTTAGCCCCTCCCCCTTTATTTACTTTAACAACACTCTTCACCCCAGATATTCTTCCATAGTTTCCTACTTGCCTAAGTGACATTACATACCATTTAGTTTTTTTCAAAATTTAAGAACTTACAAGTAGAAAATTATCATTATCGTTACCAACATCAAAATCAAAGCCCTTCTGAAGTGCTATATATTCTCCAGGGCCTTTATTAAATCCCTTTTGCCAAAAGTAATTTCTCTCTCTTTTGACCTCTCAATGGGAGGTTTCGAGACAATCTGCTTTGTAGTGGAGTTCGTTGCATTCGTATCTTAACTCCCATGTTTGATCAGAAGCCCCCTGAGAGCAAAAGCAGTGCCTTATGCATCATCATGCCCTCATACCTCCTAGCATAGCGCCCTGCTCAATATATGTTTGCTGAGTGACTGGATAAACAGACAGTCTTAGTTAGAACTCACACCCCCTCAGCAAACTGGAAATGAATGGAGAATATGGAATATCAATGGGAGGCATTGCTCCAGCTGCTACAGCATGTTAATTACACAATACTTTTATTGAGCAATTCGGTGGTAATTCTTGCAGCTATTCCTCCTTAATAAGATCCATTGTGCACCATAAAATAGTAACTGGGACGCAGTTTGTATTCCACATACATCATATTTCTCTTTAGCAGGTTCTTCCATATCCATAATCTCATCATTATTACTATTACCCTCAGAAGACGGTTGACTTGCATTAATCAGGCCTGCTGCCGTTCCCTTGCCAGGTTTTCTGCAGTTTTATTGTGCTTTTGGACATTTTAATTAACTTGAAAAATTAATTTTAAAATCTTACCTTATTCATGCTCTGCCCCCTTGGAAATCCTTTCTTCTTGTTTATTATCACTGACCATTTGAAGATGAGGTCATTTGTGACTAAAGCTCCAGAGAACTTCCACACCATCTTGCCACAGTCTACGCTATTTTTAAATGGGATGAGACTAATAGTCCAAAAATTGAAGGGAGGGGGGACTGGATTTCTGTTGCTTTGGGAGTTCAAAGACTTAAAATTTCAATTGTGCCATAACATTTACTCCTCCACTTTACCTGCTCTCTACAGAAGCTCAACAATGTTAGTTTACATATACAGAGTTGAGTTTTGTTTTACCCACTTGACAAGCTGAAACGAAAAAGGCCCCAGATTCGCTAAATCAAGAGCATTGACACATAGCCAAATAAGAAAGACACGTCAGGTCTTGACCCTCAGTGCTCTTTCTGGACCCTAGGAAATATAAAGGGATGGTCACTGAACGTGAGTTCTTCCTTTTCTAAACAAAAAAAGGCAGTATCTCACAGGCTAACCCCAAAAGGTTGGTAGTGGCTTCTTGGTCACCCTAATGAGGGTGTGAGGCTCTATCGGGATTATCCACAAAGAGTGTTCTTAGCAGTAAGAGCTGCTGCCTTGTGTATAGGACATGTGAGTGACAGCTGCTCATCTGCCTTCCCGTTATAAACACTTGGTTACTCTTCTGGCATAATTTACAATAGTGATTCTCAACCTTTGATTATGAGGATCTACTTACTTAAATTTCATAAAAAGGGAAGACATATAATCCCAGAGTGTCTGTAGATATAGACAACATACGACAAAAAGCTAGTATGAATTCAGTGACTACTTTACATGAATCTTTCTTTTGTTGATATTAACTACCTCTACATATATTTAGAACACATGGTCCACGTGTGCACAGAGGGTAGGATTTATTGAATTTGCAGACAGTACTCAGTGTGCATGTGTATGTGTGCACTCTTTGTATTAACTCTGTACCAGCCCCACCCAACTCCTGCCTCTCTGGCCAGAGCTCAGATGCTCACAAAGGGCAGATGCCTCATTTTATTCATACAACTCAAGAAATGAATATTCAAACCAAAACACTTACGTGGACGTTTAACTCTGAACATTTTCAAGAGATGGCTTATTTTGCTATGATTCTATTTAAAATGCCTGCAGTTTTATATAATAATAGAAAGATAGAGAACTACCTCACCCTGCTGCCTCCAGTCAGAGCTCCATTAGCCAGCCACCTAAGGTATCTGCTGGCTGTAAGGAACAGGTACCCGACAAAGCCAGTTTATCACAAGGATATTTTAAGGATGTGGAGTAATATGATGGGGCCCATTTGCAAAGAGTTCAGCCTACCTCAAGTTCTTACGTCATTTACTAACTGGTGTCCTGAAGTAACTCACCTGCTGCCTCAGAGCTTCAGTTTCTTCACATATAAAATGGAGATAATAAGAGTGCCCCAGTCATACAGCTATGGAGACTATCAAACGCACGTCAAGAGATTAGCCTAGTGCTTGGAACACAGTAATTACTTAATAAAGGCTAACTGGTACTAACAGCAACAAGAGTAATAGAGGTAGTGGTAAAGGTGTAGCTGGGCCCCGTGGAAACTAAATAAGCTGAGATTTCCAAGTCTCTCTCTTCAGATCCGCCTTGCCGATCTGCTCAGTTCTCTTCGCCGCAGACTGTCGGCACCTTGATCTTGGACTTTCCAGCCTCTAGAACTGTGAGAAATAAATTTCTGTTGGCTTTATAAGCCACCTATTCATTCGTATTTTATCATAGCAGTCTGAACAGAACAAGCCATCCTAAATGTTTAATTCTTTCTATTCCAAATTTAAATTTAGGCTTTTCTCTGTCTTTCTAAATAAATTTACACAATCCATCAACAGTCACTTGGTATCTCATTCATGATTTACTAGATATAGATTCAGTCCTCTCAAAGACACTCCCTCACCAAATTAACGTACCTTCCCCAACTAGGTCTAGTCTTACACATTCTTTGGGGATAACACTCTCTCATGACTCATTATATTTTTTCTAAGTATAAAAGATTTTTAAGGAAGAAATGAAAGGGCAGAAATGCTTTATTAACTTTGAGGAGGAGAGAAGAGAATAGTGAAATCTGGCTCAGAATATGGAGAATCGGCCACAGGTTCAGTATTTGATGATAACCCTTCACCTTGATACACTGACTTCATCTTTGTCTCCAGACTCAATGAACTAAAGAAAGTGAGAATTTTAACAGAAACTGGAAATTATCTCCACAGTGAGCTGCCCTATGCTTTTTCAGGGTCCTGATAGTTTCCAAGTTCAGATGTTAAGTGTGCAAGAGCTGATATCATTTCGTGGGATAAGAAAAAAGGCGGAGCTCAGAAAATGAATGAACCTTGTCTGGAAATTTTCACAAAGACAGTCAAATCAGCAAATGCTTTTGAGTACAGCATCAGCACTGGAATAGAGGGGTCTAATGGCCCCATAACCCAGAGCAGGCAGCAAGTCAGAAGAAACTAAGACCTGAGTGTACACCTTTGCCCTAGACCTTCACAGGTGCTGGAGAAAGTGGCCTGCTGCTGAGGCTAATGGCCGAGACCCAGTCAAGTCAGTGTTAAAGGGACTCGGGCTTATTTCAGGCCCTGAGCTGGTCCTATTCAGATGAGTATATACTGGTGGATGGTAAGAGTTCTGGAGTCAGGCACCAGCTCTTCCATATCCTAACTGTGTGACTTTGAGTCACGTTACTTAATCTCTATCAGGTAATGGTGCTTTCCCATCTGTGATGTGGGGTTGTTTGGATGAATTGCTATAATGCATCTAAAATCATTAGTGTATGTGTGGCACATAATAAGAACTCAACAAACATTGTCTCTTATTATATTGCTATTGTTGTTATTGTTGTTGTTGGTATTACACCCCCGGTGGGTCCAGGGATACCTCTAATGCCCAGATGGCGATGGGTAGAGATATTCAATGAATGAATGAATGAACAGGTGAATGAATGAAGAAATAAACAATAGGAGAATTGTCACAAGGCAGTACATAATTAACTATGGATTCAGTGAATTCTGGAGTAAATCATTTTCTTTCTGCCTCATCTCCCTTCAAAAAAATATGTTCATTTTCAAATCTATCTCAGTATTATACTACTCAGGTATTTCTAATATACTTCTGGAACAAAAAATTTTTTAGTGGCCAAAATACTACACACATTAATGTTTACAAATAAATGATTACTTAGAAAAGGAAGCACAGTTATTAATCCCTAATGTAGGGAGGGCTGTTTAAAATGCTGTCTAAAATTTGTTGAGGGCTGAGAACTCAGCTTGTCACAGTCACCCAGAGTGTAGCTCTTAAGTAGTGAATTAGAAACTGGATACACAGCTTTGAAAGGACTGTGTGTCCTTTTTAAATGTCTGTGGAGATCTACTCAAATAAAAGAGGAAATTGAAGAGCTACAGAGCTTGGCAATTTCACAGCAGGTCAGGAATGGGAGGATCTACTGCAAAGAGGCTATTTAGAACCATCCAGTAAGCTCAGAGTGAGCAGCACCAGCATCCCAAGAAGAAATGAAGGTCAAGCTGGTGTAGAGGGTCAGACAGATGACAAAAATGACCTGGGAGAACGGATAGACAAGAGAATGATAGATACCTCAATCCTGGCCCATCAAAGTAAAAATTAAGTTAGCAGCAAGGAACTGATTGTTCTTATGGACTTTTCAAAATATATCACTCATGTGTTATGCAGATTATATGGGGAAAATGAAGTGTATGTGCTGTTATCTAAATAGAAGTATCTTAAGGTTCAAGAGGACACCCTTGTGGTTTTAGCCTAAAATCATTCCTTGGAACCCGGATCTGCTTATTAGGCTAATCACTTCTGTCTCCCAACTGAGCCCACAGTAGGGGTCAGCTTTTAGCTTTTGACTTGGACCAACTCTGAGTTTATTTTCTCATTACCCACATTACCATTTCTGCCAAGACTCATCTTCCAAGACCCAGGACAAAATATACAGCATGTTCAAGAAATGGCAAGTATTCCAGTGTGAGCAGAGTACAGAATGCCCACAAAGGGGGAATGAGTGGTGAGGCTGGAAGGGAAAATTTGGTCCCAGTGACAGAAGCCCATGAGGCCATATTAAGGAGTTTAACCGTAAGTGGTGGGCATGGGTGAGGTTTGGCCTTGTAGTGCTGGATGATCTCTGTACTAAATACTCCGTTCTAGAATTAACTTTATGAATCTACTGACTGCATACAAGACATTGTTTAAAGTTTTTTTTAATGCAGTACCTAATCTCAAAAATAGCCAAATGTCATTTTTACCCTTTATTATTAGATATTTTATAATAATAACATCTTTATCCACATGCTTGCCTCCTAAGAAGGGCATGTTTTTAATTTATACCATATTTGCTCACATAATTGATTCCTAATTTTATTGCCTCCCTCATTCTGAGAAGAAAATACCTTTTCCTATAAAATTCCACACTGCTCCGATTCACCCACACAGATTCTCTTCTCTCGTGAGTGCAGTATCATGGCTGTCCAGGACCCCGAACCTCTAAGACCTTCCATCCCAGCAATCACCACTGCCTGAGCTGTTTCAGAGTTTTATAGTTAGTATTTTGAGAGAAAGAATCTGATTCTCTCAGCATGGGTCAGGTGCCTACCCCTCATCCAATCAGGCTGGGGAAACTAGGCCGTCTGGTCTACACATGGCCACAAGGCCCACTCTTCCAGCCAGGACCAAAGGGCGCTTTTAAAGAACTGAGCACAGGCTGGTCATGAACTGCAAACATGCCTACCATGTTCTTCCAAACATGAATGCTTCAAGGCAGCGTATACTTGTGGGGGCAATTTTGTGGACACTAAAGAACTAATAAAGAAAAAGAAACCCATTAATGCCATTTGATTCTAACCACACTGTCGCTGATGACAGCTGAATTCTGGATGGGTTTTTATTCTTTAGTTAACCAGAGAGAAGAGACATAATAATTTCGAGGGTACATGATAAGACGGATGGACCGTAATTCAGATTATTGTCTGATTAAAGTCTCTAAGCCTGAATTAAAATGATGATATCAGGGAAAAAGAATGTATTTTGGAAAGAAATTTAGTTTACCCTAGGTAATCAGATACTATTGGGGTTTCCATACCTCTTAAGCTCTAGAGGAGATGTCTTCAACTCCCATTTCATACTTGTAAGAAGTTCATTGTCTACCCCAGGGCTCCTATGGATTACTAGTCACCTTTGCCCTAAGCCCCTGCTTCCATTGGTTAGTTCAGTTTATGGATCAACCTACCACCTACCTCTTCTGCCCACAACCATCCCCTTCACATCTCATTAATATCAGATATGGGCTCTGCCCTCTTCTCTCTTTGCAGAAAATCGAAAACAACTCATGCAAGGAATAGTGGATTTTAATGAAGATGTAGGGAGACAGAGGATGGCATCCCTACACTGGGCCCCCTCTACAGCTGCCCCAGTAGATGGCCAGTCCAGAGAGAGTGGGTTCTGCCCTCAGATCACCAGCACCACCCAGAGGAGAACAGGAAGCTGGAAATGAAGATGAGAAAGACTGGGAAATGGCCAGAGGCCTCTCAGGAGAGGCCAGGAAGGCAGGAAGTCTGATGGTGGGGTCCCCAGAGTTATCACCATCATAAATCTAGAAATCACGAGAACTGCACAGCGATGGGAAGTCCAGGCTAGGGTCAGATACAGCTGAAGCTCTTTTAACCATCCTCCCCCGGCTGACTTTTCTCTGTAAAGCATTCTCACTGATGCCATTATTTATTTATAAATAAGCACAGATTTAAAATAAAAATTCTTCACCATGGCATGCTGAAGCCCAGAGGCCAAGAGGCTACACACTCCAGTAGCAGAATGCCAGGAACAGTCTGTGTGTTTGTTATTAATATGTTTATATCGTGCACATGTACACCATATGACTTGTAAACAGGAAAAGAGGTAGAATTGTTGTTTTTGTGAAAACTAAGTTGAAGTCTTTGAAAAGATTTGTTAAAACAAAAAAACCCACTCATTTCTCTGAATCTGAGGATCCATTTGGATTAATAATGATGTATGGAGAAGTAGAAACATTTAGGGAGAGAGAGACAAGTTATCTTCAGCACATGGAGGTAGACAGAGAGAACCCTGGATGAGTCTGGGTATGGATAGCTGTTATAAATTATTTTCTCTATTGTGTTTCCATTTAATATTAGTCAGGACTACAGGTTATCATGATAGAAATTCAAATCAAACAGCTTAAGCAAAAATATGATTTATGACTCATAGGATTTCAGGAAGGGCTGAACACCCAAATTGGAAAGGCAGGGAGATGGGGGTGGGGGGGGGGGTGGGCGCCAGGGGTATCAGGAACATCTGAACGCAGAAACTAAAACACCTCCAAGACTCTTGTCCCTCATCACCGCTTTTATCTGCATGATGTCTTTATTCTCTCTCACCACTTATTTCTTCATGTAACGGTAAACACAGCCACCACCAGTGCTTGAATTTTGCATCTTGCAAATGCTGCTCTCAGACAGACTACCTCGACCTCTCTCTTGGCCCAAGGAAAGATTTTTATTGGCCCAGTTTCAATCATGTGTCTCTCCCTGAACCAATCAATTGAGGCCAAAGGTGGTGGGCACATCTACTGTTCCCACTCTCACCGCATACTGTCACTCTCGCTGGTTTGTGGTCCACACAGCACCCATCACGAGCTGAAGCTTACTTATCTCTATTGTCTGTCTTCCTGACTGCCACAGAAGGTCTATTCTGACTTGTTCTCCACCACAACAACACTTCAGCATGTAAGAGCTGCTCAATAAACACTTGTGAATTAAAACATCATAAGCCCAGTCAAAAATCAAGCCATATGTGAAATTCATGAGCCATTAAAAATCACACTTTGGAAAAAATTACTGTGCGAAATGAAAAGGATGTCGATATAAAACTCTTTCCAATATAACCCTAATTTATCAATAAGCTTAGATTTAAAACAAAAATTCTCAAATGGGAAGGGCAAACTCAGCAGGAACTCATCAGACTACAGAGCCTGCCTGCAGACCTTCATTCCATGCAAAGGAAATGAGAAAGGAAACCGGAGGAGAGGTTGAACCCCTCTGTCCCCTTGGGTCCCTAGTAGGGTTGCCAGATAAAATACAGAATTCCTAGTTACATTTTATTTTCATATTAACAACAAATAATTTTGAGTGTAAGTATGTCCCAAATATTACATACTTAATAATACTAAAAAGTATTCATTGTTTATCTGAAATTCTAATTTAGCTGGGCATCCAGTATTTGTATTTGCTAAATCTGGCCACCCTAGTCCCTGGGCATCCCCGTGCCCACCCAGGAGCCACAGAAGGACCCAAATTGCAGTGTGGCATATAGAGCAAGATCAGGAAGTAGGGCCTTGGGTCTCCCTGGGCTTCAGGTTGACACAGGAGCCATGCTCCAGATGCTCCTGCATGCTCCCAGGGGAGGATGCAGATCATGGCCAGCATCCCGGCCAGGAGGAGTTGCAAGGTGACCCCGGAATGGAGCTGAGGACTGAAAAGGCTAGGCCGGCTCCTGAATGGCTGGTGGCCAAGCCTCAGAGGATCTGCAGCACGGCAGAGCTGAGGTGGGGCTGAGCCAGCGAACGGAGGACCCCCAACCCTGCCAACACCAAAAGGAGTACCACTGAGTCACACCAGCTGGTACCTCATGGTTCACTCTAATGACACAACAGCAGAGACAACACACATCTTTGAAAAAGCCAGAAGAATTCCCAAAGACAGCATGAGGACCAGCCCATGGATCCTCCCCAACCACTATGAAACAACCCTGGTAGTCAATTTAAAGCTTGATGTGCACATGTCCCAAAAACAATGATTCAGGCCAAGTTTACCAACTTTCTGCCATGAGCAAATAGGCAAACATGAGAGGAAAATGAAAACCAATTTAAAAACTGAAGAACACTGCCTTTTTTTCACTTTTGAGTATCTATACACGCACACAGAGGAGAGTAGAGAATTTGTCTTAGAGAGGGAATCAATCTCTTTTTGTTTGTTTTATTTTTGGTTGCGTTGGGTCTTCGTTGGTGCGTGCGGGCTTCCCCTAGCTGCGGCGAGCGGGGGCTACTCTTTGTTGTGGTGCACGGGCTTCTCATTGTGGTGGCTTCTCTTGTTGTGGAGCACAGGCTCTAGGCACACAGCTCAGTAGTTGTGGCCCGCAGGCTCTAGAGCGCAGGCTCAGTAGTTGTGGCGCACAGGCTTAGCTGCTCTGTGGCATGTGGGATCTTCCTGGACCAGAGCTCAAACCCATGTCCCCTGCATTGGCAGGTGGATTCCTAACCCCTGCGCCACCAAGGAAGTCCCTCCAGTCTTTTAAGATACCACTTTTCTGGGCCTTTCTTTGGTTGTGAAAAGTAAGGTACCCTGGACATGGTCTGAAAAGATAGGATTAGAAGAATTAAAATGTTCCCTATAACAAAGTAACTGGAATTTTAGAACTTTCTCCTAAGGAGCTAGAGCTTTGAGGTCCTAGCTGAAGAGAAGTGGACAGGAACTGGTCCCAGGAATATGATGACAAGTTTAGGCATAAGTAACAAGCAGCCTGAGAGAAACAGTCCCTTGTTCAGAATGTTTAAACACAGTGGCATCTAATCTTCAGTTTTAACTGATTCTCTGTTCTGGGCAGGGATATAATCTAAGTCCCCTGCATTAACTGAAAGCCTTCAGGAAAATCCATTAAACACAAAGCCTGTGGTGGGATTATTAGAAAATTAAAGGATCAACAGTGAAAAGATGAGTTGCCTTCCAGACTCTGCAGTGTGCAACCTGTACACCCATACCTGGTGACCCTAACTGATCCCAGGCTGGAAATGAAGAAATACTCCTCCCGGCAACTACACTAGAACAAGATGGTCCTCCAGAGGGAGGGCTAGGAAAGCTAAATTGTATTATTACCTGGATTAGAGAAGGAATAAAATACATCAAAATGTGAATAGGGATTATCTTTAGGGCCTACAATGGGTGACTATTTTTCTTCTGTTTCGTGCTATCGTGCAATGAATACGGGTTCATTTTGCTGCCAGGGAAAATGATTAAGAATCAAAGAAATAATCACACAATAGGCAAACAGCAGTGGTGATGGAATGGCTGGCTGTGACCAGCCTGGACACCAGCTGGGGTCTGATCAACTGATGCTCCTCTTGCCTGGCTCAGGAACTGGGAGGTCTGAGCCTGCACCTGGAGGGTACCAATGCTCATAGAGAGCAACAGAATTCCCACAGGGTGGTGATGGGTGGGAGGGTAGGACTGTGACCAAAGAGACAGCCTTGGCAGCAGAACTCAGCCAGAATGTCTCATGTTTGGGCAACTATACTGAGATCTGTGTATTTTAGCATCACAGAGACTTACCAAACGGCCTCTAAGTCTTAAACAAAATGTCAGTGAATGAGGAGGTGTCTTCATATTTTTATCTAATGTCCCTCTGGAATTTGCTTTCATTACTCTTTATAAAAATTTTACATTTCAAAATTAGCAGGTTTTTAAAAGTTTTCTCTCTAGAAGACCTCAGAGGTTATACAGTGCTATTTCCTCTCTTTACAGATTGCACACTTGACCCTCAGAGAGGAGAAAGGATGAGACCAGAATTACACAGTGTATTAGTCAAGACTCTCCAAAAAGCAGAACCAATAGGATGTGCACAGAGAGAGAAAGAGATTGATTTTAAAGAACTGGCTCATGTGATTACAGAGATTGGCAAGTCCAAAATCTGCTAGGTGGGCTGGCAGACTGGAAACCAGAGAAGACTCAATACTGCAGTTCAAGTCCAAAGGCCACCTACTGACAGAATTCCCTCTTGCTTGGGGAAGTTGGTCTTTTGTGCTATTCAGGCCTTCACCTGATTGGATGAGGCCCACCACATTATGGTGGGAAATCTGCTTTACTCAAAGTCCACTGATGTAAACGTTAATCTCATCCAAAAACACCCAATATATAGATATCCAGAATAATGTTTGACCACATAGCTGGGCACTGTGGCCCATCCAAGTTGATGCATAAAATTAAGCGCCACATGTAGGTAGTCAGAAGTAGGAATGGAATTAAAACCCCAACCTCCTGATTTTCAGAAAGCTCACTCCACTCCATCATGTGGCCCCTATCGGACTGATACTTTTGAAACAACCAAAGTCTGGGTCTTACATTTTTTTAATTCAAGAAGCGGAGGGTAGCGAAATGTTATGCTTAACAAAAATGTTCATGTATGTGCTTGAAGTGATTTTCCCTGGCAGTATGGCTACCTGGACACATTTCAAACCAAGAAAGAAACAAAACATTATTTAGAGAGAATGAATCTAAGGGCCCCCCAGCTGTATAAATCCCCCACTGCATCTTAACCCCACCATAAAACAACACTAGTGAAATATTTGTTCAGCCCTCTGACAGCCATGGATATTAGATGCCGAATATTGTGAAATACACAACATTAACAGGTGTACATGCACCAAACGTAAGCTGACAAAAGTTCCTCAGACGGCCACTTCTCATCATTAATCCTGAATGCTGGATGGGATTCCTCATTAGAGGAAGAGCACGTTCGGGTCCACATTTTCCACTTCTCTTAAATTTCAACTTTAGCAACTTTGAATTTTACCTCCTACAGTCTTTTTTTCTTCATTAAAGGAAAAAGAGAATGTGAGCTCTGAACGTAGCACCTCACTGAGAAGGCTATATTGTAGGAGGAGACTTCCCACCTGTATGGCTCTAATTTACTGGAAGAATGTTTTATTAGCTAAAGAAGTCAAGCAACAACTATTTAAGATTCCCATCATACTTCTGCTACAATAACATCATTACCATAGCAAACTATGGATTTCCATTTCAATATCACTTTTTTTCAGGACCTAGGTAGTTCAATCCACTTGAAAACCCTGAGTGCACTGGGAAATATTTGGAGACAGCAGCTAATTAGAATCTAAACAGTTATAAGAATAAGTAAGTCATTTTACTCCATTCAGCTCACAAATGTTATCAAGCAGGAAGCAATTTCTGAGACGGATAGAACAATAGCTGCACAATGAATTATAACACTGCAGTTATACCATTATCACAGGCAAAATAATGAGACCTCAGGTGAAAACATCGACGCATTCTGTCTTCAGGACAGAATTAACGAATGTTAATTTCAGTTAACGAATGTCTCAGCTCGCGACCAACCGCCATAACAAAATACCACGCGACCGCCATAACAAAATACCAGAGAGTGGATGGCTTAAACAACAGAAACGTATTTACTTACGGTTCTGGAGGCTGGAAGTCCAAGATCAAGGTGCTAGCAAGGTTGGTTTCTGGTGATACCTCTCTTCCTGGCTTGCAGATGGCTGCTGAGAACTTCTCAGTGTTTCATCACATGGCCTTTCCTCTGTGCAGATGGAGAGAGAGAGAAAAGGAGAGGCGGAGAGAGATATTAACTGAGCTGTGGTCTCTCCCTCTTCTTATAAGGACACCAGTCCTATCAGATTAGGGCCTCACTCTTATGACTTGATTTAAACTTAATTACGTCCTTAACGGTTCTATCTCTAAACACAGTCACGTTGGGGGTTAGGGCTTCAACATGGGACTTTTGAGGGGACATTAATCAGTTCCTATCAGGCAACATTAATCTACCTAAAATGTCTTTTTCTCTGTTACAACTTTATGCAGGGATTTTTTTCCTTTTCCTCCTCCTTCTCTTTCTTCTTGTTTTGTTTCCTTATTATATAGAGATTCTCTCCCATTACAAATAAACTTCATGGTTAATTTAGAAAATGTTTTTCTCTTAGTTTTTAGTGCACTGAGTATTTGGGTTCCTTTTTTTTAATGCAAAGGGAATGGTTCACAATTAACTCGGAAGAATCCAAAACATATTTTTCTAAATAGTCCTAAGAGTTCATGTTTGCTCTGACCAGATCCAACTCAACATGGCAATAAAAACAAGTGGTAACATCTCTCAGACCTGACTTCAGGGGAGTTACTTCTTATACACATTTAGCTTATGGAAGTTCAACTATATACACTTGGAGGTGGGGGAGACATACTCTCTATACAATGTGATGTCTAAACACAAGCCGTTCAATATACCTGGTATTTAACCAATGAAACAGCAAAGTGTCTGACTTGGGAGGAAACTGTGACCATGTGTAGATGTGTTAACAGACAGAATAAGATACCCCTAAGACATCTGTGCTACATCTGATGAGCAACTTAAAATGTTTTCAAGGATACTTTTGACTCTATGTGATTTTTGTCTTATGATCTGTTTTCAAAAACTAACTCCAAAATAAGACTTACTTTAAAAATGTATCATAACCTGGTATAAGGAAGAAAGTGTAAGCTCAACTGACTAGCCCCCCAAAAATGAATAGAGACTGACCTAAGTGGAGGGAGGAAGGGATGGTATTTCACACAGAGGGAACAGTGTATGCAAAGGCATGGAGGCAAGAAGGTGGCCAGAAGCTACAGGAGCCTGGCTTCTCAAAGGAATGTTCTCTGGAACATTCTCAGGAACTCATTAAAGTGCAGAGTCTCCTCAGCTGGGCTGGGTGGCTCCTAAGATTTTTCATGTTAACGAGCTCCCAGGGTCACAGATGCTGCATTCTGGGAACCTCACGATGATGACAAGAAGATGAAGGAGATAAACTGAAAAGGTAGCAAGAAAAAAAGGCAGGGTCATTTGCTGAGGTCAAGTTAAGGAGGGCCTTGAAATGCAGAGCGTGTTGTTGGCCTTGTGATAAGTTATTACTCTTAAAACGATCAGGCAGAGGGGTAATGTGAAGTATTAGCATGAAAGTGTTTGTTAGGAATATGGTCTGACAGAGCTATTCAGGGACTGAGCTGGAAAAAAACATTTTGAGTTAATTAATATAGAAGGTTGAAAACTGCACTCAAGGAGAAAAATTCCACTAAAGAGGGCAAAAAATTCACCACTTAATGAGATTTCATTGTAACTTTATGTTCAAAGGCCCTAAAATAGGTGGTAACCTATTTCTTAATCAATGTCCCTGAACAAACAGAATAATCTCTCTCCAAAGTTTGAAAAAACATTGCTTTTATATATTAGAAATACTGAATCGCTTTTTCAGAAAGCACTTCCAAGAAACACCATGATGGGCAAATATTTATACACCAACTGACTTAAAACCTAAAATTTTATGCTTAAGAAAAGACAGCATTTACAAAACTAACCATAATGGCAGAGAAATTTCATGTTAAATATAGATTACTTTTTAATCCTATCTTCTATGCCAAGAAAAACGCAGGTAGGAAGAAAAAAGTACAAGACCAAAATCAAATTTTTGTCATGATCTTGCTACCAACTGCCTGGCAGAACTGCTTTTGTAGAAGCTGATCAGTGCTTCCAGGTGCATTGTTTGGGCCCAGCTCTAGATAAAGATAAACATTCAGGCTTCCGGGGACTGGAATCACAAGAGTGACTAGCAAAGTTCATAGGAACTGAAAGACCCTGGTGCCAATTAAAAACCATACATCCCATCACAGCAAGGAGGGAAGCTATTGAATAATTGAATAATCTCAAGCCATTCCAAAGGAGAATAAACAGATGATGGCCTGATCCCGTGGAGACCAGAGGGAGCTGTGTGCATTACCGTGCTCTATATTCTCCTCATACTTTGATTAATTATCCAGCTGTGCAACTGTCATTATCAAGGATATTTCTGAATCATGTGGCTCCGACAGTAACCAAATCTGGCTGTTCCTTTCATTTTTTTTTTTTTTTCACATGGGTAAGCACCCTGCTGTTTGGAAGAGAGTTACCTAGTATGTCACTTGAAACAAGCAAATGCTCCATTCACCGCAGACAACAATGGGTCAGTCGTTAGACTATTTTTCACAGCACTGTTGATAGGTTTGTACAGAGGTACCCCTGGTAGAGGAGAGAAATATGCCCTCCTACAAATTGATCTTCCCCTGGAAAAGGTTGAGAAATACCAAGCTTGAGAGGCGAATGAGTGTCATTTTAAAATCTTATTTGCATGCTTGTTTCTTTATTTGTACTAGAAACCTGCCCCCCCCACCCCCATCCCATCATTCCAAAAGAGACTTGAACCTGTGGTTCGGGATTAAGAGGATATTTCTCTAAAGACTATTTTAATTTTCAAAGGATCCAGGGCTTAAGCCAAAGAAACCCATTTGAAATTACAGAGTTCCTATCTCTTTCAGTCAGTCATGGGAGGAAAGACAGACATGGGAAAGGAGAGAGGAGGCTCTTAAAATAAAGTCACATCAATAGCTGCCCATCCCACCCTCTCTTGGTAGCTGTGACCAAGGTGACCATGGAATCTTGAGTGAGTCAGTTCATTGTTCTGTGTCCAAGTCTATCCACTGGTTAAATCTGGATAACAATGCATGTCTTCCCTACTTCCAGGGAGGCAGCACAATAGTAGAGACTATTCCATCTCCAACATTCCATCTCTTCCCTATATTTCCCAGTCCTCTCGTGGTTAAGCAAGACCATGTGACTAGTCCTGACCAATGAAATGCGAGCAGAGTGATGTGAATCACATCCAGGCAAACGTCATAACCTTCTCTCTTCTCCTGCTCATGCAGCTACAGACAGAGGCCCTCCAGCCGGGGTCCCTGCGTCAACATGTGGAACCAGGACCCCCTGCGGGTTTATCCTTTAGAGATATCATGAGCAAGAACTAAACCTTTGTTTGGTTGAGCCTCCCTTCTCATCTCTCAGGGGAAACTTTATTCCTCTTTCAAAGCCAATCTCAAATGCCACTTCTTCCATGGAACCTCTCCAGACAGGAATTCCCACAGCACTCTGAATGTCTTTTTTTTTTAATATTTACCTCATTTTGCCTAATATTACTGAAAATCTGCAAAGTTCAGGTTCTGTGGCCAAACGTACCAGAATGTAAATCTCAGCTCCAGCATACATAGCTGTTTAGACTTAGGTAAATTACTGAACCTCCCTAAGCCTCAGTTTTCCCACCTGTAAAATGGGGTTAACAAGAGGTGTCATGAGAGGTAAATGAGATACAGGTAAAGAGCTTGGCACAAGGTTTGAGGTGTAGGAAGACACGCATGAACCATTCAGCTTATTATTCCTATGAGCTGGTCCTACAACCTTACAAGACTACAAGAGCCTTAAATATGGACATGATACGCTCATCGACTTTCTGTCTTCTGCAGTACCTGGAAGAGGGTCTCACACACACACACAACAGGTACACCCAGGAAATGTGAGGAATGAATGAACTTTTTTAAAAGAACAAAATAAATCATTGAAATGATAAAAATTCTTTAAGAAACAAAAAGGAAGAATAATGAGAAAGCAAAAAAACACAGACAATGGAAAAATTTTAAATAAACTACGTTGATTGGGGAAATGTAGAGAGATGGAATCTACGTTGACAGGTGGCCGTTTTCAGAGATGACCTCAGGTACAGAAAACTGAGGTCATCATACTCCTCCATGTAGAGCACGTCATCTTTATTCGTCTGGGTTTTATAATGTTTCAATGAAATGCTTACATTTTAAAACCCTTTGAGGGCATATAAGATATTAGACATACAGGTGCTCTGACTTCAGAAGAAATCCCTCAGTATATTGCTGAGTAAAGTGAAAAATAATAGTAAACAAAAATAAAACAGTTCATTAAAAATAAAGGCACAAAACAGTGGCCTTGGGAAATAGGCCAGGTGTTGTTACGCTTATAAATGTCTTTTAAGCGCATAAATGTGTTCCTCTTATTGGAACAACTAGCTTCCACCTTCCTGAAACTTCCTTCATAAACTGGTCCTCACAAAAGAAAGGGTTTCGCTCCTCTACATTTTTAAGCAACAGCGACATCATGTGGCCACTCTGGGAGCTAACCAGTCTTCGCTCCCAGCTATGAATTTCCCCAGGGAGACATCAATTCGGTTCTGCCTTCCCTTCCGAATAAACTCATTCAAAAATCATTCAGCGAATGGCATGTAGATTCCCATGCTTAGGACAGGACAATGGTCTGCATCTCTACATAGTCTTATCTAGGGGATCATCCCGTCCCTAAACTCTTAGCCAGGCACAGCCTATTCAGAGACTAACCTAGTCCCACAGCAACCAAATCAAGTTGGTTTGACAAAAAAAACACTGAAACGTTACTAGGGATGAATACATTCTATATGCTCACTCTTGTTTCTGCAGCCTCTGCCTGTCACTAGTAGATAGATGCTCATCCATTCATTCAACAGATATTTACTGAGCAACTACTGTGTACCAGGTGCTGTTGTAGGTGCTTCAGAGTTTACAGTGAACAAAACAAAGTTCTTTCTGTCATGAAGCTTACATTCTAGTTGGAGCTTCCATTCTTGCTGGAGCAGTCAGGCAATAAAGTAAAGAGGGGAGTAAGTGTCATGGAGAAGTGGAGGTGCTACTCTGTGCTGGGTGCTCAGGGACCGCCTGACTCATATGGCGACAGCTGAGCAGAGACCTGAAGAAAGTGAGGGAGCCAGGTGTGTGGTTAGGAGGAGAAGACTGCTAGAAAACTGAACTTGAACTTGGGAGAGAGGGAAGGAGGGATCCAGGGAGGAGGACAGGAAGGGAGGAAGGATGAACGTGTGCATCACTGGACAAGGAATGAGAAGACCTACGTTCTTACTCTGACTCTTTCATAAGCAGCTGAGAAAACTCAGGCTTTCCTTCCCCTCTCTGAACCTCAGTTTCTCTACTCTAAAGTGAAGAACTTAGATTAGATAGTCCCTAAAGTTCCAGTCAATTTTAAGACTCTCTATCATGAAAAGTCAGAGATTGTAACCTTTAATGGCATTTTGCGTGTGTGTGTGCGTGCTCGCCTGTGTGTGATTAATTTCCCAAAGCAATTCCAGGCATTTGTGTCTCTCTCAAGAGTGATTACACACAAAAACCCCCACTATTTGCTTACTAGTTAAAAGAAATTGATCTGGAGTCTATGGGTTTAAAGATTGGTTGGTCTCACAGTCAGATGTACACTTCCGGAGATTCGTCATTATGTGCCCAAACAGAGTAACTGCTAAAGGATCATGCACTGTAATTTGGCCCTAATAACCATTCAGGTGGGGGGTAAAGTGAGCAGTTAGCTACAAGATATCAGCACCTGTTAAGTACATGACATTTTACCGAGAAATGAATTCCTATTTCGGCAATCCTCTAGTTTGATGGTTTTAGCTGTATTAATGCATGAAGTTCTCTAGTAATATAATGACAGATACCTACAATACAATACATACACACCATACAATAAACACAGCAACAGAGAAAGTATAAAAGCAGGGTAAATGGGCTCCAGATTTAAAATGGTTCCTTGGTTATATTTTCTCCAACTTCCATCAACACTGTCACATGTGACACCAAGTACAGACGACAGGATGGATCCCGTGTTGGACCAGCATCAAAGGGCTTGTCATCAAGATTTCAGGAATCAGCAAAGGTCCATCTGCCCACAGATATCTTCTTCATTAAACCATCATTTTACCATAGTGTCACCATTAGAGGTTCATTTGGTCTGTTATTATTTCTAGAGTATTCCTTTTAAAATGAAATGATGTTCCTAGAGGGAGCTGCCCATTCCACTTCAAACTGTCCCAAATGCTTCAGGAAGAATAAGCAAGATCAGGGGAGAGACACGGAGATGCAACCTTGGACAGAAGTGCTAATGTGGGAAGGGAGGACAGGATCCACAAGCAATGCAGGAGGGGATAAATGTAAGAAAAAGTGAGTCCCACGAGGTGAGTTTCTGCTCTGTATGCCAGGATCTGTGGCTAGAACGTCTACTTCTCATGCACGGGAGACCCCGCTGATGTTATCTTTACAGATGAGGAAACTGAGGCTTGCCTAAAATCTCAGTTAGCTGTGGAGCTGGGGTTCCATCTCAAGTTCACAGACTCCCCACTGTGCCTGGGCACTGGACCCCTCAAAGAGGAGGAAATACTGAGAAGGAAGAGGGTGAGAGGGGGGCTAAGAAAATGGAGAGCTTGACCAATCTGCCATTCTGTCCTGAATCAGCCCTGCCTCCCGCCCCATGCCTGAGCAGCAGAGAGCCGTGGGCAGGCACCTCTGAGGCAGCCATGCATAGTGCTGAACAGGGTGGCTTGTCATGGCACTTTCCGGGACAGTGCTATCAAGGGCTGTCAACCCCTAAACAAGGGGCTGAGCAGTATTGTGAATGAAGAGTGGGTTCAAATAACAGGTGCAGCACTTCTGGGCTGTGAAGCCTTGGACATAACATTTAACTTCTCAGAGCTTCCGTTTCCTCTTCTGTAAAATGGGAAGAATAGCTACCTAGGGGGACTTGGTCAAGTCCTTGGGCCTAGCACTGGGCCCAATACACAACACATACATCAAAGAATGTGGTCCCATCCTTTGTTCCCTCAAAGAGAACAATTAAACTAGGGAAACCTGAGCTCATAATATTCAACCCACTTCCACTCTCCTTGCCCCATAAGCTGTATCTGATCCCATCCCCAGCTTCCATGGGGCAGAAGATCTGCTGGTTACCTCATTCCCCAGAATCGTCACTGCATAGAGTCACTGTGTTCATACACTTCCCTGTCCAGGCCCAGCTGAAAGTGGAGCTCCTCCTCTGCTAGGGCTGAGACAGCAACAGAATACACACGGGCACAGTGTGGGTTAGGGTCCTTTTCGAGGTTGTACTCCATTGAAGAATATGGGGCAGGGGAGGTGGAAGAGCTGAGAATCTAACAAGACAAACCTTTCTAATTAGTTAGAGCCAAGAAGTGACATAGCTGACTTTGTAATATGAGACTTATAATTTGCCTACTGGGACCAAGTCAAAATTTCTCATGTCCGTGAGAAAAGGGTCAAAAATCTTTGACTCAGGGGAAGGATGAAGGCTTCTCTTCTAGAGAGCTCTGCTCCTGCCCCTTTTTCCCATCCTCTTCCCACCCCTGTTGGGTCTGTTTATTGAGTGGCTAGTACACAGTAGGCATGCAATAGGCATTTGATTAATGAATTACAAATAAATATTGGATGGATGGATGAATCAATCTACAGTTACATCCTTACTGACGCTGAAACAGTTTTGTTTGTTTCTTTGTTTTTTTAAGTGGGCTACATGCATTCATGCAACTAACAAAGAGATTGGCTGCAGTGATTCCTTTGTTTGCTGTTATTTGGTACACCGGTGGAAGGACATATCCCAACACCCAAGTTAGTTATTCTCATACCCTGTTATCCTCTGAGCCTCATAGCTCGACTAGATAACACAGCCATGTCAAAAGATTGTATCCCAAAGAGAAATAAGATTCCACTAATGTTACTATAATATCCCTGAAAGAAGAAAGCATCTATTCTTGAAGTTAAAGATGGGTGCATGGCTGATTCACTTTGTTATAAAGCAGAAACTAACACACCACTGTAAAGCAATTATACTCCAATAAAGATGTTAAAAAAAAAAAAAAGATGGGTGCATGGGTGTTGTTTGCTTTACTGCCCTTTAAATCAACCATTATGATTTATATACCTTTTTGTATGTAGATTTCCAAAAAAAATTAATAAAAATTTTTAAATGAAAGAAAGGTAAGGAGAGGGTTAACAACTGACTCGAGGCTCCGCAGAAAAGAATAAATCTTTAACCTAAGGTCTCATGCCTTCACCGTGGTGGGCAGCTCCACTGATGGCAGAAGCACAGTGAGGTGCCAGGACGAACAAGTAGACAATGAAAGAAAGAGATCCTGTGATCTTTACATCCTTGGATAGTCTTGAATTCCACACAGCTGTTTCTGGACAAAGGGACATTCTGGAACTGGAGTCTTCTCCCTCCGGACCGATGTCTGTGTCCTTTATTACCTAAGAGTGCCGGGTCTTCGGCGCCAATGATGAAAGCCAGTTCACAGGTTGCCGTGGACAGAGGGCTTTTTGTGCTTTCCCAGTGTGCGCAGGGGCAGGCAGGGCAGGCGCCCTGGCACTCCCACAACCCCACTCAGCTCTGGGGGCGCCGTGGACTCCAGCGCCTCCACACTGACCTTAGAAGCCCCGACAAGCCACTTCAAGGAGATTAGCCTCCATTCTATTTTGCAGCTTTTTCTGGGCTTCCACAAGGTAGTTGTCTGGACATAACACCTACTGGCAGTTCATCTTAACAGGAAGCAGAAAAAAAATAGCCCGACCAAATCCCCACCCAAAGGAGTTCACAGCGGCTGCTTTGAGCGGGCCTAGGGTTCCCTTCAGTCAGCCAGCCCTGTCCCTGTGAAGGTATCGGGCTGGGGGCTTCCACCAGGTGGCAGGAGGGCCAAATACATGGAAATTCTCACCAAGAAGAAACACTTTTCCCTTTGGCATCTCCACCATGCTTTTGTGGACTGCAATATTCCAAATGAAAACAAAATTTTTTTAAACAATGAAAATTACCTCATTGTAGAATTATTTTTAAGTTTGAGCTGATCGTTGATATTCTTATATATTTGAAATAAACCAAACCCTCAGTGCGATGACCCATGCAGGACACATCATCAAGTATCCTTGCTCCACATGCAAGGTCAGCCACAATCATATCCACACAGATTGTGAGATAATCAAACTCTCCCAAACTAATCCCTTTCTACTTTTCTCCCTTTCCCTCTCTTATCTGGTGCACGTATGTATTTCTGAATGGGGTGTACTCATTTGCCCAGGCTGCTGTAACCAAGGACCATAAACTGGGAGGTTTAAACAACACAAATGTATTGTCTCACAGTCTGGAGCCTAGAAGTCTGATGGAGGTGTTGACAGGGCTGGTCGCCCGGTGGGCTGTGAGAGGACCACCTGTTCCAGAACTCTTTCCTTGACTCGTGGGTGGCCGTCTTCCCCCTGTGTCTCTTCACATCATCTTCCCTCTCTGTGTGTGTCTGTGTCCTACTCTCCTCTTCTTACAAGGACACCAGTGGTATTGGATTAAGGCCCAACCTAATGACCTCATTACAGCCTCACAGCCCTTAAAGACCCTACCTCCAATAGGGTCACATTCTGATGTACCGGAGGTTAGGACTTCAACATCTGAATTGGAGACAGGGGCACAAATTTGACCTGTGACATAGAGCTTTGCCAAAATCCCCTTTCAAAGTGTTGACTGCTGCATTTAGGACAAACACAACTTCTTCAAAACCGGATGCTCCAAGCAGTCACGTGCTCAAGAGGATGGAAAGGTGTGGATCTAGTTGAAACACCAAGAGAAACGGGAAAGGCTCTTCCCAAAGCAAGATAATATATTGTTATATAGTGTAAATCAAGCCACAGAGATTTTGTGTTTGTGAGAGAGAGCAAATTCATTTCCTCACTGAATTTCCTTGAAGCATGCAATTTTTCTTCTTTTCAATTGTCTTTGTGTTCTCTATCTTGCATGTTTATTCATAAATCCACACCTCATAGGACCTACATTTAATCCACACCATGACTACTTAGCAGTGCAAACATATTCTTGAGATGTTCCAGGACTAACTGGTTACCATCTCCCATAACATACTCATCGGGGGCGAGGGAGTGAGGTGGGGAATTTGATCACTTCGGGTCCCCTCTCGGCTTACCCTCCCTTTTCGATGTCTCTTCCTTAAGTGGTGTGATAAATATCTGGCTAATAAATAGCCATAGAGAAGCAAGTGATGTCAGACTCGATTATTTCAATTCTGTTGAGCATCCAAACCAGGGCTGGAGTCCAGCAGCTCATGGACACATGCAGCCCCTGCCCCCGGGGGACTTCTGTGCAGTGTGATGGACTAGGGGCTGCCCACACCTCCTGGTCCTCGTAGAACCAAGATGAAGCAAGTGGGCTTGCCTCTCTTTTTGAGGATTCTTCTGGCTTTTGGTTCCTTTCTACCTGAGAAAGGCTAGAGTTCGCCTACAAAAAAGATAACCAGGGTAACTGAAAGTGAATACTGTGTCATCTGAGAAGGAGTTGAAGGAACCAGCCTGGAAAAGATTAAGGAGGCGCTAAGAGCTGCCAGAGGCAAGAGATTGATGATTAGTCCTGTTAGAAGTTCTGACGAGCCCAAAGGTCAGTACAAGGTCATCGCTACAAACGTGAGCCGTCTATACAACCTGCTCTGTAAACAGAGAGCTTCCAGTCACTGAAGTGTGGAAAGAAGCACCGTTACGTAGGCTTTTGGAATTTGAATCCTGGCTTACCTCTTTCTAACCGTGAGACCTCAGGTAAATTACATTACCTCTCTGAGCCAATGTCTCTAACCTGTGGTAGATCCTCAAATATTAACACACCTACCCCCTTCCTCAATCCTTTCCTTAGAGTCACAGGTACTAGAAACTCTTAACTTCCGTTCCTCTCGTTGAACAAACTGAGATAATACAACATCTCAGCACGGGTGTTTGGCTTTGGGTGTAGGGACAAAATCCACCTAAAATTCCTCTGGGTGGCTGAGTAACAACCACAGGGCATAGGTTTTACCACCACTGTTCCTCTTTTCCTACCCAAAGGGAACCAAGATTTGAGCACCAGTTATCACATAAAACATTCAACTCCCTCTTGCTGGTAGTTTTAACCATGTTTAAATATTTCATAGAGAACATTTTTATTTGAAACACTGTCTTGTCTCACTTTTTAACAGATAGTGACCTGAATTAACGTGGAGAGACCAGCATAAAGAGCAGAAGAAGTTACTACAAGGCAAGCTTTAGTGCTGAAACAGCTGAACACTGTTCAGGATTCTGTTTGTTGGCCTGTCCACATATGTGGGATGTCCAAGCGCTGTCTTTCAGCACTTCAGAGACTTCCCTGACTGCATGGGTGCTGATGTATTTAGGAGGCAGGGATATATACACACACATATATTCAGCTTTCCTCCTGGGGTAACTGAGACTCTGCTGTTCAATAATATCTACTCCCCACCTTCCTCCTCCAAGGCAGGAGTATACTTCTGCACCCCTCTGCCTGGGGGTTCAGTCACATGACTTGATTCATCCAGTGAAATGTGTGCAGACACAACAGGGCACCAGTTCTGAGACTGGCCTTAGAGCCAGCCTATGTTTCCACTGATGCTTTGCCCCTCTGCCACTGCCCTGAGAAGAACATCCCCCGTCACATCACTGCTGCCCCTCTGCCTGGGCCGCAGAACAGTACTCGTGAAGCAAACGTGAGCCCAGTTCGCAGCCCAGAGCCAAGTCCAGTCACACCATAACTTGCAGTGCAGCCAACCAACAAAGCACAGCCCCATCCACCAACACTTGACCCTTGAGCAAAAAGAATTAAACCTCCTCCGTGCCTGAGCAAATCTCACAGTCTTCTAATTATTACTTGTACCATATGACGTGGATTTAACTACACAGTAAAGTGATGAGTATGTGGGTGTCATTTCTCCTGAACAGTATAATCTGTAGGCAATGGAACTGTGTGTTTGTAAATATGTGTGTGTTTGTGTACAGCATGATCTATTTCTACTCGCACCGCTTCTGATATCAAATGTGTGGGTTCTCCACACCAAGCAGCTCTCCAGTTCTCTGCAGACACCCACTGGGTGTCCTACAATTTAATTCAATTCTGACACTAACCACCCAGGGTTAGCACAGACCCCACAGATTAAGGGTCCAGTCCCACAAGACTGCCCTCCACTTCAGATGCCAATCACAAGAAGTGGCTTCCCCAGGATATCCATACTTCTGTTCAACTTGTCTACAAATCAAGGCACTGGTTTGATCATTTACAGCTCACAGAACCAGGGGAACACTTTACTTATTATTACTGGCTTATTATGAAAGATACAAATGAACGACTTCACATGAAGAGCTACATAGGGCAAGGTCCAGAAGGGTCCCAAGCACAGAAACTTCTGCCCCTGTGGAGTTTGGGCCATATCACCTTCCCAGCACGTGGACGCATTCATCAACCTGGAAGTTCTCTGAAGCCCATCATTTAGGATTTTATGGAATCCATTAATTAGGCACGATTGATTATATCATTGGCCACTGGTGACTAACTCAATCTCCAGCCCTTCTTCACTCCTTGGAGGTCAATGGGTGGAGCTGAATGTTCCTCTAATCACACAGTTAGTTCCTCTGGCAACCAGCCCCCATCCTGAAGCTTCTGCGGGCCCACCCAGAGTCACCTCACTAGTATACTCAGGTATGGTTAAAAGGGGCTAATTATGAATAACAGAAGATGCTCTTCTCACCCCTATCACTCAGGAAATTACAAGGGTTTTAGGAGTTCTGTGCTGGGAACCAGGGATGAGGCTAAATTACATTCTCATCGTGTCACTATATACACATCTTTTTATAGATATAATGAAGGAACTATCAGGTAATGGGCAATAGCCTGGAATGAGAGCCACGGCAGAGAAAACAGCCAGCTCCCTGGGTTGTGGATGGTGGTGCTTGCCAACACAGTAGAGCAGTTAATCTGACCCGTTCTTATTTCTCCTGAAAGAGTAAGGTATGAGTATGAGAGCCCACGGCTGAGCCATGACCTAAAGTAGCTACTGAATCAACCAATTTCTAAAATTCCATTTTCTTCACTGACCTTAATGGCTTTTTTGCTTGGACATCATGTGTATCAATCTTAATCCATTTTTACAGTTTATCCGCACTGGAATCCTCATTTTGGGGAAGTTAAATCCCAGCTCTGTCATCATCATTAATTAACATGGATTGAATGTCCACTTGGGGCCTGCTATAGAATTCGGGGGATGAGCCCCTGGGATGGCCTTCAGCAGTTGTTTAACCCCTGGGCCTCAGGCGTTGGGGTCCACAACCTGAGCAAAAGCACTGGTTCAATAATGTCCCTATGCTGCCAGGCCCATGGTCTCTCTCCCTCAAATGTGAGTAAGGAGAAAATGAAACCTCAGCTGCTCTATCGCTGCTTTGGACAACATGCAGGTTCAAGAGGCTGGTGACAGGCCCCCAGGGGACAGATTGGCTGGAAAATGCCAGAATCCTATGTGGCTATAAATGGCATAGAAAGCACAACTCACACCTGTGTGGGGTGGGGACTGTGCTCCGACACAGAGCGGTGCAGTACTTATGGGTTGGGGTGCTTACTCAGGGTAGCGACGGGTGGCTTCAAATCTAGGGCAAGGGAGCAGGAATGAAGAGCCATGTGATGTTTGGAAACAGAGCAAAACATTGAAAAGGGGGCAGTAAGAGGGGCTTCAAAATGTGCTCTTTAGCACCTACATTTGGCTTTTGTTGTAATAAGCAGGAGTCCTGGAATCCCTATGGCACGCGGAACCAAATGGAAAAAGAAAAAACCTCACTCATATTTTATACCATGGTCTGTATATAGCTGCTATGAAGAAAGGGGACAAGAAAAAAAAGGCACCCTACAACCCTCAGTTTCCCCAGCCACAAAATATAAGGATTTTATCTAAATGTTACTCACAGACTGCCCTGTCTGAAGAAGAGGAAAATAATAAAATAGCAATGTGTATATCCAAAAAATAATGACATTAGCAAAATATATTTTCCACTGCTGCATAACAAATTACCACAAACTCAGTGGATTAAAACAACAGCCATTTATTAACTTGCAGCTCTGTAGGTCAGAAGTCCAGCATGGCATGGCTGAGTTCTCTGCTCAAGGTTTCCTAGGGCTGCAATCAAGGTGTCAGGCAGGCTGTCCCTGTCTGGAGGCTCTAGGGGAAAATCCATGTTCAAGCTCATTCTTGGTGTTGGCAGAATTCAGGTCCTATGGCTGCAGGACTGAGGTTCCTGTTTTCTTGCCAGCTGTCAGTGGGGCATAGAGGCTCAGCTCATAGAGGCTGTCCACATTCCTTGCCATGTGGTCTTCTCCAACACCAAGCCAGTTATGGCACATCAAACCTTCTCATGCTTCGAATCTCTGACTCCTCTACCTCTGACCTCTGGATACAGATGGAAAGGGCTCCTGTGGCCACATTCACATGAATGATCTCCCTCTAAAAGTCAATGGATCTAAAATCTTAATTACATCTGCAAAATCCCTTGTACCATACAATGTAACATAATCACGGGAGTGTTAGCTCATCTTGTTCAGATTCTGCCCACATTCAAGGGGAGAAGATAATAAAAGGGTGAAGGTCACTGGGGCTCATCTTAGAATTCTGCCTATCAAATAGATTATTCTGTTTCCCCCAAAGTTCCAGGGTCCTCCATCTGCCCTTGGCCTTCTAGAGCTCTTGAGACTATGGTTACATTCAGGTGACTCAAACTTAACTCAATCCTTGTCCCATTCCTCCCCTAGGCTACTAGTCAGCTGACCTGGTTAAAAAAAAAAAACAAAACTAGCTCCCTTTGACCATCACATCTGACTCTTTAATAAGGGAGTTGAAAGAATGAGGGGCAGGAGAGAGGCTAGACCCCAAACTGGCTCTAAGATACCTACTGGTGGAAACTTCACGCACTTTGGCAAACTGGCACAGAAGATACATTACAGAGTCTCCTCCCCATTCTGGGTAAGGCCCACCCTGCCTATGTCAGACTATCACCAGGAAGTAAAGTACATGAAGACTCAAGTTTCATTCCCATCATCCACCATCTACCCAGCCTGGACGATAGAGTGGACAAAGGCTTCCCATAGGCAATATTGTCCTACCCCCTGCTCCATCCACCTTCACACAGAGCAGGATGTTCTGGCCCCTCCTCAGGCTTGCAGTTTTACTGCTGAAAAGCTGGGGTAGGTGTTCCACTAGCAGATGGTTTAATGTGCAAGTCAGCCTAAGGAATCTGCTTTTGGGGATAGAAGCTTCAGCCAGCATTCTACAAACAGTCATGGAGCACCTGCTTCTTGCTAAATTCTGTGCAGCAGGTTTGAGAAAACAGCAATTGGCATCTGTAATGTGTCCATGGGCCAGGCCTACCTGCTATGTCCATAAATAAGCCAGCCCCCAAAATAAGGTGATCTCCTGGTTCCCCAAGGAAAAGATCCAAAAGAAAAGGTTGGGGCCCACTCAAATGTACAAAATTTTAAGGATGTAGTTGTTATAGAAAATGTGTACTTCTAATGTATAATTTATAAATTGACCTTTCCATATAGCTAAAAGACCTCATTATATAAAATATATTAATTTGGGGGCATGATTTGTTTCCACTCTCACATACTTTCTTAGCTCAGGCTATCCCAAATTACCATAAATGGGGTGGCTTAAACAACATTGATTTCTCACAGTTCTAGAGGCCGGGAGGTCCAAGATCAAGGTAACGGCAGATCAGGGGCCCTCTTCCCAATTTGCAGATGGTCATCTTCTCGCTGAGTCCTTACATGGAAGGGACAGAGATGGGGCCAAGCTCTTGTGTCTCTTGTTTTAAGGGCACTAATCCCATCATGAGGGCTCCACTCTCATGACCTAATCACCTCCCAAAGGTTGCTCCACCTCCTAACACCATCACATCGGGGGTTAGGATTTCAATATATAAATATGTGGAGGACACAAACATTCAATCCATAACACATGACATGAAACGATTTTATCAGGCTCTTCACATCTGCCTTCTACATCAATGTAACCTCTACCATGAGAATGCCCTTTGGGGTCACCTAACTTGGATGAATATTTTTGAATCCACAGCTCATGCTGTCTCTGAAATTTCATTTTAAGTCACAAGTAACCTTGGTATAAAAACAGTTATTACATTTGTCATAACTTCTTGTTCGTATTGTAGTTGTATATTTGTGATCTCCAGGACATAACCATTGACTGCATGGCCTTTTAAGTGGCCATTTAAAGGCTTTTTACAACATCATCCAAAACTTGCACTTGTGAAGTCACTTCATTCAGGTCTCTGCTCAAATGTCCCTTCTCAGCAAGACTTTCCTTAACCAACATTTCTAAATTACACCCTCTGCCACCAGCTACCCCCTTTACCTACTTCATTTTTCTCCATAGAACTCATCTTCCAAGACCTCGTGTTCCCCATGGGCCAGAAATCTTGTCTCTTTTGTTACCATCTATCCCCACTGCTTAGAATAGTATTTGGTACTGTTCTAAGTACCAAACATGTAAGGGACTGATACTTACTTTTAAATAAAAGAGTATTTCCAGGAGTGATCACTAAATTATATTAAATTACATTAAGTTATTGGCTATATATCAAATTTTATTATTTATGTATAAACTTTATATATTATAATATATATGAAATAATATAAATATGAATGTATAAAATTTTATATATTTCCTTAAGTAACACCTACAGGAATGTAAAACTATCATTAATGAAGGCCTTTTTAGGTTAATATGTTTTCTCTAAATAATATTTTTATGAAAAACATAAAAATTTAAGTAGTCATTGAGAGAGTACCCTGTAATACAAGATAAGAGCTAGGAGTCAATTTTTGGAAGGGCGGGGGTCTCTTCTTATTTGGGTCCATATGCAGGTACACAGCAGTCATTTCTACACTATGAAAAACCCATTTCCTAGTCATCTATTTCATCCAAGTGTTTTGCTCTCTCAGTTTCCATGGCAATGTCCTCCATCTCTGTAAACAGTCTTTTCATGATTCTTTTTTACATCTGTCCCTTAAACCCCGAAGCCCTCTGTTGGCCTTTTTCCAATCAGTCTTGCGCTGTTTTGATTGATTACGCATACAGATTGCTCCTCCTTGGCCAGCCTTCCTAACCTCCTGACAGACTTCCATTTTCCTAAGGTCAGATTCCTGGCTTCCAGGCATCTTCCCGTCCTCCTGCCCACCTGAGAACACATTTCTTGCCTTGTTTTCAGTATTCTCATCACTGACCCCATCCTACTCCCTCCTCTGGGTAACATATTATTTAGATGCACTGTCTGAGCCCACCTACCAGCATGAATTCAGATCCCTTGATAAAGTAAACACAGCAATGCATGGACATGGTACGAAGATGGGAGAGACACATGCACATAGAGAAAATGGTAACTGTCACACAGACATGGATCATATCCTAAAGATATGAGAAGGAGGAATCCTAAAGATCTGGTGCGGAGGGCAGTAGCAGAGATCACTGCCAAGCACTAGAAGCCTGGACTTCCAAAAGTGCCCACATGACCTGCAAGGTTCCACCACTGACACCCAGGAAGAAACCCACTAGAATGTGTGAAGCACGGTGAATTTGAAAGTCAGGTAGCCATTGTTCAGTCTGTCGTATATTCACATAGACAACTGGGAGATGGGAAGCAGCAGCCCTTCAGGGGTACTAGCAAGAGAACAAGGAGTCCTGGACTTTACTGAGGTTGAACTAAGGGGCAAAGGGAGAATTAAGCAACACATTCTGCCAAAAACCCATAGCCCCTAATTATCCACTTCCCACTGGTCTGCGGTTTGTCATAGACACTTCATAAAGTTAATCCAACTGACTCTTGGACATAGAATAAAACATTTTCCCTGGACCCTCAAAACATCGCTAGGAAACAGGAGAAATAGATGTCACTCTGTCCTGCAGGATGAAAAGAGGCACATCTCTTGGCCATTGAGAAGAATCCAGCACTGTTGCGAGAGAGAGAAGAGAAGGGTCAAAGCAAACAGCCCCCGCTTCCTCTGAGAAGGTTTTATTTTGTTTCCTGATTTGTGATTTCATGAAAAAACATCCTGAAGCACTCTTTGTTTGGTTTTCCCTCTGTTTAGTTTTTGTCCGTAATGTAAGAAGACAGTTGTGGTTATAGGGAACGAAAATATTGTCATTTTTTCCTCCATCTCAAGTTTTTTATGATGAATTGCCTCTGAAATTTTTATGCCAGGATTTTTTTTTCTTGAAAAAACTGAGCAAATCTCCATTTGCAAACTTCTGTCACACCTAAAATGGCATATATGCTTCTTCAGACAGTAAAGCTATTGTAATAAAAATAGTGATCTTTTTAGATATTTTCACAGTTACACAATCTCTTCATACTTGTGTTTCTTCTTTTTTTTTCTTTTTAAAACATTTTCAAGGAAGAATCTGTTCAGAAAATAGTTTCCCTTACTCAGGCATAGTTATGAATTGGTAATGAAGTCAGTACCACAGATTACATCTGGAGCGAGAAATATGTCACAGGCAGTGATTTACAGTCTCATTGCAACATAATTTATACAAGGAGAGATGCTAATTTCCATGCATCCTGATTTATTTCATTAATAATTCTTACAGGCAGTATATTCTGAACTTATTTTAGATCAGTAAGTTTTCAAATTGGCTTACGATCAATTCATAAAAATACTGGAAGCGATCAGATCCATAATAAATTGTTCCATAGAGTGAGATATAACTAGTATGTAACAGTATATGGAGATGATATTCGTGTTAATCGGCTACCCAAAAAAGGGAAAATTTATACCATTCTCTGTTTAATTTAGATTATAAAATTCACTAGGGAAATCAAGGACTCGGACAGCTGATAGTTCTTAATAGCAACTGCAGTAAAACACATTTCACTGCTGGAAATTTGTGAGCCTCAATTAATCATGGGCTCAGATAGTTTTTAAAAGTGCTTTATAATCCAAATATTACTATCTCAGTAAGACACTCCAGTGTGTTTATTAATCCATATCTACTCACATACCCTCCCCGACCTTCAGTCACATGCCTTATAGCTCAGCAGGCTTCAAGCAAGATTCCAAAACTCCTGCTCTAATTGTACGATTTTCAGTTACTCCACACTATTTCTTCCCAGAGAAGCGTTAAAAAAAAAAATAATCCCCTGCCAGTTTAGCCTCCCTCCTTAACGACAATAGGCTGTGCATTCACTGCATTCTTGGTATTTTAGAGCCTTTCCCTTTAACCTTCCCCTTTAAAAATATTACCTTCCCAGTCCCTACTCCTTTCCTATTTTCTAAAATAAGACAACCTCATCATTAAACACCCCAACACAGACGAGAGTCTGTCCTCCAGAAAAGAGGATGCTAAGTTCTCTCCTGTGAGCTAGTCTGCTGATTAATCCCCATTTTCCCTGCATCCTGATGATCTCCACCCTCAGAGCATAGGTCCCTATCCTCTCTGCCATGGTCCCCACCCAGTACCTAGAAGGTGCATAGTATTTAGTAGATGAGTAAATATGTCACCTGTTAAATAACAAAAATTCAACCAAAAAACTTTTAAAGATCTAATTGACTTTACTGAGCGATTAATGCATTAGGCAGCATCCCATCTGTCAAGGAGAAAGGAGCTCCGAGGAGTTGTACAAAACAGAAGGCTTTTATGGCAGAAGGGGGAAGACAGTGGCATAGGAACCTACCTATAGGAGATGGAAGGGGGCTGTGGGCAGATAACCTTACTGATGCTGACCAGACAACTCCAGACTGACCAGCTAAGACTGTACTCCTGGGGGAGATTAAAACTTCAATTAGGTTGAGTATCAAGTCTTGGTTTGCTGACATGGGCTTAGCACAAGGACTCCATTTGGGGCCTATTGTTTCTGTTATAACAATTCCCCACTACTGATCAGGCTCTCAGCTTAACTGAGAGATGTGATCAAAATTTAACACATTAGCACCACTCTTGGCTACTGCTCTGTATTCTCGCGGCGTCTGCCGATCCTTGGTGTGGTATCCATACATCATGGTGCTTCTGCTTAATCTCCCTGTGATAGTCACAGGTCAAGGCCTCAGTTTATAATCTTTAAGCCTGTCATTCCCTTTGTTCCTTTTCTGGCATTCCAGTGTTAGGGAGCTCATTTGCTTGGTAGTGAGCAGCTCCAAACATGCATTTAAAGCTTTTGAGAGAATACAAAGCACCAGGGAGATTATTATGATTATAATAAGCAGGATAATTCCCAATGTCTGGAGTGTACTTTGGAGCCATGGTCCCCAAGACCCAAACCAATCAAAATCAAACAAGACAAAGAAGGACCCCGTTGAAGGAGTCATCTTTTTAAGCCAAGAGGCTTGCTCAGTCATCTTAATGTAACTGAGTTTCAACTTCTACAGAAGTGTTAATCCAGGTGTAGCAGGTGGTGCTGGCCACAGCACAAACACTTTATGGATCAGCTGAAAGGTAATAAAGGGCTATCCTATTAGCAAGAACAACTTTGGCCAGAGAGTCTAAAAATTTTTGTTAGGCACCTATTGCTTTACCTGCGGATTCTGCAATATTTTTGAATTAAAGAGAGGTTTATGATCATATTCTCATTTATTCTTAACCAGTGAAGTAGTGATCTGTCACAGGGGGCTTATTTTGAACCATGAATGCCTCCTGGTAATTCCCATTTGAATCTGTGGCTCAGGACTAGAGAAGTGACAGCCATAGAGGCCAGTAAAAATTTAAGGGTCAGAAGACCACACAGGCAGTTTTATTCTGGTTACCCTTGTTTTGTGTCCCTTTCTTTGTATAGTGCCTGAAAGCAGAGCTCCCCATGTTTGGGGTTTTTAACCAGAGACAGGGAGATGGACCAGGGAGTCTCTAGCATCATGGACAGATCAGAGTTTTCTGATGACAAATCCAGCAGTCAGAAAGGTTACCCCACACCCCTCAGCAATGGCCTAGGAGGTATGGATGATGGTATTATCTTTGCAGGCCAATGCCAGAGTAAAGAAAGGGAATGGAAAAAAGGTTTCATGGTTATTTAAAGTAAGAAGTCTTGATCCAGTGTCATAAAAAGAAGCAGTCTACCTCGATATCAGCTACTTCTTTTCCCAGTCAATTTTTTTTTTTTTGCGGTACGCGGGCCTCTCACTGCTGCGGCCCCTCCCGTTGCGGAGCACAGGCTCCGGATGGACGCGCAGGCTCAGCGGCCATGGCTCATGGGCCCAGCCGCTCCGCGGCATGTGGGATCCTCCCGGAACGGGGCACGAACCCGCGTCCGCTGCATCGGCAGGCGAACTCTCAACCACTGCGCCACCAGGGAAGCCCCCCAGTCAATTTTATTTGGAGGTCTCTAGCATCTGTACAGGACCAGATGTCAGGTGGAGCCACCTTCAGCTGTGAGACATCCAAGGCTCGAGTCCCTGATGTTTGGCTGCCATCTGGATAGTGAGGAGGACCTGGTATAGGCCCTTCGAAGAGATTTCAGGGCAGTCTTTGTTCTTACTGATTGCAAATCAAAAGTGTGGGAGAGGGCTTCCCTGGTGGCGCAGTGGTTGGGAGTCCGCCTGCCGATGCAGGGGGCGTGGGTTCGTGCCCCGGTCCGGGAGGATCCCACGTGCCGCAGAGCGGCTGGGCCCGTGGGCCATGGCCGCTGGGCCTGCGCGTCCAGAGCCTGTGCTCCGCAGCGGGAGAGGCCACAGCGGTGAGAGGCCTGCGTACCGCAAAATAAATTAAAAAAAAAAAGAAGTGTGGGAGAAAACTGGAAACATTAGTTTGGAGAGTTATAGCCAAATATTTGAGGAACCTAGAAAATTTCAGGATTCAGTCCAATTTACAGGTATATAACAAAACCTCAAGACAATTAACAGGAATATAATTCAATAGAGACAAGGGTATAAACATAATTTTTCTCTCTACAGTTATCCCCATTTCCTTATTTCCAAGGATCATCACAGTTCAAACACAGATCAAAACTAATTTATCTGTGTTAAATGTGGCTTAGTTATTTATATAAGTGCAAGAAGAATAGTGATTGACCACACAAGGTCTTCTGAAGACGCTGTGCTGAGACTTTTTATCAGGAATCCCAGATTGAACTCTTAAAAGCCTCTCCAAGCCAGGAAGCCAAGCCAAAGTTCAAGCAGTTCCTTAAAGCTGTTTGGTCATATCTGAGTCTATGCATATCTCACTCAAATATAATATTCCAGTCAAAGCCTTAGTAATATAGCCAATGTTCCTAACTGTATCCTCTTATAAGGAGAACAGATTTCTGTTGAATTTAGGTAAATAGCTAACTATATTACCATGAAAACAATATTCAAGAGCTTCTGAATTTTGGAGGGATCAAGTAGGGGGGAAAAGTAAATGTGTCATCTTTGTTTACAATGGTATATTTTACCAAATTACTCTTAGCTTTAAGATAAAAGAGAAAATGTTTCCATAAATCTGGACAAACAAAACATTAAGGAATTCATTCAGTCCCATGTAATTAATACTTGTTCTGATTAAATCCAGTTTTTTCACTAGTTCTGGAAATTCTTACCGAGTTCAGTTCTATGATTTTAAAGTTATTGGAAACTGCACTTGTCAAAATTTTCTTTCATGAATTTTCTTGAAGATGAAGCACCTTTGCAGGAATGGTTTTGAAAAAGCATCAGAATAAAACAAAAACTATCTGTCATAAGTTTTAAACTGTGCACCGTTCTGAGTAACATGGTGAAATCTCACGCCCTCCCACCCAGGATGTGAATTATCCTTTTGCCCAGCACATCCTCACTGTGTATGCTACCACCCATCAGTATAGGAAAAAACATAGTATATCTAAGGTTCTGTACTATCCATGGTTTCAGGCATCCACTGGGGGTCTTGGAATATATCCCCTGTAGAGAAGGGGGGTACTACTGTAATTTTGAGCATTGTTATAAATACTAAATTTATATAAGCATTTAAGTCAATTAAATAGAATTTTAGTAATACTATCGGAAGGTAGAAAATACTACACATCTACAACATACATATATAGATACATGTAAACATACAACAGACATGGAGACCTTATGGTTTCATTTTTAAATTTTAACCATGAGGGACTTCCCTGGTGGCACAGTGGTTAAGAATCCACCTGCCAATGCAGGGGACATAGGTTCAATCCCTCCAGGAAGATGCCACATACCGCCGAGCAACTAAGCCCATGTGCCACAACCACTGAGCCTGCACTCTAGAGCCTGTGAGCCACAATTACTGAGCCCACATGCCATAACTACTGAAGCCTGAGTGCCCTAGAGCCCGCCCGCCGCAACTATTGAGCCCACGTGCCACAACTACTGAAGCCCGCATGCTGCAACTACTGAAGCCCATGTGCCTAGAGCCCCTGCTCCACAACAAGAGGAGCCACCGCAATGAGAAGCCTGTGCACCACAACGAAGAGTAGCCCCTGCTCGCCACAACTAGAGAGAGCCCGCGCGCAGCAACGAAGACCCCACACAGCCAAAAAAAAATTTTTTTAATAAAAATAAATTTTAACCATGAAACAGGTACAATAATGTAAAATTCACTAGTTATAAATAACATTATTATTACAAGTAACTTATTCCACAGTTGGAGTAAGTTAAATTTGTCTGATCAGATGGCTAAAGCTTTTTATATTAATATTTGTAGAAAAGATACTTAAGATTTGTATCTGTCCTTGACAAGCAATCTTATGGAAACTGGAAAAGTTTGTATTTTTTAAAAAACCTCTTCCCCCTTATTTTTCCTTTAGTCTAAGGAATTAGGGATGACCTAGACAAGAGTTTCCAGAGGTGACCAGGTAAAATATTTATATCTCAAAGGATATATACAAGGAAAGAACGTAAGTTCCTCTAAGAAGGACTCTGAATTGTTTCTGTAATTACATTTCTCCATTCTCATCAACCCTCATGCCTACATTGCTACCTCTAAGCAGGTGACACCCACAGTTTACATTTACCCTAACTTCTCTCAGAAGTACCTGGCCCCTCATGGCCCCTCCACTTGGATGTCCCACGGGCACTTCCAACTCAACAAGTCCAGAACTGATCTGGCCGTGTCTCTTCCTGCTGCATCCTATCCCGCCTCCACATAGATCAGAGCTCTTCCTTAAAGCCCCACCTTAAAAGCCATCTTTTCAATGACACTTATCATTTGGAAATAATTTCTCTCCTTTGAAACACCATAGCTTTACATTTGTGTCTTTTCAGTACTTGTCACTCTCTTACCTTATACTATACTGATGGAGGGTTTTTTCCTCCCCTTTTGGACTGTAAGATCCTTTTATTTTTTTTTAACATCTTTATTGGAGTATACATGCTTTACATTGTTGTATTAGTTTCTGCTGTGTATAACAAAGTGAATCAGCTATACGTATACATATATGCCCATATCCCCTCCCTTTTGCATTTCCCTCCCACCATCTCTATCCCACCCCTCTAGGTGGTCACAAAGCACTGAGTTGGTCTCCCTGTGCTATACGGCTGCTTCCCACTAGCTATCTATTTTACATTTGGTAGTGTATATATGTCCATGCCACTCTCTCACTTCATCCCAGCTTACCCTTCCCCCTCCCCATGTCCTCAAGTCCATTCTCTACATCTCTGTCTTTATTCCTGTCCTGCCCCTACGTTCTTCAGAACCTTTTTTTTTTATTAGATTCCATATATATATGTGTTAGCAAACAGTATTTGTTTTTCTCTGACTTACTTCACTCTGTATGACAGACTCTAGGTCCATCCAGCTCACTACAAATAACTCAGTTTCGTTTCTTTTTATGGCTGAGTAATATTCCATTGTATATATGTGCCACATCTTCTTTATCCATTCATCTGTTGGTGGACACTTACGTTGCTTCCATGTTGGACTGTAAGATCTTTTATAGATTCGTGAATTCTCTGACAAAGTTTATGCAGTGTTTTCCATATGGAAGTGTTAGTTGCATTAATCAATGAATCAGTCAGTCTGAGGGAGGGAGAGAAAGAGTGGACAAGGAGAACGGCCTACTTCATAGTCATGGTTTAAGATTTATAAACAAAATGACTTAGACTCGCTTTTAAAACCTGATGTCTCTATAAGATCCCATAGAATTTTGCTGCACTCAGAGAATTATCAAATTAGTGACTTAAATGATATTTTTAGAAACCACCTATCCAGAGGTTTTGAAAAACCTTTAAAGTTGCAAGATATTTATGTATGAAAATTGACTGCACAAACTTGATCAAAAGATAAAGCTTTAAATACAAACATATGCACACAATACACACATAACAAATAGTAAGAAACTGATATCAGCTTAAAGTGAATAATTAGTATTAAGGGATTTGAATTTTTATATCCATTATCCATTCATTTAATAAACACTTGTATGGTATTTAATGCATACCAGGCATTGTTCTAAGTGCATTAGAAATAATAAAATATTTTCCTCACAACAATCTAAGAGGTAAGTATTATTGCACCCATTTTATAGATGAGAAAACTGAGGACTTCTTCCAGGTCACATGACTAGTGAGTTGTAGGATTAGGATTCAAACTCAGTCTATCTGGCTCCCAAGTCCACACTCAAAACCAACAAAAGCTACCTCATTTACTGTTATTACTGCTATTGTTATTATTAGAAAAATAATAAAATGACACTATGGTTAAAAAAAAAGCCTTGAGGATAGAACTGTGAACGTTCTTTCCTTTTTCCTCAAGCTAATAAAAAAAGAGTTGACTTAAAAATTGATGACTATAAATGACAACATTTATACTGTTTGCTACTGTGATCTTTGATCACTGTTGATTGAAGTTTTTTGAGCAAGAAAAGCAGAAAAGAATTAGATTAAGAAATTATTTCTTTACCATCCTTATGATTTAGAAGAACATTCATAAGCTCATAAACATATTTAAAGTTTTAACTCCACTTATAAAGTAACCATGAATCCTTGTCAAATTTCTCTGGAAATCAAGAGCTCCATAAAACACTCTGAACACAGCTACTGCTCATTTCTGCTATCATGGAAAGATTCATGAGCAACTTAGGGAATGGACCATGGCTTGTTTATCTCTGTATCTCAGTGTATACAGTGCAGTGCCCAGCTTAGTACGAGTTCATTGCATGTTTCTTGAGTTAAATTTAGTAACTTATCTTATTTGTGATTTTTCTAAAGTGCTACAAAATTCCTGATTTAGTACTATTCAATGTCTGTTTGAAAAAGAATCTCCAAGAACAGAAAAGAAAGCAGAACCCAAAGGCAATGAAAGCTTACAGCAAGGGAAGCTTCACTGCCAAATACAGGGGATTCTTTTTCCCTGTAGGGTGCCATGCAGCAAGCACACCTCAGCTGACCAGCTGCTGTGAGCTTCTCCTTGCTGACCAGCGAAAGGAAAATGGTCACACACCTCCCAAGAGCAGAGCAAAAATGGAGCCCAGCATTTCTGTGGGATGATAGAGACCATGTCTTATCAGCAATTACAGGAACTGTCCTAGAGGGATATCTCTTAGGTAGCACATTGGAGGTGAAGAGTGGGCAGAGAGGAGTGAGCTGGGTATGTGTTCTAACAGGCATCAATTCACAAAAGGAAAGCTCAGGTCACCTCGTGTGTGTGTGTGTGTGTGTGTGTGTGTGTGTGTGTGTGTGTGTGTGTGGGGGGAGAGAGAGAGAGAGAGAGAGAGAGAGACTGGGTGAGGGAGAAGAAGAGGGGAGGGGAAGGGAGGGGAGGAAAGGAAAGAGAGAGAGCACAACCCATCTAGATGACAGATTTCTGGGGTGCTGAGCCACTCACGCCTCTACTCCATCCAAAAATGTCCTCTCCCTATAAGTTGGTAAGGATGAAGCTCTACAGTGAGACAGTCACAGACATTAAACAATGAAAGGGGCTTCAACATTCATCCAATAACTTCCTTTTTGCAAATTATGCTACAAGAGCAAATTATGACCTAACCAAAGTCAAAATTATATTAGCCGTAGGACCAGAACACACAGCCCAGGGAAGACAGGAAAGTTAGGACCCATGTGGTTTGATTCAAATCCAGCCCTCTTTCTATACATTTCACTTCATCTTTTGTTTAAAAGCAAATACCCTTGACAAAAGCAAGACCTTAGCCTTATCCATCATTCATGTGCTATATTTCTAAGCTTCAGTCATTCCCTTACCTCCTTCCCAATTGTTGCTCCATCTGTGTACAATTTGTACTATTTGTTACCTATTAGTTTTCTCTAAATTCATGTCTAACATTTCATCTGCAGCAGAGATTGCCAATGTCCCCTGCCTTCCATTCTGCCCTTCTCCTTAAGGTGACAGAGTGCCCTGCACCACTGAGTCCTGGCTGGGTACCAGGCAGGCGGCCTGTCTTGCAGAAGAGTATAGCCATGTGACAACAGAATGTGAGCAGAAGTAAGAGATGCAACTTCCACTTATTTAAAGGAAACTCCTTGCCATGAAGCTCCTCTTTTTCCCCTTCTGACAAGCGAGAAACAGCAAGGTCATGTAGCAGCTTCAGTCCCTCAGAGGAGCACGCTGCCAGAGAGGATGACAAAGCAACACAATGGGAAGAATCCAGGCCCCTAAATGAGTTCATGGACCCAAGTTTGAGACAGCTATATTGGGGATAAATAAACTCTCTGATTTAAGATACTGTATTTTAGGGATCCCTTTGCAATTTCCTGAGCTGTGAGCATGTGAGTGTCTTCTGTTATGTTAATGAGGTGACTTTTGGAAAGCCCCTGGGTCACCTAAGGGGGTGGGAAGCAAAGAAGGAGGGGCTGGTTGCCAGGAGAACCAACCACGTGATTAGAGGTTGGAACTTTCAGCCCCACTTACTGACAGCTAGGGAAGGAAGAAGGGCTGGCTGGAGATTGAGTTCAATCACCAACGGCCAATGATTTAGTCAATTGTGTCTTTGTAACGAAGCCTCCTTAAAAATCCAAAAGGACGTGGTTCAGGGAGCTTCCAAGTTGGTAAACACATGCAGATTTGGGGAGAGGGGTGCATCCAGAGAGCATGGGAGCTCCAAGTCCTTCTTCCCATGCATTGCTCTATGCATCTCTTCCATCTGGCTGACCCTGAGTTATATCCTTTTATAATAAACTGGTAATCTAGTAAGTAAATGTTTTCCTGGGTTCTGTGAGCCATTCTAGCAAATTAATCAAACTGAAGAGGGGGTCACAGGAACCTCTGATCTACAGCGAGTTGGCCAGAAGCACCAGTGACATCCTGGACTTGCCACTGGTATCTGAAGTTGGCTGGGAGGTGCAGTCTTGCAGGAATGAGCCCCTAACCTGTAAGATCTGGCACCATCTCCAGGTAGAGAGTGTGAGAATTGAGTCAATTGCTCAATGGTGTTGAAAAAACACACAGTGGACTTTGTTAAAGCAGCTTAGCATTGACCCTACATAAAACAACATCTTGTGCAATAACAGCCATGAAAAATCAGGATTTTATTTAATCTTTTTGGTAAAAACATTAAATTATATAACTATTCAAATCAACAACTGTTCAAATACCAGCTAAAAAATCATGCCAATACAACAGAAGCATGAACACCTAACCTGAGGAAAGACTAATAGAAGGGAAGCAAAAACAAGTGATAAGTATAAGTGGTAAGGGCATGTGGGCACTGAGAGAAGGAATAGGAGAGAATAAAGGCTGGGTGCCCAGAAGTAACCTTTGCCTTCTTCACCACCCGGCCTTGGGCAAGCCTGCATTCCGCCACACCACCAGGGGAAGACAGGAGGACCAGGGACTATGGGGGCCACCTCAGATTCATCTCATCTCCTAGAAGGATCCCACGTGGGCAGGGACACAGACCTTCCTCCCCACCACGCCCCAGCAACCACCCAGGTGGGCCTTGACAGCAATGGGCACCATTTGGAGAGACGGTAGTTGTACAAGAGTCTGGCCAGCATCAGCTCCTCCTCTTGCCCTGACTCCCCTTCCCTGTGCAAACCAAGGGAAAAAAGGCAGAGCATTCAAGGAAGAGAGTGAGAAAGGCAGCAATGTCTGTGTTTGCCAATAAAGGCAATTCTTTTGCGTGTTTTTCATGCTGGACTTTCCCCCCACGGCTCCTCCTCTCTGGGTCGCCTCTCTCCTGCAGCGGTGCAGGGGACCGGCTTGAGATGCAGACTGGAAACATGTGTGCCTGAAACCCACCTTCCCTTGACCTATAGTGTGTCCACCGGTGTCGCCCCACATGGCCTCCCCCTAACTTCAGTGTGTCTTGAAACATAAAAATGCCATTTTGCCTGGGGCCAACTTGGAAGCAAAAAAAAATGAGTGTTTAATTTTCGGAAAACGATATTCATCATTTTAGCTTCCCATCTGGAATTCTTTTTTTTAAACAACACACAACGGCAGGTTTTGCCTTCATCTCTATAGCTACATTTGACCCTTGCACTGAGGCGGAACAGAATCACGTCAAATAACTGTTTGCTTCTCCTTAGAAGGTGGTGGGACAAGGCTCTCTCTTCCCACCAAGGAGCCCTTCCTTGTAGCATCCTTCAAGTCACTGTCAGCACTGAGACCCTGGATTCCCCTCCTCAGACCACACTCACCCATCAGAGTAAACACATCAAAGTGTAATTGCTGAGTAACTACTTTCCTATGTATGGAAAGGAAAATTTCATATTTTAGTGCCTGAGCTAAGCAAAGTAGAAAAAAATGTTTGAAAGCAAAGTTTGAAAACAAATCACCATGATTGGTAGAAAGGGCCCTAGACTTTAAAGTTGGGCAGACCTAGTTCCGCACTGGCTACTTGGTTCAAACCAAGCAAGTTAATGCATATCTCTGAGCTCAAATTTCATGCTCTGGAAAATGGAGACGGTTAACACCTTTCACATAAGGTTGTTGGGAAAATTAAAGGGGATGACATATTTTAACCTGAATAACACAATGCCTGGCAGGTACTCCATAAAATCGAGTTACCTTTTTCTTTCTTTCTTCTTCCCCCTAAAACAAGCTTATATGTTAAGTGGCTTAAATTGAACTATCAGGGGCAATTTTAGCATTATAGATAACAGCTGGTAAGTGGAAACAACACAGATATCCATCAATTGATGAATGGGTAAGTAAATTATGATACAACACAACGGAATATTATTTAGGAATAAAAAGGAATGAATTGATGATACACGCTACAACATGGATGAACACGTGCTACATGAAAGAAGCCAGTCACAAAAGTTCATATATTGTATGATTCCATTTATGAAATGTCCAGAATAGCCAAATCTATAGAAACAGAAAATAGATGAGTAGTTGCCAGGAGCCAGGCGGGTACTGAGGTGGGGGGAAAGGAGTGTGACTGCTAATGGGGGTGTGGTTTCTTTTGGGGGTGATGAAAATACTCTAAAATTCGATTCTGGTGATCATTGCACAATTCCATGAATATACTAAAAAACACTGAATTCTACACTTTGGGTAAATTTTATAGTATGTGACATATCAGGAAAAAAAGTGTTTCTTTAAAAAAGGAAAAAGGTGTCAAGGTTGGAAGTGGTCTTAGAAGTCATCTGGTCCAATCCATCCTTTTGCACATCTGAAAGCTAAAGTCCAGAGAGCTTATCAGGTGACCTTCCTAAGGGAGCACAGATGCTCAGGGGCAGATCAGAAACTAGAAGCCAAGTCTCCTGAGTTCTGGAATGGGGGCCTGTCCCAGACAGAGAATGCAGCCCCAACATACTTGCTGACAATAGGGTCCTCTCAGTGCTCTCTCCCTTGGAAAGGAAAGCTCATCCTGCAGGGTTAATGGGGCAGTGACTGTAGCTGAGTCAAACATAGCCAAAGAGGGCCGCTCGTCAACCACTCAGCAAATGTTTATTGGAGCCTTGCATGAGCCAGGCAGTTGAAGGACTGGGAAGGCAACAGTGAGCAAAAGAAAAGCTTGGATCTCAATGATGATAATAGCTCATCTCTATAAAACACTAAGTGTTATGCACTTTACATGGGTCATCTCATGTCATACTCACAAATAGGTACTTCCTTATATGTTCTTTTATTATGGGTACCCTCCAGGTACTCTTATTATGCCCATTTTACTGATGGACACACTGAGGCTCAGAGAGATTAAATAGCTAGACTGAAGTAAAAAAGCTGACAAACAGTGTAATCAGACCTCAATCATGATACTCTGACCCCAGAACTGTGCTTCTAACCCTTATGCTGGTCTATTAGTGATCCAGAAAATAAGTAAACAACAACAGTCAATTAGCCATTACAATTAGTGAGCAGCAGACATGTTGGTCTGAGAGACATGTGGGAGGGGTGTTTAGGTATCATGGAGATGAAGTGATCAGTCTCTATGAGGAGGTACCATTTAGGCTGAAACCTGAAGAATGAGGAGCCGCCAGGGGAGCAGGAAGAGAAGGCTGGGAGTGCCTGATGTGTTGCAGGTTGTGAGGCTGGAGCACAGAGGAAGCTGGGAGAGACAAAGGGGTAGGGGGCAGAGCAAGGTGGTTTGGTGGGCCATGGAAATGAGTCTGCATTTCATTCCAAATGTAGTGAGAAGCCACTGGATGGGTTTAAGCAAGGTGATATACGAGTGATAAGATCTGGTTTACAAAATCCCTCTGGCTGCTGGGTAGAGATTGATAACAGAGGGGTGAAAGGAGAAGCAGTTGGGAATGTATTGCTGCAGCCCAGATGAGGGATGCTGGTGACTTGGATCAGGTGGGAGCAATGGAGATGGAAAGTAGAGACCGACTCAAAATGTATATTTGGGAGTAGAATGGTCCTGGATGAGGGATTGGGCATGGGGAGAAAAGGAAAGGAAGAATGGATGACTCCTAAGACCCTGGCTGGTGCTTTGTATCAGGCCATGTTGTCCCCATGCACGGACCATGTCTTTTATTTTCTGTATTCTGATGCTTTGACATCTGGGACCTTGCTGACCCTGGAGGGACCACCCTCCCAGGATCAGCCAATTCCTAGAGATAGTAAACGACTTATCCATGAGGGTGCTTTTCAAATACAAGCCAACCAATCCACAGCCCACACCCCAAGCACCTCCTTTATCAGCTGTCACACTCCTGGCCACTATCCACCTGCCCTAATCACTCCAGGGCAAGATACCAAGCAGCTAGGGACAGACCCAGAGCTCACTGAAACAATTCACATGAGCCAGTCCTAAGCCTTCTCACTCTGCCTCACCCGTTCCTTCCTGTGGAAACCACAGCAACTCCTGCCCACACTTCCTCTCTCTCCCCCTGCCCCACTGACTGACCTTGGTGTTTCCCCATGTGGCCCACCATGGCGTGATGGCCCCTCTCCTTGGGAACTGTGAGTAACAAACCATCGCTTCAATGGCAGCCGTCTCTGATCTGCTGGCCTAACTATACCTCAAATTTTCTATTAATGCACTGTATTTTAAAACACCCAACTCGGGTCAGAATCTCACTTCTTGGGAGGCAGACCCAGAGGAGTAAGGGTGGCTGAGCTTGAGAGCAGAGAGCTTGTTGCACCCTTAGAAGGATCTCCCCTGGCTTGACATCAAGTGGGCAAGTGTCTTTCGTGACCCTGAAAGAATCACAAGAGCCTGGACAAGGCGAGCCCCCTCCCTTCCCCACCCCAGCCCCATCATTTTCACTTGTATCCCCTGGACTGAGAAACAGAGCTGGGCTCTCACTCCACTGTCTCTGCACACAAGGTGGAAGGAAGCCCTTCTGCTCTAGGCTAGGAATGACGCTCCAAATTATGTGCTCAGAGCACTGCTCACTCCCCACAAGCTGCACTTGGACACCCAATGCTATTGATATCGCAGATATTATTTTAACAATAGCTTCCAAGATAACTAAGCCAGCAAACATCTCTGCCTGGGGAACCATAGGCAGGGGCTGTAAGAGGATGGGACAGGGGTGACTGAACATACCCACACTATTAAAAGAGGTGAGAATTAGCAGAGGCACTTAGAGGGATTTCCAAGAGTTGTTAAAGGTGTTCAAAGCCTTTTCTTCCTCAATAAGACCTTAATTGTGCTGAGTGTTACCACAATTAAGCAGTGGGTAGCAAATAAAATGCCCTAGCTCTTTGCAAAGTGAGGCAAGGAAACTGTGAAACTGGGTTTCAACAAGCGAGATTTTCAAACTACTGCCAGAAAAGTTCCCAGAGTACTAGATTCTGAGGCAGTGTGAGTACGGAAGCACACAGCCCACTGCATCCACTCTGAATCCTGGAAGATGGAAAAGGTCCAGGCAGAGAACCTGACCCAAGGCCTTCAATGTACTGATGGGCACAATGGGGCCCAAGAGGTGACGTCAGGTGAACAAGGTCACACAGCTGGCGAGTGGCCCGTTTGCAGGTGGGTGGGCTTTTCTGAGTGGGGTGCATTTGACCTTGGAGCTCCTTCCTCTCCCCAGCCCAACCCATGTGCTCCCAGGAGACGGCCCAGACAGGTGTAATCAGGAACCTTCTCCCAGGAAGACCAGGAGAGAGGGCAGGCTCCTCTGGTCTCTGCAGCACCCTGGGCTCTCAGCGTGGTCATCCTCTCCTCGCTAATCCCTGTGGTGCTTGACTGAGGCTGCTCAAAGGGCTGACTCTGATGCAGTTACCTGTGAACTTCCAGCGCTCAGCATCATGCCTGGTACATATCTCATAGGTGTGGGATGAATGTGTGACACCTATGAATGTGTGGGAGGGAGGAGAGGGCAGAAGAAGGAGGGAGGAAGGAAGAGAGAGAGGGAAGAAAAGGAGGGAGGGAGGGATGGGAGGAAGGAAGAAAGGGAGGAAGAGCCCCCAGGAACACTGTCCCTGGCTTCCAATCTTTCCCTCTGTCTGCCCCCATCCTGTTCCCTCAAACTCCGCTCTCTGCTTTATAATGCACTACCCAAATTATCTGACAAACCAACTTTTGGTCATGAATTAGTGAACTGCGATAACAAATTTAATTCCTCAGCAAACTTTAAACAAAACAAATATATATATATATGTGTATATATATATATACACACACATATATATGCCTAAACCAAAAGATGCCTACAGTGATGCCTGCAGCAAACCCTTGTGGGAGAAATACCAAGACCCTTCAAACAGGCCTTTACGCTCCAGAAACAGGGGAAGTCCCACTCGTTAATCCAGAGAAAATAATTATATGTAGAATCCAAAGTGGAACCCTGTCCAGTGCTTCTCTGATCTAATAGAATGAACCTCTCATCATAGCTTAACATTAGCTTAACCTCTTAGCTTAACCTCTCATCAGAGCTTAACATTCTTTCTATTACATAGTGCAAACTATTCATCCCGCCCAGATAAAATCAGTACAGCTGAAACATCAGGGGAAAACACTATTAGATTTGACTATGGACCCAGCATTGGCATATCACAAAATTGTTTCTTGGATCCTGGATCTGGGTGTCTTTTTCTAAAACGAAAAATCATTTTACAATAATCACTCAAAGAGGTTATCATATTGATTCTGCCAAAAAATTAAACACTTAATCTATATCACACGTGTTTTGGAGAAACTACCTCTCTCACAACATCACAGTGATGCATCATTTAGGCTCTGAACGCATAGCTCTTCTATGTTTGATGTCTGGTGCTGTTCTATCAAAACAATTTAGTACAAAAACCACAAAGAAGTGAAAACTTTGAAGTAGCCTTAGCACTGTGGGCCATACTTGTTTTCATTTCAAATCACCTTGTATATTTACTTGAAAGGAAAATGGTAACAATAACTCTTTGCAAAACAGGGAATATTAAGCAGTTCGCTTTTCCCATTTTTGTTTGATTTCTAGAAGACGTAAGCAGGGCCTATAGGCCTTAGGAGAGTACACCCAAAACTGGAAAATGACCCTCGTGTCCTGATTATTTCGAAGGAAATTTCTCCCTCTGCACTTTTCCATCCCAAGTGAGGGTTTCTGTCATCGCCACCTCTGCTGTTACCTTTGGAGATCAGAGAATACATAGATTCCAAATGCAGGTGGTACCTTATCTAAATGAAAACTCAACATATATTCTTCCTGAAAGACAAGGGCAACTCTCAAAGCATCCATGTTGCCCCTCTCTCCTGAAGGGTGACAACTGACACTTTGCATAGATGCTGCAGAAACAAACCGTGTGGAGACAGGTGAGCACAAATAGGCATCCACCATGCAAGGACCACCTGCAGACCTACATTCCACTTGTCCTGTCAAGAGATTGATGATTGCACCATGGTGATGGGGTTTATTGTACTTATAGTCACTCAAAGGCAGGAAAGAGTTGCAAGCATGTTGAGAGATTAAAATTTGCCCCTCTCTCACCCCCAAATATATAGCAGAAGCTTCCATAGAAGGCAGCATGGGGATGTTTAAAAAGTCTGAATCTTGGGCTTCCCTGGTGGCGCAGCGGTTGAGAGTCCGCCTGCCGATGCAGGGGACGCGGGTTCGTGCTCCGGTCCAGGAAGATCCCACATGCCGCGGAGCGGCTGGGCCCGTGAGCCATGGCCGCTGAGCCTGTGCTCCGCAACGGGAGAGGCCACTGCAGTGAGAGGCCCGCGTAACGCAAAAAAAAAAAGTCTGAATCTCAGAGTTTGCAATGTCAGGTTTGATTCCCAGCTCTTCCACTTACTAGCTGTGTGCTGTGGACAGGGTGCCTATCTTCCCAAGCCCGCATTTTGTCACCTGTAAAGTAAGTATACCTGTCCCACTTAGCTCACTGGGCTTTGAGACATTTAAATGAGAGAAGGGATGTAAAATGCCTTCACCTGGCAGCACTCCATAAATAATACCATTGCTATCTAGCCACCTAATGCTAGGTCCCTTCTGAATTATGTTCCCACTGCCGTCAAATGATTCTCACCCCAGGAGTGGATAGAGCAACTGCATATGCAAGACTCAGAAAGTCTTGCCCTGAGGGAGGTGGTCAAGAAGAGGCTGATGTTCTGAAGGGTTCTAGTTCCCATCTCCCTACTTGGTGAGGAGTCTTAGGCATACAACACACCCTCTTACTTTCTTTGAAAACCTCCTGATTAGCCCAACAGAGAAATGAACCGTCTGGTCCACACTAATTTCAGCCCCCCCGGAGGACAAGGCCAAAGGCACCAAATCCAACCTGCATACGCAAATTTATCTTTACACACCAGGCTTCAACAAGCTGCAGATTGGAAGTGAATTTCTGCGGTCACTGCTTTGTGTCTCTTGTCTGAATTGCACCTGAACATTGAATCTCTCTGATGAGTCTTAAAGAGGTCCTACAACCATGTGGAAAGCCCCAGGACAGTGGGTCTGGAGGAAACCTCAGACATCAACTCCACTCTGCAGCAGGATACCCTTCAGTGGCTTCCCATTGCCCTTGGGATGAGGTCAAAATGCTGACCACAACATATGCAGCCTCCACCTGGCCTACATTTTCCTTCGTGTTCCGTAATCCAGTCCAACCTCTTTGTTGCTGCAGAGCTTGCACAAATGCAGTCTGTCTGTCTGAAGTGCTTCTCTATCTCATCCCACCCCCAACTTTTCCTCACCAACTCCTCCTCATCCTTCAGTCTCAACTTAAACAACTTTCCTCAGGAAGCCTTCCTGACTCTTCAAACTTAGTCCTATCTTTCCATAGCACCGTATACTTCCCACTTTTTAAAATGCAGCACCTCAGAAGTATTTTTTTAATGTTAGTCTAACTTGCTATCCTATAAAATCCAAAAGGACGTGAACTGTATCTGATTTATTCGCAAATCTCCCCACTGCCTAGCACAAATCTTGGCACAAACTGAACACTAAACGAATGATCGTTAAATTAGGTTTAACCATCTGGTCTACCTCCCTTGTGTTACAGAGGAACCTGAGGGGGACCCAGAGAGGTGAAGAAACTCACCCAAGGCCACCGCGCATCTTTGGTTGCAGCCAAGAATCAGAATCCAGCTTTTCCAAAGATCAGTCCTGGGGTTCTTCCCATGCAACCTTCCCTCCCTCTTTCTGACAGTATTTAACTCCTATTTCTCACAATGTCTGCGCTTAAGATTGATTTGACATAGATCAAAATTTAGTTTAGATGGTGTGACATCCACCTTCTCCATTCTGTATGAGGATGAACAAGGAAGACTGCTATTTCTCAGTCTCTTATGGACATGCTGGGATTCTTATTTGGACATCACACAGCTAAGCGCATAGTTAGCATGTAGGAGCACACACTACCCCCACTGCTTTGCTCAGTGCCTTAGAAAAGTAAATGCCACATCACAATATCGCTTTGGTGTAACTGTTGAAATGGCCTTCTTTCCCCAATGAGGAAACATCCCAAATGAGTGCAAGCTCCCCTCCAGTGGTGTCATTTTCAGTGAAGCTTGCCTGTGTCATTTGCAGTTAGGGGTTCATTGGTCAGAAGTGTTTTCTAGGGATGTGCACAATGGAAACCATTAGAGAGATACTCAGAGCCGCCAGCTAGCCCAGAAGTTTAATCCACTATATTAACTGTAATGATGGTAAGCAGCTGCTAAAAGAGAGGAAAGATGAGGAAGCAAAAGAGTGCCAGCCTAGTACCAACATACTCACATGAGGTTTTAACAAGAGCCCCAGTGCTGGATTTAATATAATTATAGCATTAATAACCTCTTCCAGATTACTAAAAACACCTTTAAAATCTTTAGATAATGAAAGGATCTGAAGAGATTATTCAATAAACCTGTATATCTCCACTGTGAACTACCATAGTGAAATTCTATCATCACTTTTATTTTTGTTTGGGGTGGACTGGCAGCACTCAAAACTCTTGGGGGTAAGTTTCAGGATCATTTCTCAGCCAGACAGTTTCATACATGAATCCCAGAGAATGGTGACATTCTTCTTTAGAAAGCATTGGGTAGTATAGGAATTCTCATCTCTGCAACCAAAGTCATCAAAAATAAATTAGGACTTAAAAAAAAGAGGGTTATTGTAAAGGGCCTCAGATTCACACTTGTTCATCCGATAAATTACAGTATGTCATCTGTGCCAGTAACTCTGTATTAGAAAGCAGTCAATGCAGTATCTGCAGTACAAATTACAGACTTTGATCCCAACGTGCCTGTTAGAACAGAGGACTAGGTTTGCGCTTTTTATTTTATATCTCCAAATGTTTCAGAGTGAAGAGATGAGAAAGCGTATTGAATCCTTCGGTTCCCTCTTTATCCATCTCTAAATAGGATCTTAGGACTTTGTGTTCTTACCTCGCCTTTTATCCAGCCTGCAGTGTGACTCATCTGCAAGCACAAATTACCTCGCCAAAGTATTCTTAGGAGAAATAATTAGCCACACGCCCCTCCTCCGCATACCCTCCCACGTTCCTCAGGAGGCCCAGATGCCTGACATAAATCATTTAGTCCTGAGCCCTCGCTCACACCTTTCCCACTGGATTCCATAATTGGCAAAGTAGTTGCCAACTGGGTTTAAAGTGATTTGAAATTGTTTTCCATCCAGTCTTGCTGATAGCAAAAGGTTTCCCCTTTACCTCAAGCATGAGTTACAGTAACATGATTGAATGTAACCAGTTATTCAGTTCAAGCTGTGATTCTGATACAGTATAGACAATATGAATTCCCCAGAGCTCGGTGAGGCCATCTCAACGGTCCGTTTAAGTCCAATTCAATTAGACTCACTATGGTTCTTAGACTTCCTTAGGTATGTTTGCAGCAGCCCTCAGGGTTGAATATGAGACTGGTATTCATCAAGGACTTTTAAATTAGGTCTCAGGTGTCATCATTCTAAATGAATTATTACAGTGGTGTGTTCACACTGCTGTAGTTGAAGTTGTGTTAGCATCTCCTCTCCACCATTTTAATCCACTGTGGAACAGAACTTGTCATGTAAGGTCTCTACCAGAGAGTGGCTTTTTCCTTGAAACCTAGTTTTTAAAATAATTGGCCTACCAAGTAAACACTGTGATATGCATTTTTTGGTAGAGGGATAAAAAGACCACCTTAATTTATTTGGGGTTTTTTGTTTGTATGCTTGTTTTATTTGTAAGTGAGCACATAAAAGAATAGCTCTCAATATTGAATTTTCTCACATTTAACAGACTGAGGCGTGACTGCATCCCTATTGGGGGGGGGCGGGGAGGAGGAAGTGCCAGACCTAAAAGGAAAGTTAATACATTGGTGGGCTTCTTTTCAAAATTTCCTGTCGTCTGACTCTATAATCTCTCCTTCTGGAGCCTCAACTAACGTTTTCTTCTTTTAATTTCCCAGGCTTTATATGAGCCCCAGTCATGACATCAGCAAGCATGTGGGAACATCTGTCAGTGTGTAGCTATTTCAGACACATTAAAAAGTACATGCTCATTCCCCCATGCTAGAGTTGCCTAACAAACTATAGGTTCGAGCAGAGTGACAGTGACATTAATACCATAGTAGAGGGATCAGCCAGCCTAATGGAGAAAGCACCCTATGCATGTGTCATCAATAACAAATCACACGCTGTGCAGAAAATAAAATAATTACAGAACCTACTTTTCTTTATCCAGCCAATTCAGACACTGTGGCAGTGTTCCAAGTTCCCCAAAACCAAGGGGTTGCAGTAATCAGCCTCACTCAGAAAATGTATGCAAGAGAGTTTAAAACAACAGAGCCATGAAATTCAGAACAAAGCAACAACAGGTGAGCAGATTAAATGGGGCACTAATTGGGGAGTATATAAATCAGAATCACAGAATGTGAACACACTTAGGGTTTATTATTTGTTCTCAATGAAAGAAAAGCTGAACTGGCAAATTGATTGATATTTCTATATGCCATCTCTATGATTATACCTGTGACTTTTGTCTATAAAGCATAAAAAGGAGGTAATACTTTGCAGTTACATGGTAGATTTGCATAATTAACCAAACTGGAAAGCTCAGGTCCTCCAACTGTTCAAGACACCTAAATTATACAAAGAGAGTCTAACACTCTAACCGTGCACAAAGCTAAGTTTATTTTTAGTCACTAATATAAAGTCTTAAGCAAAATCATTATAGCCCTCATAGTTTACTTATTAAATGCATGCACGCTAGAGCAAGTAGTGAAAGCTTGCTTAGAGTGACTGAAATGGTGGAGGAAAATGCTAACTGATTTCAGTAACGAATACTACTTGCTGCTGATTTAAATGGATGGTCAATTTTTATTTCATAAATACATTCTTTAAGATGTCACATACATTAAGGATAATATGCACCAAACTAAACTTCCTCACTACCAAGACTTTAGGTTTCTCTGATGGGATTTAGATAATTAATCACACTAATCCTATCTCAGATTCATTGCTCTTGCTATTCCCCCATCACGAAAGCTCTTCCCCCAGATATACACACAGTTTCCTCACCATTAACACCGGGTCTCAGCTCAAATATCATCCCCAGAGACTCCTTTCCTGACCACCCTAGCTCCTGCAGTCCCCTTCTCACTGTCACAGTCTATCCCATTACCCTGGATTCATATTCTTTGTGAAATTACTACTTAGAACTACCTCGCTATTTATTTGCTGATATGGGTACTGTCACTTCCCCCGTTAGAATTTGGGCAGGAAATTTGTCTTTTTCACTTCTGTATCCCCAGTGCCTAGACAGTACCTAGTACACAACAGTAAGTGAATAAATGAATGAATGAACGAAGCACCTACACAAACACACATACACACACAAGGTGATAAGAAGTCAAGTCAAATTATACTGACACAGATTTATCCATGCTTTTCTGATGTGCAATATGGATCTATTCCTCAGAGGAAGAATTGGAGAGTTGCTACTATCAAGGATCATCATGAAATGTGTAAATAATGTGATGTAAAATAATATCTAGAATAGTCAAAGAACAAAAGAAACAATATGGGGCTTCCCTGGTGGCGCAGTGGTTGAGAGTCTGCCTGCCCATGCAGGGGAGGCGGGTTCATGCTCCGGTCCGGAAGATCCCACGTGCCGCGGAGCGGCTGGGCCCGTGAGCCATGGCCGCTGAGCCTGCGCGTCCGGAGCCTGTGCTCCGCAATGGGAGAGGCCACAACACTGAGAGGCCCGCGTACCAAAAAAAAAAAAAAAAAGAAACAATATGGACCGCTCAGTGAGGCAGGACGTCAAATTCCTAGGTTATCATCTTGGTTTCCACAGTTTGGAATCTGGCTGGGTATCCATATGTAGCTAAAACTGAGTGCCTAGTAGACACCATGAACACAAAGGAAAAGTCAGTCCAATGGGGATTTCTAATTCCAGCGTTACGGAGAACTAAGTATCTTAGGATAGAACCCCGAAAAGTGCTGAATAAATTATAAAAGCCTTTTTTTCTTAAATTATAGTAAAACGTACCTAACATAAAATATGCCATCTTAGCCATTCCTAAGTGCACAGTTCAGTGGCATTAAGGACATTCACACTGTTGTGCGACCGTCACCACGACCCACCCCCAGAACTTCTTGCATCTTGCACAACTGAAACTCTGTGCGCGTTCTGAACAATCGGGAGGACTCCCGATTCTCCTCTTCCCTCACCCTTTGGCAGTCATCATTCTACTTTCTGTCTTTATGAATTTGGCTACTCTAGGTACCTCATGTAAGTGGAATTATACAATATTTGTCCTTCTGTAACTGGCTTATTTCACTTAGTATAATATGTTCAAGGTTCATCCACGTTGTAGCACGTGTCAGGATTTCCTTCCTTTTTAAGGCTCAATAATATTCCATCATGTGGATACACCACATTTTGTTTATCCATTCATCTACTGGTGGACATGTGCGTTGTTTCCCAGTGGGACTTTTGGCTATTGTGAATGATGCTGTTATGAACATGGGTGTACAAATATCTGTTGAAATCTCTCCTTTTAATTCCTTTGCGTATATACCCAAAAGCAGAATTATATGGTACTTGAATCATATGGTAATTCTATTTTTAGTTTTTTGAGGAATCGCCATACAGTTTTCCACAGCAGCTGCACCACTCTGCATTCCCACCAGCAATGCACAGGGGTTTTGATTTCTCCACAACCTCATCAGCACTTGTTATTTGCTGCTGTTGTTGTTTTTAAATAATAGCCGCCCTAATGGATAGGAGGTGGTGTCTCATTGTGGTTTTGATTTGCACTTCCCTAGTGATTACTGATGTTGAGAACCCTTTCATATGCTTTCTGGCCATCTGAATATCTTCTTCAGAGAATATTCAAGTCCTCTGCTCACTTTTAAGCAGGTTATTGTTTTCTTGTTGCTGAACTGTAGGAGTTCTTTACATATTCTTTTTAGATATTGTAGAAGTGTACATTAATATGTACATATATATTTATAATACATATTATATATTCTTTATAAATTATCAGATATATTATTTGAAAACATACCTCCCATTCCATGGGTTGCCTTTTCACCCTGTTGATACTGTCCTTTGATGCACAGACTTTTTTTTTAAATATTTATTTATTTTTTGGCTGCGTCGGGTCTTAGTTGCCGCACGTGAGGTCTTCATTGAGGCTTGCGGGATCTTTCGTCGTGGCGTGGGATCTTTCATTGCGATGTGGGCTCTTCGCTGTGGCACACAGGTTTCTCTCCAGTTGCAGCACGTGGGCTCTTTGTTGCAGCGCACAGGCTTCCCTCTAGTTGTAGCGTGTGGGTTTTCTCTTCTCTAGTTGTGGCATGCGGGCTCCAGAGCGTGTGGGCTCTGTAGTTTGCGATGTGCGGGCTCTCTTGTTGAGGCACGTGGGCTTAGTTGCCACGCGGCATGTGGGACTTTAGTTCCCCAACCAGGGATTGAACCCACATCCCCTGCATTGGAAGGTGGAGTCTTTACCACTGGAGCACCAGGGAAGTCCCACAGACATTTAATTTTGATGTAGGAAAAACCATTTTTAAAATTCATGGCTATTGTAAAGAAACTATACTCCTGGTACCACCGTTTGCCTGGGAGGTATATGCACGTTCCCGGATGCTTAGATCTTGGGTCTTACCAACCAGAGGTGTCAAGAAAGGAAACAAACCTGGGGCCAAGTAAAGCAGGGAACATATCTTAAAAGTTGAGACTTCTCAAAAGTGACACCCTCAGTGGGTATGTTTTTTATAAAGGTTTCTGAGAGGGAGACAGTGGGGATATTTGCATGTCTCAGCCCTGTCTCTGGTTAGAGCATAAACAAAGAATATTCTCGCCTAATAATTCCTAGCCATAAGCCCATTTTCATGCACGTTTGGGGCCAGAATTCATTACTGCAGAAGGCCAAGAAAACTTAAGCTAAAAATTTACTTTGAAGTGGTCTTCATCAATGGATCCACAAATTCTCTCTGGCAAAACACAGTTTAGACCTCCAAGAACAAATAAAATTGCAAAGAATATGAGTTCACAATCACTAGACACATGAGAAAACAAACTACCACAACTAGGAATCAGAAGAAAAAGCAAACCGTAGATACTGGAACTGCAAACCTGCAGCTACTGAAACAGTAATATATTGACCAAAAACTAAATATGTTCACGTTTAGAGAAATTTTTTTAATGTTTTCAAAATTATAAAGATCAAGATATTATCAAAGATTACCAATAGGCTAGGAAAGAACTAAATAGAGCTTCTAACATGCAAAACTGAAATTGAAAAAAAAACCAATAGATAAATAAAACTGCAGTTTAAAAACAACTGAAGAAAAAATATGAAAACTTGAAAAGATTAATAAATTTCCAAGAATGCAGTACAGAGAGAAGCAACAACAAGGAAAATATGAAAGATGGGATAAAGACCAAAGACATGGAGGACAGAATGGGGTCTAAAATAAATTCAATCAGAGTTTCAGAAAAAGAAATTAGAGAAAATGAGGGAGAAGCAAGTATCCAGAACTGGAAAGTATCTACCACCCTTCAGATTCGGAAAGTGCAACGAATCTCAAGAAGGATAAATAAAAGTAAAATTCACTGATCACACCAGAGAGAAAGATACCAAAAACAAAGTAAAGGTCTTAAAAGCAACCAAAGAGAAAAGATAGTTTACCTACAATTAAATTCATAGCAAGCAACATTGAAAGCCGAAAGACAGTGTATATCTTCAGTGAACTGAGAACAAATAATACAGAATTTTAAAGACTATCAAGAATAAAGGCAAATAGACTTCCCTGGTGGTCCAGTGGTTACGACTCCACGCTTCCACTGCAGGGGGCACGGGTTCAATCTCTGGTCAGGGAACTAGCTCCCACATGCATGCTGCAACTAAGAAGCCCACATGCCTCAACTAAGAAGTCCACATACTTCAACGAAGATCCCGCGTGCCACAACGAAGACCCGGCACAGCCAAAATAAATAAATAAATAAACAATAAATAAATAAATAAATATTTTTAAAAAAAGAATAAGGGCAAATAAATACATTTTCCACACACAAAAAAAGAGAAAACAGAGACATTTCTTACCAACTGACTCTCAAAAAAATGAAATTCTAGAGCTTATAATTTTAGGAAGAATGAAAATTATACCAGAGTGGGGCCTGGGAAGCAAGAAATGAAGAAAGAACAGTGAGGGGGAAAAATCTTCAACTACATAAAACAATAAAATATCTAATTTGTGGAGTTAAAAAGTAATCAATACGGAGCCAAAAATACTAAATATGTTAAGTCAGAGAGAATAACCGGAATTGGTCGTCTTAGGTTTTGAGTGTCTGACAGGACTGCAAAGATAATAAGTGTACACTATCTTAAGCTACATATGCATGTTAAAATTTCTAGGGTAAACATTAAAAGAATGGAAATAGTGTATATAACTTCCAAGCCAGTAGAGGAGGGGAAAATGGAATGAGAAAGGAAAAGAACAAAGCTAACACAAGAAAGACTTAAACAGGAAAAAAACCAAAAATTATTTGAATGAACAAAAGATTAAAATAGTAATAATGATAAGAGCAGAAAGAAACACTGATTATGAATTCCAAATAGTGCACAAAGACATAAGCCAATATAACATGCAAGCTCTAGTTACAAATAAAATCATATTTTATAAATCACAGCACCTACATGCATTGATTGGACACACAGCTTAAAATATTTTGATCAGGGATTAAAAAATATGCTAGAATTTTTTAAATAAAAAGGCGCACCACCTATATCAATCCAGTGTAGAAATATACTGAGATACATGAGTTAATAAAAAAGGCAAGTTGCAGAATTGCACATACGACGCTTTGTTAAAAAAATTTTTTGAGTGTGTATGTATATGATTAGACTCACACATAAACACACACATCTATGTAAAATGCATAGAAAAAATCTTGGACGCATGGGAGACTTCATAACTATGCATTTTGCATTGTTGAAAATTATTTATACAATAAGCATGCATTCCTTTTATAATTAAAAAATTAAAATATAGAAAAAAAATTTTAAAGTGCATCTAAATTCTAGAAGAACAATAAACAGATAAGAAAAACAAGAGGGAATAAGCTGAAGGTCATGGAAAAGAATCAAGTGTAAGATGGTATAGGGAGAAAAAAAAATAAGAAATTGGAAAACAGAAACACCAAAAGGTTATATAAATGTTGCTCCTATTTAACTTTTTTTTTTTTTTTTTTACTGGCTCTTTTATTTACGGGTTGGTTTGGGGTTTTCTTGGTTTTTTAATGTGTGTTGGTATGTTGCCAAAGCTCTAGATTTCTCTGGAGCTAATTAAGACCCTTGTCTGGATTTGGACCCTGCAGATAAAGGTCAGAACTGCTAGTGGGGCTTTCAATGGTTTTAACTGTTGTTCTTTGTGCTCCTAAAAGCTTAACTCCTCAATTGCCAACCTGAAAAATGGTGTCACCCCCCCCTTTCCTGTTTAAATCTTTGTCCATTTAACCCCTCATTAACTCATTAAACTCCTTCAACTGAATTTACATGTCTGTTTCTTGCAGCTTTGGTATTTTCCAGAGATACTGCTGCCTGGAAACATCATCTTGTCTCTCCTATGGCTAGTTAACATCGGACCCTGATTTTCCAAACTGCCACGGCTTTTTCAGGATTAAAAGCCCTGAGAGGGAGGTGTTAATCAGAGCAACACCCAAAACAATTGGACTCGAGGTACCAACTCAAATCCTGAGGTAAAAGCAGCCTGAAAATATCCAGTGGCTCCCAGGCATCGAAAAAAGTTATGAAAACCGAACAAGAAAATGGGCAGGAAAGGACTAGGCAGGAAATGAGGTAATGAGTCATGTAAATCCTAACATCTCGCCACTGCTTGTGTTAAGAAGGAAATGAAAAAAAATAAATGTGCCCCTCCATACAGCTTAATTTATAGCAGAATACGAAAATATTCTGCTGATGAAATTTTTGAGAGATTCAGTTGCACCATTAGTTATTAAGTTCTCAAAAGAAAATATAAACTAATGGCATGGCTAATTAAAATTGTGGCCTCAAAATACTGTAGCCCAAATCACTTTATTCTTAACTAATGAAAAATAATACGACCCCCTATTGAAGACGTCTTTTTTTTTTTTTTTTTTTTTTTTTGCAGTACACAGGCCTCTCACTGATGTGGCCCCTCCAGGTGCGGAGCACAGGCTCCGGACGCGCAGGCTCAGTGGCCATGGCTCACGGGCCTAGCCGCTCTGCGGCATGTGGGATCTTCCCAGACCGGGGCACGGACCCGTGGCCCCTGCAATTGGCAGGTGGACTCTCAACCACTGCGCCACCAAGGAAGCACCAAGGAATTTTTTTTTAAAAGAAGAAAGAAAAAGAATGATCCAGCAATCCCACTCCTGGGCATATATCCAGACAAATCTGTAATTCAAAAAGATACATCACCTCTGTGTTCATAGCAGCACTATTCTCAATAGCCAAGACATGGAAACAACATAAATGTCCATGACAGATGAATGGATAAAGAAGATGTGGTACATATATACAATGGAATACTACTCAGCCATAAAAAAGAATGAAATAATGCCATTTTCAGCAACATGAATACAACTAGAGATTATTATACTCAGTGAAGCAAGTCAGAAAGAGAAAGACAAAATACCACATGATATCACGTATATGTGTAATCTAAAATATGACACAGGGCGGGTGCCTGGTGGCAGGAGCAGGTTTCATGCGGCCGGTGGGCTCCTGTGAGCGGGCGCAGAGGGCCTAGGTGGGAAGACAGGCGGCCCAGGGGCGGATGCTGAGGCCACCACCCTCAGGCCCCACAACGGCCCCAGGGCGTGAAGGTGACAGCAAGGCCAGCGCAGGGCCAGGTGAGGCGGGAGGCTGCAGCCCTGAGGTGGGGGCGGGGGCGCGAGGAGAGCAGGCAAGAGAGGAGGATGGTGGCCCGGGCCATCTGGGAGAGAAGAGGTGGAAAGTGACAAGTCGGGTGAGACGTCCGGGCCTAGGAAGGCCTCAGCAAGGCAGCTAGTGGCGGGGCCTGGGAGCCAGGTGGGCTCTTCAGACCCATCAGACCGGCCTGGCTTAGAAGCAGTGAAGGAAGCAGAGCTACACTTGCAGTCGGGAAGACACACCAAGGAAAAAAGAAAAGTTACTGAAGCCTCAAGTGATGATCCACAGCCAGGGACTGACCTGTAAACACATTTATGGAGTACTACAGAAAGTTTCCGCCGGGTATACACTTTGATTTACAAGTGTTAAATGACCTTCTAAATTCTTTACTCAAACATTGTTTATTGAAAGAAGTATTTCAGGTCATGAACCTCAGCATAATGGTTAAAATGCTGCCTGCTCTGAAAATATTACTAAAAATATTCGAGTATGTGGCAACTATGAAATTAAGGAATGCTGTACCTGCTTTGATATCTTTTGCGAGCTTGTTGAAGCTGGGATGGTACTTGATCCAGAACACTCTAACTATATTATTAAGCTTTTATACCAAGTACAGGCTTCCAAGCAAGAAATAACTGCAGTTCTGGGAATGAAATCCAGGTTACGGACGAGGCAGTTTGAAAAGAACTGGAAGTGTGATTTAGAGTCAGCCTTGAATGAAATAGAACATTGTAAAGAAAAAGATGACTGGACCAAATTGGGAAATTTATACATTAACATAAAACTGGGCTGTGAAAAATTTGCAGATTTCCCAGAGATTTTGTGCTTGTATTGCTGAAACACTAACAAAAGACTGTAAAGAAGAGAGACCAGGTGTTCCATTTCGTGAATTCGCTGAAACAGTTAGCAAAGATCCACAAAATAGTGAAGTAGATAAAACTTTGCTGGGAAGAATCGGAATCAGTGCTATGTACTTCTACCACAAGCTGTTGCAGTGGTCCAAGGGAAGGAAGGTCTTAGATAAACCATATGAATTAAAAATACATTTTACAAGTTTAAAAGGACTTATAGGGCCTGAGAAGTTAGCACCAAGATGTCAAGTTGTGAATATTGCAGCAGAAATTTTTCTAAAAAGCGGAAGCCTAGATGGTGCTATTTGGGTATTAAGGGAGTCAGAGCGAGTCACCAATACACCACTGTGGACTTGTGATAGACTGGATGTGCTCAATCGGCATAATCTGCTCTGTACAACTGCACGTGAAATCTTAGCGAAGAGTCTTTACAGACAGACATTTGAAGTTTTGCAAAATCTACCAGGTTTTCAAAATTCTCAAGATGCCTGTGTAGAAAGCAACAGTCTTTGTATGTCATCCTCCGGAGCAGAATTCATGATTTCAAAGACCATCCCTATTGCTTTTTCCTTTCTTAGAAGATTAATTACTTCTTTAGGAAGAAGTTGTTTACGGCTCAAAGCCAGAGCCCACACAAAAGTGCTCTTTCATTGGGTTGCTACCCACCATTGGAGGGAAATTTATACCGAAAACTTCTCCTGATTCCTTCCTATTTGTCTGAGATTGAAATGCTTTTAGCTATTGAAATCTTCCTGGTATCTAATGCTAATAGTATTCAGAGTCCTGGAACTTCTACACAGATGCTGCAGATAGTTTTAAAAAGATGTGAAGAAAACAAATCTCAGAGCAAGGATGACTATCAAACTGCAGTGGAAAGATTAATTATGGCTGCTCGTATATCAGATCCAAAGCTTTTCATTAAGCACATGACCATCAATGTTAATAAGGAACAGGTTTATAGTATGGAACATTGTTCTGCCCTGAAATGGTTGAAAGAGAATATGAAGTGGGCTGGAAAGGTTTGGCTTTTCAATAACCATTAGTTATTAAAGGATTTTTTTTTTAAGTTCAAGTAATCATTGTTGAAAATAAAAGGCAATGAAAATAAAGACAGTTTTCACTATAAAAAAATAAAATAAAATATGACACAAATGAACCTATCTATAAAACAGAAACAGAATCACTGACATAGAGAACAGACTGGTGGTTGCCAAGGGGGAGGGGCTTGGGGGAAGGATGGATTGGGAGGTTGGGGTTAGTAGATGTAAGCTTTTATATATAGGATGGATAAACAACAAGGTCCTACTGTATAGCACAGAGAACTATATTCAGTATCCTATGATAAACCATAATGGAAAAGAATATTTTTAAAAAGAATGTATGAGGGACTTCCCTGGTGGTTCAGTGGATCAGATCCTGTGCTCCCAATGCAGGAGGCCCGGGTTCGATCCCTGGTCGGGAACTAGATCCTGCACGCATGCTACAACTAAGAGTCCACATTCCGCAACTAAAGATCCCACATGCTGCAATGAAGATCCCGCAACTAAGACCCCGTGCAGCCAAAAATAAACAATAAATAAATAATTTTTTTTAAAAAAGGAATGTATATATAACTGACTTTGCTGTACAGCAGAAATTAACACAACATTGTAAATCAACTATACTCAATTTAAAAAAATACTAAAACTGAAAAAAGAAAGAAAAAAACCCATGAATAACTGAACAAAAATTCCACCTATTCTTAAAACACTATCATTTTTTTTTCCTCTGCAACCCCTTTCCCAAATACAGAGAGAGAAAGAGAAAAGGAAGAGGGTCCAAAGTACAATCTTCCCAAGATTTGGGGCCTCTAACAGTTGGGAGGACAGTTTGTAGCCCTCAAAGGAAAAGCACTGGGAAGATGGCATTCCCACCCTGCACCCTGGTCCACCACCTCCTGTCTGCCATGGTGGACTGCATAGGCCAACTACTTCCATAAGACTGATACCTGCCTTCTATTTGTTATCAGAGGGGGTGGGAAAATAAGCATGGGTGCTTTCAAAAATTAGTCGTTCCAGATGTTTTGATTTTAATGTATGCGTCTTACTAATTTTATAAGAAAATAAAACAACAATCTAAACAATATAGGTCAAACTAGAAAACATTTCTCCTCTTGGGAAATAACTGCTGGATGTAGATTTCTTAAAGATATATTACTTGGATATTTTACCTTCTTTTTCAAGACTTTTCCAGAAAAATGTGTTACTTTTATCACATGAACTTCCTTTTATATAATGCAGAGCCTAAACAACTTGCTTGTGTAAGGGAGGGAAATTACTTTTTCTCTACCCACCTTAAGTTCATTAGCTGGGACTCTGCAAATTAGGCTGAGAAAAGACAGAGTAATAAGAGAAAAGCAAGAAACAAACAAATTTATTAGCATGCGCATCACACATACACACAGGAGTACTCAAAGATGAATAACTCAAAGAGGTGATTAGAACTTGAACTTATGTGGAATCTTAGCAAAGAATAACAATTTTGTAGAGAAGTAACAAAACAAAGGAAAAGGTCTTTGAGCTTCTTGGAAGGACAAATTATGGGAAGGTAAATATAAGGAAACTAATAGTAGATAAGGGCCAGTTAGTAAAGTTTGTTATAAAGATTCCTCTGGTGCTATCTCTTAGCTAATAAAGATCTAGAGTAGTCTCCAGTGATTAACTTCTGTCTTTCCTGGTAAAGAGGGGAGGGGGGACACTTTTACACATTTATGTTCTGCTTTTAGGCAAATAGGGGGACTGCAGAGAACTTTTCTTGTATCTGCCTCTTCTTAATTGCCTTCAGCTCAAAATAACCCTTGTTTTAAAATAGTGTATTTTGGGACTTCCCTGGCAGTCCAGTAGTTAAGACTCTGTGCTTCCATTGCAGGGGGCATGGGTTTGATCCCTGATCAGGGAACTAAGACCCCCACATGCCACATGGCGTGGCCAAAAGAATAAATAAATAAATAATAAAATAAAATAGCATATTTTGAGATGGCATATTCTGCTGCCCTTCACTTATTAGATATTATGACTGATGTTGAAGTAACTTTTTTTCTATTTTAAATTCCCTATCCATTCAAAAATAAATTTTAAAATTCCCAGCGTGGGAATCTTAGCTAATACTTGTAGAATATCAGGTCAGCCTCATTGGTTGTCTGTGTTGTCGAACCATACCATACACCAATTTCAATTAAGAAAAACAATTTAGGTGCTTCGACTGTTTTTCAGTAATAATACCTTGCTTCATTTCCCACCTTTAACCTTGACGTAAGTGTGGCAGTTAATGAGATATTTTATAGATGAAAATTTAATAAGAATTTTAAAATAATTATAATCATATAAGTAGTTTAAAGTTTTGACTTTTATAAGATTCACAATGAAGACAGAGATTTGAAGAAATATTTTATAATGGATAATTCAGCATAAAATTGATTCTCTCCCATTTTGTGAAATTTTACTTAATGACTTCTATATTTCCAAGCTGCCATGGAAGTAGAAGCCACAGGCACTGTTAATTAGTAAACAGAAGTGTTTTTATCAGTCAATTCCTGCACCAACATGTGATTTCTCTGCACTGTTGTGATAAATATTTGTTATCATCCAGTGTGTCTAAATGGGTCAGCCATCATGGAAGAGTAACTCTGTCATTTTTGTGTGCTCCAAATATTAGGAGGGTAAGTCTATATTGCCCATAAGCTCTAGGTTACAGTGATTCAAACCTACATTCTATGGATTACAAAAGTCCAAAGCCAAACTCAAGTGTTTAGTAAAACTAATAAACCTATTTATATGTTATCCAGAGCTTCTCCTTAAATAGCTGAGTTTATGGTTCTCCCCCAGGTCTTGCTTATGTCACCCTGGTCTTGTGGTAATGCTGTTCTAGTGATAAAACACTGCCTTCATTTAAAAAAAAAAAATCTACCTACACAAGACATTGGTATTAAGGTTGAGAACTGAAGGGAGAAGTCTTTACACAATATCAAGCCTTGGACATGCTTGTTTTCTTTAGTCTTTGACCTCCCACCATGAGGGATTTCCTCTTATCCTTTCAGGGCACAAGATAACAAGCCACAGTGCCATCTCCCTGTGAGCTGATCAATACTTACATTAAATGTAAATAGACTAAATTCTCCAACCAGAAGACTTAGAGTGGATGGATGGATAAGGAAAAAAAAAGACCCCGCTATATGCTGCCTAAAAGAGAATCAATTTAGCTTTAAGGAAACACACAGGCTGAAAGTAAAGGGATAGAAAAATATATTCCATGCAAACAGAAACCAAAAGAGAGTGGGAGTAGCTACACTTACATCAGACAAAATAGACTTTAAGTCAAAAACTGTAATAAGAGACAAAAATATTATATAATGATAAGAGTTGATTCATTAAGAGGAAATAACAATAGTAAATATATATGCACCCAACATCAGAGCACCCAAATATATAAAGCAAATATTAACAGCTCTGAAGTAGGGAACTTCTCATCCAGACAGAAAATCAATAAGGAAACAATGGACCTGAACAACACTTTAGATCAAATAGTCCTAACATACATATTAAGAACATTCCATTCAACAGCAGCAGAAGAGACACTCTTCTCAAGTGCACATGGAATATTCTTCAGGGTAGATCATATAGCGGTTCCTCAAAAAATTAAAAATATCACAAACATATGAAATAGCAATCCCATTTCTGGGTATACATCCAAAAGAAATAAAATTATTATCTTGAAGGAATGTCTGCACTCCCATGTTCACTGCAGCATTAATCACAGTAGCCAAAATATGGAAACAATCCAAATTCATCTGTCAACAGATGAATGAAGAAAATATTGTATATATGTAAAATCAAATGTTACTCAGCCTTTAAAAAGAAGTAAATCCTGCCATTTGCAACAACATGGATAAATCTGAAGAACATTATGCTAAGTGAAATAAGCCAGACACAGAGAGACAAATATACCTTAAATATAAACAATTTTTGTTTGTCAAAAATAAATACATAAAAATAAAAGTCCTGTGGGCTATACCTTACAATATTTCTTCTTCATTGCATATACTTGTTGGAAGTTCTAACATTTTTTTCCCACTATTATTTTTTTTATGAGATCCCCTGATACATATAATTAGAACCTGGATTACTTCAATGGTTTTTTGCTGCCAATGAGTATAAGCTTCCACAATTGTTCTAAGAAACACACACTTTAGGTTCTTGCCAGTGCAGATGGTGCCTACATCATGTTAAGCAGACAGGTTGACTGAAACAATTTGATGTTGACCTTTGCTAAGTGAAAAAAGGGACGCTGTTTGCAATTTCATGTTTAATGTACTTTGTACATCGTAGGTACTCAACAATGCGGGCTAAATGAACAGTTGTAAAAAAAAATGTTGTTGGTAAATAACTTCTGAAGTCTTGGATGCAATTAACGTTTTAGACGGGAAAGATCAAGAATTCCCTGGCAGTCCAGTGGTTAGGACTCCATGATTTCATTGGAGGTCCTGGGTTCAATTCTGGGTCGGGGAACTAAGATCCTGCAAGCTGCATGGAGCAGCCAAAAACAAAATAAATGGGGAAGATAAAAATGATAGCTCAATATTCAACACTTGTCAAGAAGAATGTAGCCTGAGGGGCAACGTTACCCCTATATATAGCACCACTATAGTAATTAGTTGAGTGAGGCCATCATCAAAAAATCTACAAACAGGAAATGCTGGAGAGGGTGTGGAGAAAAGGGAACGCTCCTACATCGTTGGTGGGAATGTAAATTGGTACAGCCACTATGGAGAATGGTATGGAGGTTCCTTAAAAAACTAAAAACAGAACTACCATACGACTGAGCAATCCCACTCCTGGGCATATACCCAGAGAAAAACATTAATTTAAAAAGATAAATGCACCCCAATGTTCACTGCAGCACTATTTACAATAGCCAGGACATGGAAGCAACCTAAACGTTCATCAGCAGAGGAATGGATAAAGAAGATGTGGTACATACATACAATGGAATATTACTCAGCCATAAAAAGAACAAAATAATGCCATTTGCAGCAACATGGATGGACCTAGAGATTGTCATACTAAGTGAAGTAAGTCAGACACAGAAAGACAAATATATGATATCGCTTATATGTGGAATCTAAAAAAGGGGTACAAATGAACTTATTTACAAAATAGAACTAGAGTCACAGATGTAGAAAACAAACTTACGGTTACCTGGGGATGGGGGGCGTAAATCGGGGTTTGGGGATTGACATATACACACTACTATATATAAAATAGATAACTAATAAGGGCCTACTGTACAGCACAGGGAACACTACTCAATACTCTCTAGTGGCCTATATGGGAAAAGAATCTAAAAAAAAAAAAGAATGGATACATGTTTATGTATAACAGATTCATTCTGCTGTATACCTGAAACTAACACAACATTGTAAATCAACTATACGCCAATAAAATTTTTAAAAAATTTTCATTACCGGCAACATAAAAAAATTAGTTGAGTGAAAGGAAATTGATTCTGCATATTTTTTTAATCTATGCAGTATGTACTCATATAAAGCTTAAACTGGTTTAAACATTGAGGTGATTTATGTAAAAGCCCAGCGAGTATGACAGGCAGTATATTCAGATGGGAAAGGTACTGCCAACTGGAAATATAAATGCACTTGTATTATCTTTTTGGCGGTCTTAATTTTTTTGCTCAGAACATAAACATTTATATGGCAAAGGAACATAAAATCTCACTTTTTCACAGCACTTTTCACGTGTATTGTTTACACAATAACTCCATATCCTGGAATGGCACGGTAGGCTTCAGATGATGCCAGGTTTATATAACCACCTCTTTACTAACAGTCCAAATGCCTGGATTATGCAATAACAGAATCCAGAAAAAAATTTTTTTAATCAATGAGATGCATTTAATACATTAAATTTGTACCCATGGAATGTGGAGTCTCTAGACTTGGTACTATCTAACTCCTGGCCATTTTCTGCTGTTGCATCCACCAGATGTATTATAATTATCTGTTGGTATGTCTCAGCCACTCCACTGTCAACTCTCTGAACAGAGCCTGATCCTCCTCTATGTATCATGCCTAACAAATAAAAGGCTTTCAAAAATGCTTATTACATGAGTGAATGCTGTGATCCAATCATTTGCTCTTTGGGGCCTCTCTGAAATTTATAGTTACAACGTTAACCTCAAATTCCTTCTGTCCTTTCTTGAGTCATCTTATCCAACTCAGTACTAACAGATAGCACTTTTGGAGCATGTGTCATATGCAGGCACTGTGCTACACACCCCTAAATCCTTAGCATTTAATCCTTAGCACAGCCCTGGAGGGTTGATATTATGATTATCATTGCCTTCATTCTCAAAAGGGATAACTGAAGATTAAAGAAGTTAAGTAATTTGCCTGAGGTTACACAGCTAGAAAGGGGCCCAGACAAGAGTTAAGTCTGTATCTGTTAGATTCCAGAGCTTACATGTGATTTTAGGCATTTCACTAAAATTCTGAACTGGAAATCAGCCACAGGAAAAAAAAAAAAGCCAACTGCCCATTAGTAATGGATAAAAGTATATTGTCTCTAAGGGCCCTGGGGCTTGTAAAAATTCAGGAAGTTCTTCATCTTGTCCATCATTCGTGTCTCTAGATGGCGGCCCTGAGCCTGGGTTTCTAAATGAGGGAACGGGAAGGAGTGTCAGAAAGATGCTCCCACCAGTAGGTAAACAGCAGTCTCCATTGAAAGAATGGCTGTGGGTGAGGGAGTAAAAACAGTGAATGCTTTCTCCCAGCTTTAAAATGCAAAGCTTTTCCATAGCAGTGGTCCTGCAGTTCTATACCAGAAGCCAGTGCAAAACCAGGATTCAATTATGGGATTTCACCTCTACAAAGCTCTAGGGAGAGAGAACTATATTAATTAAATGTAACCACTGTTGAATTTGTCAAACTCCTCCTATGCTTACCAGGAGCATCTTCATAAAAAGCAGTGTCTGAGAGCAGCCAGAGGAGCGTCTACTACATTATGTGATCCGAGGGAGGCCAGAAGGCCCACAGCCTCCCTCTCCCTGGCCCCACTGAGGCTGCTCCAGGAACTAACCCTCCCACAGTTGATCCTTCTCACAGCCCCTAGCCTGGGCCAAGCCCCTTCCTCTAAACTCACACAGCATCTTTCAGAAACAAGCATCTAACATCACATAGGATTCATGAGAGAACACAAAAAGGTGAGCTGAAGAAAGACCCTTCTATCCTTCCCCCTCAATTCCAGCACTCCAGCACGGGGTGCCTGGGGAATCTGTGAGCATGGTTTCTGGGGGTGAGGTTCAAACAGAGGCAAGTGGTCACTCATTTAGGTCCTAAAAGGGATTCCTGCATTAGGCAGAATGTTGGAAGAGGTGACCTCTAAAAGGTGACTCTTCAGTTTCATGAGTACTGTGCTCAGTCCCTGTGTGGCACAGAATATCAACAATCCAGGTGTTCAGACAAAGGAGAAATAATGGCTTTCCATCAGGTTATTCTGTGGACAATTTGCAAGCGACCAAGCATTTCTTCATCCCCTAAATCAGATCATCAACCACGGTTACTCCTTGGTAAGATGAAATTTTATTTCTTTGTTAAGTTGCTCATTTGTAATACAACCTTGTTTCAAAGAAAATCCGGAATGACTATAATGCAAATTGGACAAAGCAAAAGTGTTAAAAATACAGAGACAGACTTACAAAACCTCCCCAGTCCTCGAGCCAAGTAGCTGTGTCCATAGTACTTATATGGAGCAACAGTGACATCCACTGGTCAATTAAGTTATTCCCAGATGAGGTTTGTAATTTTCCCTCAACCTAGTACTAATTATAACCAGAAAAATATTTTTTTGAGCAACTCAATTTTGGGCTCTTCTGAACTTCAAGAAAGGCCTGAATTTTGTGTCCTCAAACGCAGGAAAACACTTTCCTCTGTCTCCCAGCTTGTGGCTTTAACGTCTGCAGATAGTCTTCGCTCTAATGTAGAAAAAAAGAGCTCTCTACTGCCTCATCTATAAAATGGAGCAGGTAATAAACTACCTGCCAAATTGGAGCCAGCAATGAGTTGCCACGGGAAGCACAGCGTACAAGGACGGCCATAAACGTGCACCGGAGGAAAAAACGAGAGAAGGTATTCCGTATGTCAAACATAGAACAAAGAAAGGAAAGCTGAAAGAATGAGGCCGGATTAATGCTCTCAGGCAGTGAGCCGTACTGAGGGTAAGAGCTGTGGCTGATTCGCTGTTGTATCCCCAGCACGATATATCCGTCATATGGCAAGTACTCAGATACTTTTTTACTCTGTGAATAAATGAATGAATGAATGGAGGATTTTCTAGTCATTCTATCCCAAAGGATCTGCCAGTTAAGATTAGGTGGGTCTGTTCAGCCCAGCTTGTATCCAGAGGTTGCCCCTCAGATGGCATCTGAAGACCAGCAGGAAGAATAAAGACCCAGAATGATCTTACTGGTCTGAGAATAAAACAGGCTAGAATAGTAAGCAGTTTTAAAGCCTAAATCAACATAAATTCCCTCTCTGTGTAGTTTACATTGAAAATCTCCATGTTTAGCTGCCTCATTTGCTGGATTCACGTCAGGCGTTCAGTGGCTCATGCACTACTAGGCAGTGGCCCCAAAGGATGGGACAGGAGCCTGTGACAAGCACAGCCCCCAGGGCACACGGGTTAGAGCTTGCTCTTGTTCCCTGGGGTCATGACAGCCAGACTGATCAGAGGTCAATCTAAAGGGCTCTAAGTGGTTTTGCATAAACTGTAGCTTAGATTATCTCATTTTAAATAAAATATTTGTAATAAGAAAATTGTATTCAATATAAATAATTTTCTTTAGTAACATTTTAGGAGCCAGTTACATGGGGAAATGTCTTCATCGTTTACAAGTTTTTACTACTAAATATGCTTGCAAACAAAGCAAAACATTTAAAGATATAGTCCAGATAATCTTATTGTATTCTCTGGATCCGCCTGGGGGGGGCGGTTAAAAGAGTCTTGAAAACATATCAAATGGCATTTTTGCATAGCTTGTAAAAAAATGACCAAAAACGATTATTTCCAATTCATATAAAAATTCATCATCCTATAATCTTGCAAAAAAATGTAGTAAAACATGATATTCTTGGTAAAACTAATACGTTTGAGATTCTAAGAAAATACGGGGAACTCCAAATCAATTTCTTACTAAAACTGTAATTAGTACAAAGGGCATAAAGTCTTATAATAGCAATAACACGTTTGTTTTAAGAAAATAATTCTTGGCCATTACTATAAAATTGCTAATTCTTGAAAAGGCACACGTATATAAATTGTTAGTGCAATTATTATACTCTTCTCCCTACATGAAATACGATAATGTCAACATTACAACCAATAATAAATTAAAGAGTGTGCATATGAATTCATTTAACGATTTTACTACCTCTTCTGTGCAGATGGGCTGCAGTCTAGATTAAAATAAAGATTTGCGAGTTCAAGAATCGCTGAAGTGAATGATTAGGAGGACAACACAATCTTCCTGCATATGGGTTCTCCTGTTAGCAAAGCGTCATTTGCACTCTAATGTAATGCATAATCCCCACAACTCCCCATGAGCAAATTCGGCATCCTAGAACCAATTCAGCCCTCAGTTTCCACAAGTAAATTCCTTTCAAAGGTCCAAAAGCTCAGGTATCAGAAAAAAGAGAAAGGTACAATCTGAGACCAAAGAAAGGGGCTTCTGCATCCATAGCTCTGCATGCCGGCCACAGTTTCTGTCATTTGATTTCATTTCATTCATTTCATAACTTGTAAAAGCACTACACAGAAATATAACTATTTTAACTGAACGTCAATTCAAAATAATTTTCTCTGAATGTTTTTAAGGATTTCAAGGCAATAATTAGGCATTATCGATACATTTTAATAACTAGATATCATTCCTCAGCTAAAATCTCTGTAGTGGCTTCCCATTATCTGTCATATAGATTTTACCTGCCTTAAATAGCACATGGGCCTTAGTGTTCTGACTTATATACCTCCCTCCTGCCATCCCTCTCATACACCCTACCTACTCCATGCCTCCCCCAAAGAACATTCAACATCCCAAACGAGTACAACATCAAATAAGAGACTAATGTATCTGCATTTCCCTACATTCATTTAGCAAATATCTATCCCATACCTTCTTCATCATTGGCTCTAAGGATAAAACGATGGTCAAACCATCATTCCTATCCAAAATGCTTACAATCTGGTAGCTTGCTGACAATGTTACAGAGTTACCTCTATCTCTTATTAAGAAAACCGCACACACACCATCCTTCCAGTCACCAAGAAGAAAGAGGCTGAGGCCTTAATGACAAGATAGGGGAAAACTGGTAGCCAAAGCTTCCAATTAGGGAAGCAGCTTCAAATTATCAATTACATCCAAACATGGGACAACACAGACCAGTTACCTGCCTCCTCCACCAAAAAAAGATAAGGAACAGGAGAAAGAACTGGCCTTGGAAGTACAGGGTGGAAGATAAGAGAGCATCCTCAGATGCCAGGCAGATCTTTCAGGATCACCAGATTCCTGATCATGTCAGAAAGAAACAAGGCCCACCACCCGAGCATGGTGAAAAAGATGATCAGGTTCTGGGAGTGCTCTGGGATAAGCAGAACAAGCAGAGATAAAACCTGGGGACCTGGAAGGCTGGGGAGAAGAGATTGGTTGACTCCAGCTCACCAAGATATCATGCAGGTTATAGGGAAACTGGGGTGTAAAGACAGGCCAGCTCTTCAGTACCTGGAAGGGCTTAGGATTTCTACCCTTTAGCAGATATCAGTCATAAGAATTTGCGATCAAGAGTGGAAGAAGAGTAAGTTGCCAATTTCTCAGTGGCTCTAGGGAAGAGAAGACCAGGCTGTGCAAGACTTGGTACCCAGCTCTCAATGCTGACCAATGTAAGGAAGGAAGGTAGTGGAGGAGAAGATCTCCGATGAATGGCATCTGCATCTCTCATTTTCTCAAAGCTGCCATCTATTGGGCCCTTATTAAACCTCACGACCACCTATGTGATATTATGATCTCCATTCTATAAATGAAGATACTCGAGGTCCATTTAAATTAAGTAACTTGCTCAATATCCCCATAATTCACTGCATTTTAGAGCCACAATTCCAAAACCAGTCTCTGTAAACACTAAGCCATGCTGCCTCCCTCTTTGAGTCATTTAATTGGCCCAAGTTTCTTTATCATTGGGATAAAGGTAAATGAACTTATGCTGTTTTCCACATAAGATACTAAGGAACACTGGTCACCTCAGAGGTTTCCAGGTTGATTTCACACCATTTCAGCCTTTAGGATTAAAATAAGCCAGCAGATGCTAGAGTCCTTGAAAAAAAAAGGCTAAAAAGTATCAACACTGTCTAAAACAATCATGTAGGGGCATGATAGGGGAAGGGTATTAGGAGGTACAAACTACTGTGTACAAAATAAATAAGCTACAAGGGTATATTGTACAGCACAGGAATGTAGCCAATATTTTATAACTTTAAATGGAGTGTAATCTATAAAACAATTTTTGAATCACTATGTTGTACACCTGAAACTAATATAACTTGTAAATCAACTATACTTCAGTATAAATAAGTAAATAGAAATAGTTAAGATAGTTTAAAAAATTAAATAAATAAAGCAATCACATAAATGCCTACTGGCTTACACTATGGAGCTGTAGCTGCTAGGTACAAATAATTTCTTTCAAAACCAAAAGGCAGTATCAAAACAAATGAAAAAGGAAAAAAGCTATTCCATTTTAGAAGTCAGTTATTCAAGACAGGTACCTATGAAGGGAACTAATTTCCCTACAACTAGGGCTAGAAGGAATTGTTGGTTATTTTAAGTCTTTGCCAAGCAACAGAAGATTACGCAGCAAGCCGTTTCTGCAGAGGCCGAGCCTGAAGAAGAACTGTGTGGCCTCAACACAGGCAGAGGAGTGGAGGGACCCGCCAACCGAAACTTGGTGTACTGAACACAAATATTTACAGCACCAGTTTATGAAATGATCCATTTTCAAGGCATCAACTGCTTTATGCAATATCCCATCATACTAAAAATGTTCCCTTCTGGGTCTACACACAGAGGAAGTTAAAATATATCCTGATGAATACTGACATGATTGGAACAGCTTATTGTAACGATACCCACCTAAAAATGTATTTTAAGGGTCATAGGATTAAGGATGCGATTAAGGATGAGATTTTGGATGTCTATTTCATACTAGAACAGGACCTCTGTAAGCTTTTTTTTTCCTTCTTTCACACCATTAGAAATATATGTATGCTCTGCAATTTCAGGATAATATTTTTGCTTTGCTGCTTAGTGATACAATGGAAAGAGTGCACAGCTGAAATTTTATGCATCTAGAATACTAATAACCCAGTTATCACAGAACTTGCATTCATTTAGAAAGATGGGACAAACCTCTCTCTCTCTCTCTCTCTCTTTTTTTTAATTCATTCATTTCGTTCAGTAAAAGCTATACGTAAGGAAAGGGAATATAAATGTTCCACGAGACCAAAGTTTCTCAACCTCAGCACTATGGATATTTTACTCCAGACAACTTACTGATGTGGGGGACTGTCCCTGGCATTGTAGGATGGTTAGCAGCCTCCCTGGCCTCTGCTCACTAAATGCCAGTAACACCCATCCCCCCAAAAGTGTCTCTAGACGTCGCCAAATGTCACCTGCAGGGCAAAGGATGCCAGTTGACAAGGATGTCTTAGACTCTCCTTCGAGAGGCACTCTCCCAGCCCAATAAGCAGGCCTAACGGAGCCCTGATTTTGCTGACATGTGGTCAATAACTACCTTCTTCACCAGAGGCCACTGTGTTTCTGCATAAGATCCCCTTATCTAAGCATCCCAAACGCAGCAAGTCAGATGTTCAGCGCTCATGCAGCAGAGAACGATGACCAGGGCCAGGTGTACACAAAAAGAGTTTTCCCCTCTAATATTTGAGGACAACTTTTTGTTTTTTTAATTAAATTCTGCTTCACTACCTTTAATACATCCAGGAATGTCGTCAAGTAGACAAACCACCAACTAGTAGATAACGGCTAGGCCAAGATCATTTGACCTTTGTTCCTTTCTATTGTTCCCAAGTGCGCAGGTTAAAAAAAAAAAAAAGTGGACCTTGCACCCTCCTTAAATCAAGGCTGGCTGCACGATTATCATATCCAAATGAGAAACTCACAGATCCTAATCTCCTGCTCTTACCTGGTTTAGAACCAAAGAGACACATTTCATTTGCTTCCCCAGATCAAATAAAGAGCGAGTCTGGCAATAACGATAAACCCCAGAGATCAGCTAAATTATGTCCCGACTTGACATTTATACGAGTACACGCCTCTCAATCTCCGGAGGTGATTAGATTAAGTGTGTTTTAGCATGCGCTTCATGCACACACATCCCTAAAGATTAAGTGATGGGGTATATTGTGAGTAATACCATCATTGCTTCTATTCAGATGTCTTGTATTGCCAATATGCTGCCTAAAACATTATTTAGGCTGGAGAAGTGCATTTCAACAAAGTGCACACAAAGCCTCTTACATTTCAGGATTAAGGTTTTCACACCCACCCCAGCTCAGACCCTGAGCAAATATTTCTACCGCTGGGACATGTAATCATGGTTTCTTATCTGGGCATCATCCCACATGGCATACTCTACCTCCAGAGACTGAAATCATTTTGCTCGGAGATTTTGATTTACTTCATTAACTCCAGAAATCTCAGGAGAGGCCATGAGACAGTACATTGGAATGCAGCCTGACAGCAGTGAGTCTCCTGGGTGTATGGGAGAGTGGTGAAAGGCGCTTCCCTACCTCTGCTCTATGTTAAGGAAAAAAAACTGGTGCTCCATAAAATTCAGAATTAGAGCTGAAATGCCAAGTCACCAACAGTGAGCCAAAACCTACCTCTTTGTCCTGGTATGAGTTAAAATCAAACTGATATCATCCAGGGGATACCGCATTGGTCATGGAGAAATCTGTTCTTAGAAAGAGAATGAGTAGAAACATGGGATTTCAGGTTTCAGATCTGATAGTTTTGGAATAGATATAAAATACATCTCAAAATACACACTAAAAGGAAGAAAATATGATAGTCTTTATTTTTTTTAGAAATTACTAAATTATTCCAATACAAAAGACATGTTTCAGTCTTGGTAAAAAAAAAAATTAAGTAGCAGTTTAATGTTAGGAATTTAAAAATTACTTTATCTGTAACTGATCAAACAAAACTTAAACTCTTTTCCAACTGTAGAAATTTATGTTGTTTCTCTTCCCTGCTTTCTCCTTTGCTCTTTATGTATTATTTAATCTATAAATATTATGCCCATTCATCCTCTGTTTAGCAGACCTATTGCAAAAATTCTGTCCTGTTGTCATCGTGTCAGACCCTACCTCAGAATATGTGGCTCAAGTTTAGTGTCCAGAAATACCTACAAGTGTCTAATAAATGCAAAACACAAAATACTTCGGAAAGAGAAGTTCCTCATCATGGCCAAACTCCCAATGTCCTATTTTACAGAACTGTCAGGGGCTGTGGAAACTCTATAATTCATCTTCTTCCTTTGCTTGTATTTACCCTCACCTCAATCCACAAAGGATTTCAGGCAATTTACAGAAGAATATACATTACAAAAGAATGAAACAGATGAGAGAGTCAGGACAAAGGTAACTGAGGACAGGAAGCTAGTAAAAGTCAGAGGTAAGCTCAGAGGGCAGACGTGCACAACATTGGGACCCCACCTGGTCGAAAGAGACGAGTCCAGAGTGTGACTACAAGCTTCCCCGTGACCAAAGCAATGACAGAAGGACCAGCAGTTGTGAGAGTGACAGCCAACTGTTCAAGAGCAGCCCTGTTGGATGTCAAGTCCTAAGAGCATTCCCTCTCGAGATGCCTCCTAAGGAGACTGTATCAGGACCTCAACAGCACCTGAATCCGTTTTTTCATCTTCTTAACCTTTACCAAGGCAATGCCTAAGCCTCCCTGAAGTAGCACATGGATGTTTCTCATTCTTAAGAATAATCACTAGGTAGGGAAACGTGGAGACACCATCCAGTGACTCACAGCTCCGCAGACAGTTTTCCTTCTTACCCCTTGTCTCTTACAGTTTTATTACCTGCCTTTTTGTCTCTTTTCTGCAGCCTGCTCCCCAACTCTCCCTTCTTATACGTAAACACATGACCACCCTGCAGACCCACTCTTTGAAAGCTGTATATGTTACACAACCTCAGCATACCAGCCCCCACAATCAATGAGCCTTTTACATTAACCAGAACACACAGGGCTGTAAAAACACATTTTGCTCTAAGACAAACCCTACCAATTTCCATGAAAAATAGTGGAAAGTCCAGATTGTTTTTAATTATAACTTCCTATAATACATATATCCTACCTAAAATAATTTGCCCTCAATAAGACCTTTTTTTGGGGTGAGGGAGTAAGGGACAGAAATATCATGGAAAAAAGGAGGCAGCAAAGAGCAATAATGATATTACACGCTCTTATACAGAAAGGAGAGGAGGCTTGCCAGCATTACTAGAGTAATGATCTTTGAACACAGCATTAAAGTTGTAGCATGAAGGAAAGGAGATAAAATATTTAATGACATCTTAATATTCCCAGTCTTGCAAAAAGCCAAGAACTGGTCACAGTTTATCAGTGCCTGTACATTTTAATATCATTAGACAACAACTTTTCCCAATCAGAGTAACAGAGTTACCAAAACCATGGGGTGGTAGAAAGGAAGGAAAATAAAGTGGACTGTAAACTGCTTGGAAATCCTGTCTTTTCCAATTGACTTTTAATAGGAACATGGAAAGTGGGCTCAACAATCACTTGGCTCACTTGGCTAACAGCCTGGCCAGAGCCTCAGTAAATATTGAGGCTGTTTCTATGAAATAACTTTGGACTGACCATGCTCGGGACAAACCCTCGAAAACCCCACTCGCCTTCTGGGACACAAGTATGGTCAGAAGTCATTTTGGGGTCTAGTATGTCACTGCCCCCAGCTCTTCCAGTCCTTGCTGTATGATTCAGTTCAAGGAATCTAAAGCTTTGCACCACACAAACAGTTGCTTAATGAAGATCGGGTGGAGGAGTAGGTAAGGCAAGAAACCTGTGTGATCATAAGCAGAAAAAACAGGCAGGAGTGAACAAACAATGGTGGGGGGAAAAAAGCAGACAGTAGAATGATAATTTAGAATGATTATCACCAATTCGCCTGGGTTCCCACTGTCTTTCCTCTCCTCCTCCAGTCTACCATCCCTTCCAAATAGCAACGGCCTTACTACTTTCTTGCCACAGAAATTTGAAAGACAAATCACAAGCCAAGGGCTCTTCCTCCTGTGCAAAACCCTGAGCAGATTTAAAAAAAAAAAAAAAAAAGGATACAAAATATATTAGTCAGCTAGAGCTGCCTTAACAAAAGACCACATACAGGGAGAGGCTTAAAAAACAAATGTATTTTCTCACAATTCTGGAGGCTTGAAATCTGAATTCAAGGTGTGGGCAGGCAGGGTGCAGGATTGGTTTTTCTGAGGCCTCTCTCAGTGGCCTGTAGGTGTGAGGCAGCTGAACAGCCAGAGTTCGTCCCCTCGGGACAGATACTCCAAACTAGCAGGAGAGAGGAGAAGCCAAGCCCTGCCCAGATAAGAGATATAAGATCACGTATTACTCATTCTCAAGTCAAGGAGACCTTCCCGACTACACATGCACAGAAAGGCTCCTCGGAGGTCAAAAGGGAGGGGGTGCCACCTCATAGTAAGTGATGCCAACCTACCCATAGGCCTCTTCACTAGAATCCAACTTGGCTAAGAGATGCATGTGCACACAGGGGAGGACCCTCAGATATACCAAATACAGACTCAGAACCAGGCAAAGCAAGGTGATTGGCCAAAGGAAACCCAGAAGAAATGCCCCATAAAAGTGATTCAAGCTACCATGAGGGCGCAACTCTCTCTCTGAGAATCTATCCACACGTACCCTTTTCCTCCTAATAAACACTTTACTTGTTTCACTACTTTCTGTCTCTATGTGGAAATTCATTTCTACACAGCTGACAGGCCAGGGCCTTGACACTGGCCACTGGTCTAGTGGCTAGGATTCAGCGCTCTCACTGCCGTGGCCTGACTTCAATCTCTGGCCAGGAACTGAAATCCTGCTTCAAGCCGCTGTAGGTCAAGGCCACCCGAGATCAGGTGGAAGCCTTCTCTTCCCTGTGTCTTCACATTGTCTTCCCTCTGAGTGTGTCTGGGTCCTAATCTCTTCATATAAGGACATCAGTCATGGTGGATTATTGTTTTAACTTAACCACCTCTTTAAAGGCCCTATTTCTAAATATAGGCACATTCTCACATGTTGGACTTCAACACATGAATTGGGGTGGGGGAACCACAATTCAGCCTAGAATACAGAGAAATTTATTTGGGGGAATGGAGAGAGAGGTGAGTGGGCCCTGCAGGTAGCCCAGACCCAGGAAGGTGATGAGACCCAGAAGTGGTCTCTCTGTGGGACACAGAGGGAGAACAGACCTAAGCCCAGGGGTCCCTAAGCCTCCTCCAGGATTCCTCTGCTCTAAGCACCACATTCAAGTAACAGAGACTCCCAGTCTAAGAGCTTCTGGGATCAGAGGAGCAGACTGGTGGCCAATGACCAGATGGTCTTCCCTGATGCTCAGGCTCTAAGTCCCAAATCCCTTGCATAATCCAAGGCTGGGAGTCCTAAGAGAGTGTTAGTAATGGCTGATACTGAATTTCCAGACAGTCCTGTGGAACAGGGGCTCGGCAACTGATTTATATTAATTTAAAGGAAAAACAGAATGTGATGTTTCTTGTTTTTTATGGACAACTTGCTAGAATTCAGTCAGGCTGTATATAGAGTTTGGTCAAGAATAAAACAAAACAGATGCAAGGCCCATATCTATACAGTAAGCCAACCAACGTATCTAAAACTGCACAGAACAGAGCTCAGACTAAGAGGTCCTGGGGTAAAATGGAATTTATTTGGACATAAGAGGCAAGAGAAAGTCAGGTCTCCTGACCTACTGCAATAATACACTGATCTCCTCCATAAGTAATAATAATGGTTAATAGGTGCTAGGAGCTAACACATGTTCAGCCTTCCCATCCCAACCAATCATGCCAGCACTCACATTTAAATTTAAATCCTTCCTGATATTTTAGTATTATGTGTGATTTTATATATCTTTTGTTTACACAGTCCTCCATCTTAAATGTAAACTTCATGACAGCAAGACCTCTGTTTTCTACTTCCTTTGGACCACCCCCAGTACCTAGAGAAATTTTGCTCAGTTAATTACAGGTCACAGCTATGACTGAAAACTCTTTCTTTTCCTTCCTCCATAGCATTAAAAAGGGGAAATCCCTGGCGTTCCAGTGGTTAGGACTCCGTGCTTCCACTGCAGGGGACACAGGGCTCGATCCCTGGTTGGGGAACTAAGATCCCACAAGCTGTGTGCTGCGGCCAAAAAAAAAAAAGCATTAAAAACAATCCAATAGCTAGTGGGAAGCAGCCGCATAGCACAGGGAGGTCAGCTCGGTGTTTTGTGACCACCTAGGTGGGTAGGATAGGGAGGGTGGGAGGGAGACATGAGAGGGAGGGGATATGGGGATGTATGTATATGTACAGCTGATTCACTTTGTTATAAAGCAGAAATTAACACACCATTGTGAAGCAATTATACTCCAATGAAGATATTAAAAAAAAAATCCATGTGTCCCTTTGTACTCTTGAGACAGAGTGGGAAAACTGGATAAAATCTCTATTTTTGCATTAACACAGGTTAAGAGTGTTTTCAGAAAATTCAGAAAATGCAGGTAGCTAAGTTCTAGAAAGACCACTGGGAGAAAAAAAGAGGTCTGGCATTGAGAAAGGTAAAAGGAAGCAGAGGAGAGACAAATTCTGGAGAAAAAGGATGAGAACATGATAAATTCAGTGTGGGGTAATATTAGCACTTGAAAGCCCTATGTCCCCCCCCGCCCATCCCCCAACCTCAACATACACTTTTTCCAAGCCTGGAGTTCTGAACCAATTATGAAATACAACAGAAGAGTAAAGCAAATAGGAGATTAAAATGTCCCTTTGTCTCAGATAAGATTGGTATTATAGAACATAGTGCACACCATAGGTAAGTGGACCTTCTAATGTGGAGCCGCTGAATTAGACCACACTCTGCACCCTAGGAAGACTGGGTGCTCTTCAGCTCTCCTCTGATAGGTGCCAGGCCTTTGCCACTAAGCTTCCTCCTGCAGGACAAGGCAAGAGCATTGGGGACCACACACTCTCTGAGAGCAGCTCAGGAGAGGAGAGCCCAGCAGGGGCTATTGATAATTAAACAGGCAATTACAAAAGGCAGAGTCTTTACCTTGGATCCATAAATGTGCTCCCAAAAGGTCCCAAAAACTCATGTGCCAAACTGTGTGCTTTGTGTGTCGTGGCATTTTTCTAGGGAGAGATTTATAGCTCTCATAAAATCCAACTGCCCAGTATTAGGAGCCAACAAAACAGATGACTGAATGGAGACGGGTCAAGATTGTTAAGTCCTCATAAGGGCAAGTAGGTAGTTAGTTATAAGCCTTGGGGTCCAAGTTGGGTAGGAAAAGAGCTAAACCAAGAGAGCAACTCTTCCACAGTGCTTAACCAGTCAATACCTGGGAGACGCTTTGAGGGGTCAGTTGAGCAGATCCTGGTAAAGGACAGGAGAAACAAAAGCAAGCATGAGAGAGCTGGAAGTGCCATCCATTCATTTCACAAATATGCAGTAAATGCCCGCTATGTTCCAGGTATGATGCGAGCTCCTAAGAATACAGCTGAAGAGAATTTGTGTTCAGAAAATGAGAGGCTGAAACAAGATTTCTTGGGTGAAAACCGTTCTCTCACTACCTCAAATTAGGTTTTGCTCAATTATTCCCTTCTTAAGTTACAATGTCCACATTTGGAGGAAAAAGAAAGAAAGCAAAACCATGCATGGTGAATTAACCCACCACGCTGCCAAGATCAATCTCCTATTCACTCGTTTGAGTCAAGGGGAAAGAAGGAAAAATCAGGATGACAATAAAAACAGAGAGAAAATGAATATGTTAAAGCTTTGCATTTCAACTTTGAGCTGACATTGTGCTGAGACTCCTTCCAGCTGCTTTGCTGGCCATGTCAAGAAGTGACCATGATTTATGGTGCCACCTCCACAATTTCGATATTCTTGATCCCCCACCGGAAGCAGTGACAAAGGAAGGTTAACTGCTGTGTAAAGAGACAGTTTGAGTAATGCTTTCATGCACAGATCTGGCACTGATCTACGGCGTGAGGGGGAGGCAGGGATGTTAGCCGTTGGTTAAATCCCTTCCAAACAGCAACCTCCCAAATGCTCTAACACCTTTTGGAACAATCTATGCTTGTATGGAAAGACACCCTGAATTGTGTTTAAAACAGTTTCCTTGTCCTTGTTCCCTCACAAACATGCAAGCAGCTAACTCTGCCCACATCTGCACTTTGTACTGTTAATAATAGCTAACATTAAGTGTCCGTGTACCATACCAGCCCTGTCTACATGCTTTATCATCATTACATCAGTTAATCCTCTTGTCATACCCTATGATCATCCCCATATACAGACCAGAAGAATGAGGCACAGAAGCTCATCAAGAAGCAGGAAGCAAAGCCAGGACTTGAGCCCAGAAGTCTAACTGCATAACCTGCTATACTACTCAGACCATTCTTCTTCATTTAATTCAGCCAACTTATTCTAACTTGTATTTTCTCTTTCATCAGCTTGTATGCATTTCTTTTTTTTTTTTTTTATAAATTTATTTATTTATTTTTGGCTGCATTGGGTCTTCGTTGCTGCGCGCGGGCTTTCTCTATTTGCGGTGAGCGGGGGCTACTCTTTGTTGCGGTGCGTGGGCTTCTCATTGTTGTGGCTTCTCCTGTTGCAGAGCACAGGCTCTAGGCGCGAGGTCTTCATCAGTTTTAGCACACGGGCTTCGGCAGCTGTGCCCTGCAGGCTCTAGAGCGCAGGCTCAGTAGTTGTGGTGCACGGCGTGTGGGATCTTCCCGGACCAGGGCTCGAACCCGTGTCCCCTGCACTGGCAGGCGGATTCTTAACCACTGCGCCACCACGGAAGCCCCTTGTATGCATTTTTTTTTAAACATCTTTATTGGAGTCTAACACAACAGTGTGTTAGTTTCTGCTTTATAAGAAAGTGAATCAGCTATACACTTGTATGCATTTCTAAAGGACTATTTACACTACTGAGTAAAACAGGGTGTGTATCACCATAGAAAATATTTTTTCAGTCTTCCATAGTCACAGCTTGCTTGATGAACAGGGTTAGAAGTTTCTGTGTCTGTAAATAGTCCATTAGCGCTAATCACTTTTTCATATATTTACACTTCATTTCCCCCAATAAAGAAGAGGAAACAGGAACCAACCTTGATTGAACACCTACTTCCTCCTAAACATTGTGTCAGGTGCATTCTGCCTCACAATGACTCCATGAGTTAAATATAATTATCCCCATGTTATAAACTGGGAAATGGAAGCTCAAGAAAGTTAAGGACACTTCTGTGTGTCTAACAATGTGGGAGGTAGAAATGGGCTCAAAGGCCTGTGTAATTCCAATTCACCAGGGCTGGATACCTGCTGTGTACATCTTGGTAACTCAGCACCTTCTACCCTGTTAGTCACACAGATGAGGGCTAACCGAAGAGGAAAGAGAAAGGCAGGAATAGAAGAAACTGAGGAGTAAAGTGAGAATTGGTTTAGATGTCCCTGAAACACTGGAGAAATAGCTTCTCCGCATCCCAAATTTCCTCAATGTCTGTCTAAACTCTTATCCAAAACTTTAGATTACAGTTGTCTGGGCAGCAACCTTGAGATGTTACACTCAAAGTTTCTTCTCTGGCAAAAAGCCAAACTCCCTCTAGCTTCTGGCAACTGCATAGTACCTGTGTGAGGTCTCCTGCTTTCCAAAATGCCTGAGGACAAGGTCAAGGATGTGCTGCTATGGGGATCTCGTCCCCCACAGCTACTCAGCTGGGAGAGACTGGGCTCCTGGAGAAGGAGGTGAGGGTCTAGCCCCCTCCTGTCACACAAATATCATCTTAATCTTACTTCCTCAACTCTTTCCCTTCACTGAAGAGTTCTTGAAAGTCAATTCAAATTTCACTTCAAACTCTTTTTCGCCTAGAGAAAAAAGAAAAAAAATGCTGTTTTTGCCTAATGGAAGTAACTGTGCTGTGACTGGATTTGGAACAGCAGCGTGTGTCAAAATGCCAAAAAAGCGTGTCAAAAATAACATTTAAAAGAAACTCAGGGGAGACATGTTATAGTCCTAAACGAGCATCTTTATTTCTCTGTGTTGAAATTTGTTAGTCTCCTCTCAAGGGTCTTAATAAACCTCAAAGAAACACACAACACTTGAACACAATTTAAGGGCCAATTCAGCCCCTGCTACTCCCGTTACTGTCAAAACATCTCTCTCTCGTATTTGTGAGTTCTTCTCTTCCAAGTCTTTCTATTCAATTTCTTCCTCCACGGATGCTTGTTTTCCCAACATCCTCAACCTCCAAAGTATATGCATGTTGCCATGAAGTTAATCAACTAAAAAGAATTAATTTCAATTTATTTTCTTTTTCATTGTTGAGGAAAACATCACGAAGTATTTCTTGACACGTTACAGATTACAGTCAAATTCATGGCAATCCCATGCTGCCCAGGGTTTGTATATTTAATTTAACGGGCTTTTAAATAATATTCAAGCATATCTATAAGGATGCTGGCCTCCCATGACCTGGCTGAGAGAAGATAAAAAATATTATAATTTCAGAGGCTATTCAGATAATTCAAAGGAGCATAGTGTCTTTTTGCGTAACTTGAAGAGAAAATATTTACTTCCATCGAGACATGGGGTGAAGATTGGATCTAATACCAGGAAGCTCCTTGAATTTCCTGTTTCCACCACCTCAGTGTCATCTATTGCTTGTTCACTGCTCGGCCTCCCCACTGCAGAGGCAACTGCAAGTCGAACCAAAATCAAAATGCCCCCATTTCCTGGGCAAAGTGATCGGAAAACAGTTGGACCTATAACATAGCAGGGTCGTAGTTATTTTACACAAATTACTTTGATACGAAGCGGGAAAGGGTGTCTCTCTTCTTAGTTCAAGAACAGTAAAGGATGATGTACACCTAGAACAGCTGGTGGCCATTTTTGCTTTAATGTGGAGCACGTCTTTCTAAGCATGAAGTCAACGAAGGTAGCCAACAGCCAAGAAATGAAGAACAGTCTCGATAATAGCATTTGAACCCTTGGGTCTAGCTGTGCCTAAAGTCAGCTGTACTCTCTTAGATTTCCAAGTTACATGAGCTAATACCTTTCTTTTCTGTGCTCATATTAGTTGGAGTTTGCTTCTCTGCCATTCCTGAAAAATATACCTGATTCTTCCCATAGGTACCCAAAACAGTGTTTCATAAGCCATGATTCAATATGGGTGGGTTTTGAACTTTTATTTGCTATAGGTTTGTGCCTTTTCCAAAAGGAAAAGCAGGAAACTGAGACTGGACTCTGGGTGGCTGGGAGACAGAGTGGGGTGGAGACTTAACCTGACGTGATTTGTATAACCTTTTATATTTCTATCTTATACATATCTGTATTACTTATTAAAAATAACTAAAACAATTTAGAATTATTAAACTATTTTTAAATGATAAAAATAGCATAACCATGGGCTTCCCTGGAGGCACAGTGATTAAGAATCCACCTGCCAATGCAGGGGGACACGGGTTCGAGTCCTGGTCCAGGAAGATCCCACATGCCGCAGAGCAACTAAGCCCATGTGCCACAACTACTGAGCCTGCGCTTTAGAGCCTGTGAGCCACAACTACTGAGACCATGCACCACAACTACTGAAGCCCGCGCACCTAGAGCCCAGTGCTCCGCAACGAGAGAAGCCACTGCACTGCAATGAAGAGTAGCCCCCGCTCGCCACATCTAGAGAAAGCCCACGTGCAGCAACGAAGACCCAACGCAGACAAAAATAAATTAATTTTTTAAAAAAACCTTTAAAAATAGCCTAACCATACTTTAATACAGTGAGATTATTTCTAAGACTCTACTTTAAGAAAATAATCTGAAACACAGACCAAAGTACATGCACAAAGGTATTCATCACAAGGGTTTTTGTGTTCTTTTTGTTTTAATAATTAGGAAATGGCAACAATCTAACTACCGAATGTTAAGGGAACAGTTAAGAAAATATTACATTCATAAAATAAAATATCATGCAGCCATTAAAAATGATGTTTATGAAGAGCTTTTAACATGAAAATGTGCTTATATGATAGGATTTAGTGAAAAAAGCAAGCCGTTTTTCTATACATTGTATAATTTTTTAGGTACTGTGATCTCAACAAGTAAAAACACATGGAAAATATATTAAAATGTTAATACTTATTTCTTAGCAATCAGCTTACAGAAAATCTTTTTTTCCTTTTTCCTTTTTCATAGTTTCTAGTTTTTCCAAAATAAGAATGTATTTCTGAGATTCCCTGGTGGCGCAGTGGTTGAGAGTCCGCCTGCTGATGCAGGCCACACAGGTTCGTGCCCCGGTCCAGGAAGATCCCACATGCCGCAGAACAGCTGGACCCGTGAGCCATGGCCACTGAGCCTGCGCGTCCGGAGCCTGTGCTCCACAACAGGAGAGGCCACAACAGTGAGAGGCCCGCGTACCGCAAAAAAAAAAAAAAAAAAAAAAAGAATGTATTTCTGCTATAGTAATCAGAAAAATGTTTTATAAAAATTAAAATGTGTATGTTCTTGTTCACAATCTCTGGCCACCTTACTTAGTAATGATGGACTCAGAAACATGCCCTCTGTGACTTCATCTTACACGGCGTGGGACATTGTTTTCTGCTTGCTACTCGGATTCACCAGAACTGATTTCATTTTATGCCTGCACTCACTGCCGAAGAGATCAGTGCCCACCTTCTCATCATCAAGCCCTCTGCATGAGACTGGAATCCAGCAGCATGACAGTTTCTGAAGTTGGTTTGCTTGGATACACATCCCAATTCCATCATTTTCTACTTAATTGCTCTGTGTCTCCACTGGGATGCAAGAGACCCACCATGGAATGTTGCCGTGGGGATTAAATGAGATAATTCACATAGGATGCCTACCTCACAGTGCCTGGCACACGGTCAATCCTTAAGAAATATTAGATATTTTGCACAAGAGAAATTTGTTTTTCAAGATTGTGACTTCAAAGCATGAAAATAAGCTCTCCTAGTAACACCCAATTCTCTATTAGCTTATCTGCTTTGTTTCCCAACAGTTTGAGGTTCTGTCACGTGGCTTGAGGTTTTCTTTCCTACCCTCTGCATTAATTCCACATTGACTCTGCTGCCTTTGAATCCCACATCAGCAGGAAGCCTCAGAGACTACCAAGACTTTAGTGCTGATGCCCTAGGGCAACTGTCTGTCCTAGGAAAGAGGAAATGAGTTGGAGGAGGTGAAGGTCAGAGGGAGCCCATGACCAACAGGCCTCCAGAAGATCTGTATACACCCCTGAAATGCCAGAGTTATATCGTCAGAATTCTTCACGCAGAGCAAGAATTCAAGATTTCTCATTGTCCAGAGTAGATCGATTTCATGGCTAAACTCGAAAGAAAGTTTGGAAACAAGATCTTGATTTCCAAGCACTATTTTCCACTGAAAAGGAACCAAGGGCTCCTTGAAGGAAAGTCTGTTTCCAGGACTGGGGCAGGAAAAGTAGAAGATGCTCCTAGAATATTTTGTTGTGCCAGAAACCAAGGAAGTACTCAGAGAACAATGTGGACATGTCAAAGGAACACAGAAGCCAACTTCAAGGGGCTCCCACTGGCCAGATCTGGGACAATTCTAGCATCAAAATAAATACTGATAGTAATGAATGATAATCTACTAAATAAAATAAAATTCCAAAAATACATACTGATGGAAGGAAGGAAGGAAAAGAGGAAAAAGAAAAGGCTCTTCCTCATAGAAGAAGGCCAACTAATAAATACAGAAGGAATAATAGAATTAGAAAAGTATCAATGATGCAAAAAACAGTAGGTCATAGTTTGAGGTCATTTATATGATCTCAAAATATCTCCCAACAAATTTCTTATTAATAATAAAGAGAAAACAGTAAATAAGCTTAGAGTGAAAAAACCTTAACCAACTTATCAAGGCCATCACTACTAATGAGTCAGTATATACCAAGTTATCAAACTCATTATTAATAATGAGACATCCTGATATGATATGATGGTACTTCTGCCAAATATGCATAACCTGAATATAATCATGAGGAAACATAAACATCAAACAAACCCAAATTGAAGAACACTCTACAAAGTAACTGACCTGTAGTCTCCAAAAATATCAAGGTGAAGAAAGATGAAGAAAGGATAAGGAAGTGATCCAAATTAGAGACAACTAAAGAGACATAACGATTAAATGTAATGTGTGATACTGGGTTAGATCCTGGACCCAGAATAATAACTCCAATTTTGAGATACTTTATTTGAACAATTTATGAAATTTGAATATGAATAGTGAATTAGACAACAATAGTATATCAGTGTTAACGTTCCTCATTTTGATAATTCTGCTAGTGTAAGAAAATGTCCTTGGCCACAAGAAGTACCCACTGAGGTATTTCAGAGTAAAGGGGCATGATGTCTCCAATTTACTCTCAAAGTTCAGAAAATTTTCTGCAAGTCAAAGTTTGTTTTGTTTTTGCGGTACGTGGGCCTCTCTCACTGTTGTGGCCTCTTCCATTGTGGAGCACAGGCTCCAGACGCGCAGGCTCGACAGCCATGGCTCACGGGCCCAGCCGCTCCACGGCATGTGGGATCTTCCCAGATCGAGGCACAAACCCGCATCCCCTGCATCGGCAGGAGGACTCCCAACCACTGCGCCACCAGGGAAGCCCCCAAGTCAAAGTTTTATCAAAATAAAAAAGGTTAAAGTAGAGCAAACCTGGGAGAGTCATGGCACGTTAAAGACAAATGAGGCTTATTGAATGCTCTCTGCCTTTCCCAACTCTATGCAGCGTGTATACACACACACACACACACACGGTAGCTAAATTCCTTGTGCACAGCCTCCGCATGGAAAATTGTGCTGTCCATTTACTTCCCAGTCTCTCCAGGACAGGGAAGAAACAAAACCTTATCAATGGAAGAACATTTTCACCTTGAGGTGCTCCTCTCTCCCCTTAGTTACAGAGTACTTTGAGAAAAAAAACTGATCACCTGGGGGCTTAAACACAAGTTAAGCGCTCACGTCTCATCCCTTCCCTTAACGAAGGCAGAAAAAGAAAAGAAACTTCGTTGAGAATTTTAAAATCCTCCCCCAAAAAAGGTAGCTATAGCGGCAAGAAGTGCAGTGCCCAGTTAGAGAGGGCCTGACACAGTAGACTAGGGAGGGGGCAGGGCATGGGGGTGTTAGCAAGGGGTTAGGTGAAAATCCTGCCCAGAGAATTTCAGGAGGGGACTTCGGCCGTGGTGGGGATAGCAGAGTGTAGCAACAGCAGCCCATCTCCCAGCCCCTGTGAGTACAGCCCAGAGATGAGGGGCAGCCAGCAACAAAAACAGGAGACCACACAGTCCTCATCCTGAGCTGATGTGTTGTAACCCACATTGGCTGTGAGATTATTTTGCTCATTGGAAGATAATTCTGTATCAGGAGGATTGGTTTCTGGTACTAAGGAAACCAGAACCTTCCTGCACACTCTTTTTTTGTTTTAACTGTGGTAAAAAACACATATAAAATTCACCATTTTCGCCATTTTTAGGTATACAATTCAGTGGCATTAATTACAGTCATACTGGTGTGCAACCATCACCACCATCCATCTCCAGAACATTTTTCATCTTTCAAAACTTAAACTTTTTACCCATTAAATACTAACTCACAATTCCCTCCCCTAGCCCCTGGCAATCAAGAGTCTACTTTCTATCTTTATGAATTTGTCTACTCTAGGTAACAGATATAAGTGGAATCATACAGTACTTGTCTTTCGGGGACTGGCTTATTTCACTTAGCATAATGTTTTCAGGGTTAATCCATGTTGTAGCACATATCAGAATTTCATTCCTTTTTAAGGCGGAATAATATTCAACAGTACCATATTTTATTCATTCAAATGTTAATGGACATTTGTGTCGTTCCCACCTTCTGGCTATTGTGCATAATGCTGCTATCTCCATGAGTGTACAAATGTCCATTCAAGGCCTTGCTTTCAGTTCCTCTGGTTATATATACTCAGAAGGAGAATTGCTAAATTACGTGGTAGTTCTATTTTTAATTTTTTAAGGAACCTTCATACTGTTTTCCATCATGTCTGCACCATTTTACATTCCTAACAGCAGCATATAAAGGTTCCATTTTCTCCACATCCTTACTGACACTGGTTATTTTCTGTGTCTTTTTTCTTTTGATAATAGCCAACCTAATGGGTGTGAGATGGTATCTCATCATGGTTTTGATGTGCATTCCCCTAATGATCAGTGAAATTGAGTTATCTTCTTGTGTGCTTTCTGGCCATTTGTATATCTTCTTTGGGGAATATTCAAGTCTTTTGTTGTTTGATTTTTTTTTTTTTTTTTTGGCTGCTCCACACGGCTTGCAGGATCTTAGTTCCCTGACCAGGGATCGAACCCAGGCCCCCAGGAGGAGAAGCACAGAGTCCTAACCACTGGACCTCCAGAGAATTCCCGGGGTTGTTTGTTTTCTTGTTGTTGAGTTGTAGGGATTCTTTATACATTCTGGATATGAACCCCTTATCTGGTATATGATTTGCAAATATTTTCTCTCAGTCTGTGGGTTGTCTTTTCAATCTGTTGATAGAGTCTTTTGATGCACAAAAGTTTTTAATTTTGATGTAGTCTAATTTATTTTTTCTTTATTGCCTATGCTTTTCATGTCATATCCCATACACTCTTAACTTGTTTCACAATTCAGAGTCAAATAATAGGCACTTATTTGACTTAATTGCTGACGTTCTTGCCCTGTCACTTACTCTTCAACTACAGGCAATGATATGGAACTCCTCAGCAAGGGCAGGATCTCCACTAAATGGCGGAAAAAGGGTGAGGAGTGACCCCACAAATTATCAGTTTTTAAATACAAACGCATCTGGGAAACACAGGCTAAAATTTTTTTAATCAATGATTCACATCCTCATGAGATCCTGTCATCAACCAATAACCAGCTGCTAAGCTCAGGGACACTCATCCTTATCCTACTCTGGCCTATGCTAGGGAAGGGAAACCCTAAATGCAGCCTGATAGCCTGGTCACATAGAAGAGAAAAACAGTTTGAACTCTGTTTTTTAGGCAGCATAAAATTCTGTGATGTGTTGATGAAAAATAAAAAGAAGCAAAGCACAGTCCTCCTGAAGGGCTGGCAGATAACTCTGAGCATCATAATGACATCAAGCTTCAGATAAACCAGACGCATATCTAGCAGTATTTACAGATAAAATGATGAGCCCTCAACCTCCCCACCTAATGTGCATTTTCTAGCGCCTTCTCCCTGTGTCCAATAATAAAAGCCAAAGCATTATTTCATACATGAGTTACCTTCTCTATAACGCATAGATAATAATAAAAACAAGTGCTTATATTCACTTACTATGTGCTAGATACCATTTTAATGCACAAATTAACACATTGAACCCTCCCAAACAACTCTATGAGGCAGATACTGTTACTGTCATCCCTATTTCATAGAAGAGAAAACTAACGCACAGAGAAGGTTTAGTAACTTACCCCAGGTCACAAGGCTCACAAGCAGAGCTAGCATTTGAATGTGAGCTGTCCAGTTCCAGAACAGTGATCTTAATCATGACAATCTACTCTCTGGATTTACAATTACATGTATATTTTTAAATATCTTTATCTATAATCACCAAAAACCCTCTCTTTCAAGGTAATTTTAGTAGGTGAAATGGTAAAAAAAATTGGCAGGTCACCTGCCATCCTTTACGGTTTGAGTACTAATGTACCTATCCTTTTAAATTCCAGAACACAGATTCAAACAGTTGATGTCAGAATGGGCAACATCTCTTCCAGACTAGCTGGGATCTAAACTTTTGGTTCAATGAATAAAGTTTCTATTGTGGAATTTCAGGCAGACTCAAGTATGCGGTAAAATCTAAAGGTGGGGAAGCCTCCAGTCAAGGCAGCTTTGCTGGTTCCCCAAATTGCTCTGGCCAGGCAGCTACCTCTGCTCTGGATGCACTATGCTGACCTCATCTGAGGTCTACCACCACACAAAGCACCCCTTCCAGTTATTTTCATGGGTCTTTTGGTTCTCAATTCCGCCTCATTTCCCTTACCTGTAATATGGGCTAAAATAGCTATATCATAGGATCTTTGTGAGAATTAAATAACACATGTAAAGCTCTCAGAAGGCTGGTATAGGGAAAGTGATAAGCTGTTACTGTATTATCAACCCTACTGAAGATGTGTTTTCTCCCTTGTTTTGCATTTTATGTGATGGTCATTTCCTTCCTGTCGACTGTTCCACCCATCTCATGATACTATCATAGACAACTTTGGTTACTGATTGTTGTGGATTGAATTGTGCCCCCCAAAAAGATATCAAGATATCTAACCTAGAACCTGTGGATGTGGACTTATTTGGAAATAGGGTCTTTGCAGATGTAATCAAGTTAAGATGAGGTAACACTGGATGAGGACAGACCCTAATCCAATGTAACTGATATCCTTATGAGAAACACACACACACACGCACGCACACACACTCAGACGACGGAGGCAGAGATTGGAGTGAAGCATCCACAAAACAAAGAATGCCAAGGACTGCCAGCAGCCAGAAGCTAGGAAGAAGCAAGGAGGGATCCTCCCCTAGAACCTTCAGAGAGAGTATGGCCCTGTAGACGCCTCGATTTCAGACGTCTAGCCTCCAGAACTATGAACGAACAAATTTCTGATGTTTCAAGCCACTCAGTTTATGGTAATTTGTCACATCAGCCCTAGTAAACTCATACATGGATCTGGACTTTTCACATTCACTCTCTGGGTCTTCCTTCTCTAAGTTCCCTCCCCAAACCATGTCTCTTGTAGAATTCCCATTCCTGTTTTTTGTGCATGAGCTTCCCCTCATCTATGGCATATCTGAGGAAATGTTTCGTCACAGTGGTATCAGAAACTGCCCTGTTTTAATTTGTTATACACTAATTCTTTCCCTACCACAAAATATGATCATGCAACAAGAGGATATGACACGGAACACTGAACTTCTTTTAGTTAACTCTGTCAGTGTTAGGGAGAAATCTGTTATCACTGGAACCAGACACCAATCTTGTCCCTTTGGGGTATCGTGAACCCTCATTTGGCTCCGGCCATTCATAACCTTGATGTCCTAATATTCTTTCAACTGGGAGACTGAAAGATGAAATAATCATTTCACCAACTGATTATTCAATTCCATATTCCTAAATCTCATTTTTTCCAGCTTCTGAGTTCAACATTACATTTTACTTCAGCTAAATCACCCCTGTAATAGGCTGAATCTTATTCTGTTGGAGAGTTTGATGACTTCTCCATAGATGGAACATAAAACAGTGTCTAGCATATATACATTTTTACAGTTTAATTCTAGGCTCCCAAAAGATAAATCGTGAACCAAATGGGGAAAGAGACATGAATAAATAATACCAGCTGAACAGACTAAAATATGTAGGAAAAGTTAAGCCCCTCTCAGTAAATGTCAAGTATGAAATTGTTTTATATAATTTTATTCATTGGACCTAACCTACTCCCACAAGATTTCACTTGATTTTCAGAGATTGATACCATTATGTTCTGCATTCCAAGTATGAGATCAAAACATTTCCAGGGCCAGACTACAGTTTCCTGCACTGTGATGTAGAACTAGCTCTAACAATGGAACAGAGTGAGGTCTACGGTTCAGCTAGACCCTACGCAACACTAGTCACTGTGGACCAGTATGTGTGGGGTAATCACTGAGAGAGGACCAGGGCTGCAGAAGGAGTCTCCACTACAGCAGCAGATCAGAACAAGGAAGTTTAGGGCAACAGCAGAGGAATCACTTCTAATTTTCAACGGCTACTGCCCCAACTGGGGCTGACTGGAGACAGCACAGCAGCCAAGCTAACCACACATGCAGGCAGATGTGGCAGAGATCGTTCACCAAATCGTTGGTCTTTTCCTCCTAGACACACAGCTAGACTACATATCCCAGCCTCGCTGTGATGAGATATGGCCAGGTGACTGAGCTCTGGACATCGGTATGTGGATCAAAGCGGTATACTCCACTTTCAGGAAAAGGCTGCAAAACCACCCATGCAATCCTTCCTATTCTCTCCTGTCCTTCATCTGCCAGCCAAACTTAGAGAATTCATGGGGAAACTCCAAGGCCCTGGGGCAGAAGCCAGCAAACTTTTCTATAAAAGGCCAGAGAGTAAATAGTTTAGGCTTTTGGGGGTGTAGTCTCTGTCAGGACTACTCAACTCTGCCACTGTAGCAGGACAGCAGCCATTAACAATATGTGAATGAATGAATGCCTGTGTTCCAATAATACTTTATTTATACAAACAGGTTGGATTTGGCCCATAGGCCATAGTTTTCCAAACCCTGCCCCAGGAGAACCACTAAGTGGGAAGACCTTGTGTTCCTGAATAACTGTGTGGATTGGGCCATCGCATCCCATGTGTTGACCTCATTGGCTAGGACATGAATAATGGCTTGGCATGGGATTCTGCTCATGGTAGCCACTCAGGGATCCAGGCCAACAGAGGCATCACCTTATCCGGCACTTTCACAACCACCCTACTGCTGAAAGGGAGTACTTGCAATTGCCCCCTTCTCAAAGCTTCCTCCTATAAGTGGTGTGTGTCATTCACATCCACATTTTATTAACCAAGTCAAGGCATATGACTACTTCTAACTTCCAAAGGAGGACAAAAAAGGAAAAGATGGAGAGGTGACCCAACCACATGCCCAAGAGGAGGCAAGAATCCAATTATTTGTGAATGGCACTACTGATAGTACAGAATGCTAAACAAAGTTATCAGTCATTCACAACTTAAGGGCAAGAAAAGCTCAATCAGACTGCTAACCTCCTAAGAAGTGAAATGTGATGTTAGAACTCAGGCCTCTATTGATGGAGCAGGCTTGGATCAGACAACTGAGTCAGGGTTGTCAGAAAGCAGCGTTATGACACAGAGTAAATGCAAACTTGGAGGAGCTCTGGATAGGGGAAGAGAAGACTAGGGGATGTAAAGTAGCATCCTACAGTGTTGCTTCCAATCCATCCTGTTCTCTTCCCTTACAGATATGACAGAATTAAACTGGCCCATTTACAAATGATTCTTGCTTAGGTTGAGCCATAAGAGATCACCAATATTTGATCATTTTTTTACCTATAAAAACACCTTCATATGATCAAACCTAATATATTTTAAATGTCACTAATATGCACTTTGAAAATAGAATAGCATAAAACTGTTACATTATGTTCATAGAGTGGGAGGTTTCTATCTAAAAATGTGCTCAGCATATATATGGGATCTAAAAAAAAAAAAGGGTCTGAAGAACCCAGGGGCAGAACAGGAATAAAGATGCAGACGTAGAGAATGGACTTGAGGACATGGGGAGTGGGAAGGGTAAGCTGGGATGAAGGGAGAGAGTAGCCTTGACATATGTACACTACCAAATGTAAAACAGATAGCTAGTGGGAAGCAGCCACATAGCACAGGGAGATCAGCTCAGTGCTTTGTGACCACCTAGAGGGGTGGGATAGGGAGCGTGGGAGGGAGACGCAAGAGGGAGGAGATATGGGGATATATGTATATGTATAGCTGATTCACTTTGTTATACAGCAGAAACGAACACACCATTGTAAAGCAATTATACCCCAATAAAGATGCTAAAAACTACAACAAAAATGTGCTCAGAAAATAAAATATTCCCTAGACTGTATACCCAGAACTAGTCCTCGAACATACTCATAGAAGGAGCAAGAATGACTATATTCTTGTCTTGACACCTCACTTCTGAACCTAAGGAAGAGAGAACTGATATATTTTGAGCTCCAACTATGTGAAGGGCCTAGAGCCAAGGTCATAGTTGAGCTGAAATGCTGATTAAGTGTCTGGCTAACCCCCAAGCAGCCCCAAGGATCTTTCTGTCTAGAGGAATGGAGATTGTAGAGGTGGAGAGAAACTGAAATAGATATGGCAATATAGGGTCAGCTCTGAGTCCAGCCTGCGGGACTAGGTCTGAGCCCTACACTAAGAGGCTATAGGCAGAAGCTGGAGGTCCTGTTTCCTTGAGGGCTTTTGTGAGATATAAGACTTAAGTGGTGAGTCTTCAGAGCTATCAGGATTTTGTGCCTTCTGGGTAGTGGGAACAGGCAGGAGCACCTGCAGGGTCTGTGAGCCAGACAGCAACAGCTGTGAGAACCCAGGTGAGATAACCCCCTCAGGAAGCTCAGAAAAGAAAAAAAACAGAGGAAGACTGAGAAAAGAGGGGAGGGCTGATGTCCTCGAACTGTGCAGATGGGGGCAACTGGCCATAGAATGTGGGCATTTCTTACAAAGTGTGTTAGTTAGGGTTCTCCAGAGAAACAGAACCAGTGGGGTGTGTGTGAGTATGTGTGTATGTTTGTGTAAAGAGACTTTATTATAAGGAATTGCCTCATGCAGTTATGGAGGCAAGTTCCAAGATATGTTAAGAGGAGTCAGCAAGCTGGAGACCCAGGAAGGTCATGGTGTAGTTCCAGTCTGAAGACAGGCAGGCCTGAGATGCAGGAAGAGCCAACTTTCAGTTCAAGTCCAAAGGCAGCTAAAAACCAATGCCCCAGTTTGAAGGCCATCAGGCCGGAAGAGTTCTCTATCAAGGGAAGGTCAGCCTTTTTGTTCTATTTAGGCCTTCAACTGATTAGACATGGCCCACCCACATAAAGGAAGGCAATCTACTTTACCCAGACTACAGATTTTTTTTTTAACAGCTTTATTGGAGTAAATTACTTTACAATGGTGTGTTAGTTTCTGCTTTATAAAAAAGTGAATCAGCTATACATATACATATATCCCCATATCTCCTCCCTCTTGAGTCACCCTCCCACACTCCCTATCCCACCCCTCTAGGTGGTCACAAAGCACCAAGCTGATCTCCCTGTGCTATGTGGCTGCAGTCTACAGATTTAAATGCTAATCTCATCCAGAAATACCCTCGCAGAAACACCCAGAATAATGTTTGACCAAATATCTGGGCACGCTGTGGCCTAATCAAGTTGATATAAAGTAACCTCATTTATTCACACAGTGATGACTTGCCACTTCACAGGATCTTCTCAATACCTTCTGAGTTAAATATACTGAGGCAAGTCAAGAGGTTAAGTGGATTATCTGAGGTCCCAGCTAGTGGAGGAGCCAGGACTTGAACCCATGACTTCATGCATCAGTTGTTTCTAACAGTTTCCAGCATAAAGGTTTCTTTTTAATGGCAACAAACTACCATAATTGTATTACCTTGATTCAAGAAAACAAACTATGAAGAAAAAAATTTTAAACAACTGGGGAAAACTGAATATGATCTGGATTTTAGATGATATTAAGAAATTATTGTAAATACTTTTAGGAACAATATGACAAGGTTATGTAAAAATGTCAATCATAGATAGACCATTACATAATGGTATTTTTGTCTGAGATAATACATCATTAATAAAGCTTTCTTAAAAACTGAGTTCTCCCAGACAGAACTCCAGTACAGCATACCAAATGGTGTCCATGGCATACCCTTATCAAATATTCAATATTGACCCTGCCTCAATGCATTGACTTCACTCTGAGCCAAGCTCTCCCCACATGATGACAAGATGGCTGCAGAAGCCCTAGCCCTCACATTGTCTCAGCTTTATGGTTAGCAGGGAAGAAAATGTTCAACTTCCTTACAGCATCTGCAAAGCCCTGGGTCTTGCTCTCACTGGACCTAACTAGGTTACTTGCCTTTATCTGAACCAATCAACTATAGCTAGGAGGTTTAACCTTGGAGCTAAAAACATAGAGCCAACCCCATGCCACATAACATAGGCTAATATTGGGGAAGAGGTGTTTGCCCAAAACTTCTGTTAAGAAGTCAGAATAGATGATGAATAGCCAAAACCACCAATTTTACTGCCCACATCTTCCTAAATAGGATTGACTCTGGGTGTGCTATTCCTTAAGTTTTCAGGTAACAAGGAAAGTTAGCCCTTTGAGGATGGAATGTTTTCTAAAGACATGGAAATCTTATAAGAAATTGGCTCAGGACAGTAGTCCAATCTTATATTCCACTATTCTCTTATTCTAGAGAAATTATTTTATAGGCCTGAGACTTTATGTCTTCACTTGTGTTAGGTCCCTCCACTTGAAATGCCCTCCCTCCCACCCTCTCTCATCTTGTAAAACTCCCGCTTATCTCTGATATCCAGCTCAGGTGCCACTTTCTTCACATAGGTTCCTCTGAGCTCCTCCCCACCCAACCTGATCCAACCTCTTCTGAACCCCTATAACGGCATACCTCTCTTAAGATACCTCTATTCTTCTCGCGAATTCATGTGATGCAGAGCTAATCGTGTTATCATCTTATTCTCCCTTCCAGATTATAAAACCTATTTTAATTCATCTTTATATGCCCCAGTACCAACCCGTCAGCACTCAACATTTACTGAATTCCATTCCACTCAGCTTGCAGACGTTATGTCAATTCTCATAATGATTCCAACCACCATTAAAATAATTCAAAATGGGGACTGCCCTGGTGGTCCAGTGGTTAAGAATCCACCTTCCAACACTCAAAACACACCATAAAATTCTCCTGCCAGAATCTCCAAATAAATTCTCAGGTTATATAAAGTATAAGGGGCAGGATTTGATACTGGCTCCACCATTGATTAGGCAAGTTAAACTAAGTTTCAATCTCCTTGTTTGGAAAACGGGGATAATAATGGTACCCACTTTCATAGGCTTGTTGTAAAGGTTAAATGTGTATGTAAATTACTTTGGCATAGTGGTAAATGCTGAGTACTAAATAAATGTTAATCATTATTTTTAAAAAGCTCAAAAAAAAAAAAAAAAAAAAGAATCCACCTTCCAATGCAGGGACTTGGGTTCTATCCCTGGTCAGGGAACTAAGATCCCACATACCGCAACTAAGGCCCAACGCAGCCAAAAATATAAATTAATTTAATTAAATTAAAAAATAAAATAACATGTATTTTAAAAAATAATAATAATTCAAAATGTTCTATCTCTTTACCTGGGTGGTAGGTTCAAGAGCATTATCATCATTATTACTTTTATTATTATTATTCACTCTTTAATATGTGGGATATATACTACTTTTTTAAAGCAAACAGGAAAAATAAAGCCTGCATTCTCATGGATTCTCCATCATCTACACATCACTTTCCTACATGATGAGCTGCTTAAATTGCAGAGGGCTCTAGGTGGACCAGGCCCTGGCTTTAATCCTGCTCTGGATCCCTCATATGCTTCTTAAAGCTCAATCACTGCTGCCTTAAGAAAGCACTAGTTGAAACTTGATGCCTGCAATTCTTAATTACAATTGCATTGCTGGGTTTATGGGCATCTCTGCTCATTTAAACTCAATGCTGACTGACAAATTGTGCTCATCTGCCTATTCGACAGTAATTTAGTCAGGCAACCTGCAGCTTGCACCAGATTGATGAGCAGCTGTTTGATCTGTTTGGGGATGTATTGCTATTTTCTTGGTGTAGGCAGCTTTGTGCCGCTGCTGAATGGACGGATGGTTTCATCTCCTCTAGTGACACTGTGGACATTCTGGATGGCCTCACCTGTAACTCCAAATGCACATTAAAAAAAAAAATCCATCAGCCTCCATCCCAGACATATTATCACACAGAACAGCAGGGCAACATGGCTCATGAGACTCAACTCAAACTCACGTTGCTGCTTTTCAGGCCAGTGACAGCTCAGGTTGACACCCAACAGGTAGCTACCCTTAAACGACAACCCCAAACCTACTAAATCCTGACTATAGTGACTTCTCTCTAAAGAAGTTCATGCTGGTAGCTTTCTCTCTAAAGCCTTTCAGTAGAATAACCCTACTCATAACAGTATGAAATACAATACAAAATAGGATTCTGAGCCACCCACTCTTCCTCTGTCATATCCCACGGCCTTCAGTCTCTTAAGCATGGCAAGTTTCTGAGTTAATTATCTGAATCTCTTCAAGCTGTGAAGAGATCTCCCTCCCCCATGACTCACACTTTATTATTTTTCCAGTTCAGGTTTTTCATGGTCCCTGTGGCCTGAATGCAGAGTGAAGGAACTGTGTCCCTAAGGTATAAGCAACTACTTTATTGAGATATAATTCACATACCATGCAATTCACCCATTTTAAGTGTACAATTTAATGGTTTGGGGTACATTAAAATATTATGTTTTTAAGTTGTGGTGAAATATATATATATAATGTACAATTTGCCATTTTAACCATTTTCAAACATACCGTTCAGTGGCATTAAGTACATTTGCAATGTTATGCAACCATCATCACTATTTCCAAAACTTTTTCATCACCCCAACAGAAACTCTCTAACCTTTAAGCAATAACACCCCATACCACTCCCCCCAGCTCCTGGTAACTACTATTCCACTTTCTGTCTCTATGAATTTGCCTCTTCTAGGTACCTCATATAAGTGGAATCATACAATATTTGTCCTTACATAAATGGCTTATTTCACTTAGCAATGTTTTCAAGGTTTATCCATGTTGTAGCATGTGTCAGAATTTCTAAAGCCGAGTAATATTCCATTGTATGTATATACCACATTTTATTTACCTATTAATCTGTTGGTGGACATTTGGGTTGTTTCCACTTTTTGGCTATTGTGAATAATGCTGCAATAAACATGAGTGCACGAGCACCTGTTCAAGTCCCTGCTTTTAATTCCTTTGTGTATATGCCTAGGATTGGAATTGCCAGGTCATATGGTAATTCTATGTTTAGCTTTTTGAGGAACTGAACTGCCAAACTGTTTTCCATAGCATCTGCACCATTTTTCATTCTCACTAGCAATGCATGAGGGTTCCAATTTTTCCACTTCCTCACCAACACTTGTTATTTGTCATTTTTTGATTTTATAGCCATCCTTGTAGGTGTGCCCAGCACCATTTTAACCCTTAGAGTCTGGGGTAGCAGTTTTCACAAGTAGTAGTAGAAAGACAGAAGGAGGTTCTCCGGCGTGGGTATGAAAATATACCACCACCCCATAAAGAACTTAATTAGATCAGCATTAATTGCAGATGTTTTCTGGTGGTCTCACTTTATGTCTGGTGACACTGAGGGAAGGCACTGCAGACCCTAAGGTCACACAGATCTGTCCCACTTGCAAACATGCTAATTGGTTCCTATTAAGGGGCAATATCAAGTGAACTGGTGAGTCACCCATGGGTGACAATAAAGCATAGGCACACAACAGTAATATATTTCGTATCCTGTGTGTAAGGAAGTCTCCAGAAGTTGAAGTCAAATATCAGGGGAAAAAAATCCAACCTTTGTAACTCAAGCTAGTAAAAATCAAATATATGCACTTTTTTCCAGACTCCCAAATTGCCTACCAACTCGGTATCATAACCAATAAGGTCAATTCCCCTTTCACTGAGAAAATAAAAGCAATTCATGTGAGCTCCTCAAGTCTCTCCTCCCCATCAAAATGTGTCTTTATCTTCATCTACTATCTGTCTCCTTTCCTGTTGTCTCTTCTTCAAGACTATCTCCCCACACTGCCTCCCTCTACCCCAACTCTGTTTTGCTTGAGTCTTTTCTTAAAATGCCCCATCAGCTTTGCTATCCTCTCTCTGCTCTTGTCCCTCTGAAGTCAGAAACATTTAAGTTTTCTTAACCTGCTTCTGTCCTCAACCTAGCATCCTGTATCTTCACCACACAAGCTCTTGACAAAGTAGTTTAAATTCATCCATTCTAGTTGCTCATCTAATACAAACTCTTAAACTCTCACAGTCCTAGCTGCCCTCCTGAAGTGGTGAACGTGGGTGAAAAAGGACTGCCCAGTGTTGCACGACCTCCAGACACCAAGGAAGACCAATGAAGCAGTAAACTCAGAGGGCACAGGCAGAGAGGTGATGGTGGAGTTGGAGGCAAAGATACAACAGAATGGAGAAGGAAATTTGGGCAGGTGTGTAGGAAACAGAACCCGGAGCCTTATTAGCAATAGAACCAGGCCCCTTTTCTGGGGCTCCTGTCATCTCACCCATATGTAAATGAGGGGCTAAGAGAACTGAGCTCATTGGGACAGAGCAGCAAGTTCACTAATGACTTCCTTCTGTTCAAGTCATTTTAGGGTTGTCAGAGTTAGCAAACAAAATTACAAGATGCCCAGTTCAATGTAATTCCAGATTAACAATTTTTATTTGTTATTCTATTTTGTAAGTATTTTATTCGTAAGTATGCCCAATGCAATACTTGGATGTCCCCAACATAAGTATGTCCTAAACACTGCATGGGACATACTCATACTAAAAATTTTTTCACTGTTTATCTGAAATTCAAATTTAACTGGGCACCCTGTATTTTACCTGGCAATCCTAGTCATACTTCACCTCCGTGGAGGATTTTGACCAACCTCTTCCTAAATCTCACTCCTCACTTGAGTTTCAGAACACTGTTCCCTCCCAGTTTCTGGCAGTGGCTTCTCTTCCTCAACCTGATCCTTGAATTCAGAGATTCCCCAGGGTTTGAGCTGCCAGCCAGTTCCTGCCTCGCTCTGTGTCTCCCCACTAGTTAATCTACTCCCCTTCTATTTCTTCCTCATACTGAATTTATGGCTGATGAGTCCCCAGTGTATGTGCCCAGCCCTCACTGCGCAGAATTCTCTGATTTACTTCCATCTTTCTTTAGACATCCTCACTTAGCATTTCCATCCCTTATCTCAAACCCAACACGTAAAACTGAACTCAAAAATCTACCTCCAAAACCTGTCCCCAGTTTCTCCATTTAATTAATGGTACCAACAACCTCCTGATCATCCATTCAAGAAACGTCAAACCTAAATTCGATCCTTCCTGTTTTGTTGCTTACATCCAGTCACCAAATCCTTTCCATTCCATCTCCAAAGATGTCATCTCGGTCACCAGGGCCCTACCTTTTGTCATCTCTTGTTGAACAATTGTAACTCTTCTCCCAGATGCCCATCCCTGATCTTCTAGCTCTTTCTTCAAACCACTGCCACACAATATCCAGAAATACTTTCCAATCATATCAATCCACTCCTCAAAGGTCTGTATGGTTTCTACTGCCTAAGAATAAACTTTATTTGGGCCTCACTTCTATTCTCAAAGGAGCATTCTCTCCTGTTCTGAACCAATGTCAAGAGACAGTATGAGAGTCGGCCTTTGCCCAATCACAATATAGACACACCTTTCTTTTTTTTTTTCCTGTGACTTGCAGACAATTTGAATATACAGAAGAGCATAAGAATAAAATTAAATCATATTTTTTAAAGAATTAAAAGAATGCTATTGAAAGTTTCAATGATCAGACCCAAATAATACCTGCAGGCCCATCTCACAGGGTATCCTTCCAAATACTTTCAAAGGAAGCGTAGGGGGTTGGTGCTGCCTCCGAAAGCGAAAGCGAGCAGTGAAGTCAGGACACCTGGGCTCACGCGGGGCCCCCCACATACTGACTGCCAGGTGCCCGACCTGCTCCACTGTGGCCACCGTGTTGGCCCAGAGCCTGGAGGATGATGTCACCCACACCCACGGCCCCTCCCCCTTGGCCAGTGACCAATTTTGGGGTAAAAAGCCCGACTCCTTGGCCCCAGTGGGACAACTTCTCCAGAGGACCTGTCCCCAGCCCTCCCCCCTCCGCAGGCCAGGACTGGGTTGACCTGAGACCACACTTTGCTCAACTCCTTCCCTCCCTCCCCTGCCGCCCTCTCTCCCCTCGGTTTTCCTAAAGAGCCCGCTATAAACCACACGTACCTGAGGCCCCGCTCATCCCCTGGCCTTGCATCAGGTTTGTTGGCGCTGGAACCTATTCCCGTCATCCCTGAAGCGTTAATGGCGACGTCTCCCGGGGTTGTGAAGGAGGGGCGCGGCGGCGGGAACAGACAGGCACCCACTGAACGTGTCTGGAACCTGAACCTTAGCCCCCTAAAGAAGGCAGTCTCGGGGCAGAGAGCAAACTATGACCGTGGCAACTGCTCCGGTGGAGGTAAGGATGCGGCGCTTGGCCTGGAAGGATGTGGAGCGACTCAGACACCCCGGTCCACTCTGCCTGGCCTCAGCGACTCCACTTGAAACCACGAGTTAAATCCACTTCACCTGCCTTCACTAATCAAGGTCATTTAAGGCTTGCACGTCCTCCAAGTGGCAGGGAGCCTAAACAATAGGTTGTTCGCCTGAGTTGTTTTCTAGAAACTTGGAGTCAGCTGCGCTTAATTCAAGCTGAGCGGGTTGACTGGAGAGGACCGCCCCTCCAACTGGGCATGCGCGAGTGTCCGCTGGGTGACCTTTGGACCCTGCAGAAGCCCGTGGCCTCCTGAGCCTGCGCAGAAGGAAGGTTACCGCGCTTTTTTCCAGTCGCTCCTCCTACGCTCCTTGCGCCTCAGAACGCCCTGTTGCTTTACTGGTGACCTCATATAAACACTCTTGCCCCTTGCCTTGGGGGAGGCAGATTTGAGCTTTTTCTGCTTTCTTGCTTGGCTGCGTTGCGGATAAACCCTGTCTTTGCTGCAAACCTCGGCACCTCAGTCAGTCGTGTGGGCTGCCTTTCGGGCGAGAGGAACCTCATTGGGTAACACATCATTATTCTACCCTTATTGTTGCCTGTGAACGTGTCTCTCTTGATGCGCTTGTAAATTATTTCTAGTTATTCCTATGTAACACCCGCCCCCCCCAAAGAGACGAGGACTGCTTGGAAACCCATGGTTGGGCAATAAGCGCTGATTCAATAATGACTGAAATCATCTGGTGAGGGAAACAGTGGCCGAGTTTCCACGTGCATCCTCATGCAAGAGGAGGGTGGGGAACAGCCTGATAAAAGGGGCACAGTGCAAAGGAGGTGGGTGCGATCCTGAGGGCCCGGAGGAAAGAGACGGGGAATGGCTCACAGAAGGCTCCTGAATGTGTTTTCCCACTTGTTTCGTGGTATAATATATTAACTGTTCTCTGGCCCTGTGTGTGCAGCTGTTAACTGATGGGTCCACCCAGTCTTTGTCTGCTTTATATTTTGGTCCTCAAGCACGGAGGATTCTGCTCGCTTAGAATTCAAAGTCCTGTTTCAATGTGCAAGTAGGTAAAAGGTCTTCTTACAGATCAACTAAGAGCATTTCCTCTTTCCTTCCCATGTCTTCCATCCCCAAGTATACAATACAATGCAAGAAACAGCCATGATAGTCATAAAGTCAAACATCACCAGATGGTTTTCCAGTCCTGGCTATCTAAATACCATGTCATCTGTGTTACATAATTCTTCCAGAAAGCACGCTGCTTTAATTGTGAAACAGATCATGACAGATTGCTCAGTCTTTTGACGTCATTTTCTTCGGTGTTTTCTCCACTCTGAGTGCAGGGAAACTAATTATGTGCAGGTGGGGTCCGGGTGTAAGATTGCATGCTAACTCCAGAGGGCCTGCTTATATCTAAAACGGCTTCATTGGAGTGTTGGAGCTTTGAAAACTTGCTGTCTTGGCTCTTTTTAACAAGTGCTCACTTCTGTCTAAATATTCCCCCATCCCAGTGCTGACTAATGACGAATTGAAGTTCTGCAGGAATGGGACGGGCTCTGGGAAGAGAGTGTTCTCAGGTTCCATGGCAGATCGTGGGTTGCACCATTTCTTATAGTTTCTCCAGAAACCTATCTTTACAGCATACAAACCTATCTTTACAGCATAAATTGTCATCGTCATAGACAGTGCTGAGATGATGTAGCTTCACTTCACATTTAGAATAGAAAATTACACTTGTTAAGAAGATAGATTCTGGTATCAAAAGTAACTGGAGGGCTTCCCTGGTGGCGCAGTGGTTGAGAGTCTGCCTGCCGATGCAGGGGACACGGGTTCGTGCCCCGGTCCGGGAGGATCCCACATGCCGCGGAGCGGCTGGGCCCGTGAGCCATGGCCGCTGAGCCTGTGCGTCCAGAGCCTGTGCTGCGCAACGGGAGAGGCCACAACAGTGAGAGGCGCGCGTACCGCAAAAACAAACAAACAAACAAAACAAAACAAAACAAAAAAGTAACTGGAATTCTGAAGATGGATGGTGGTGATGTTTGTGCAACAATGTGAATGTACTTAATGTCATGAAACTATAGACTGAACATAAAATGTACCATTTTAACTATTTTTATGTCTATTTTACCATAATGAAGAAAAAGTAACAGGTTCTGTTTTAACCTCAGGAGGTGGGGTCAGTAGACGTTAGAGTAATATGCCAACTTCGAAGCAGTCATATTTACAGAATCCTTCCATTCTATTAGTTACTTCAGAGACTATCACCTTACACTGGCACAGAATTTCTTTTTAGTTGGCAAAGCACTTTTATATACCCTATCCTAGTGGACCTTTTTGTGTGTACAAAACAAGTGGGTTTATCAGCATATTGCAAATGAGCATTGTTGCAGTTATCTTTGCAGAATACCAAACTACTCCAAAACCTAGTGGCTTAAAAAGAACACTCACTTATTTTACTCACCAGTCTGCAATTATGGGCAGTGCTTGGCAGGGATGGCCATCTCTGCTCCATGCTGCAGCATTGGTTGGGGTGACTCAGTAAGGACTCCCAAGGATCCACTCCCAAGAATGTTTGTCTCACATGGCTGGCAAGTTGAGGCTGGCATGTCAGCCAAGAGTTCTTGTTACGTGGGCCCCTCCACATGGCTACTTGGGCTTCCTACAGCATGGTGGCTAGGTTTCAAAAGTGGGTGTTCCAAAAAACAGGACTCTCCCGTCTCTCCAGGCTTGGGTCCACAAACTGACACATCATCACTTGAGCTGTATCTATTGGTCAAAGCCATCACAGAGCCCACCAGTATTCAAGGGAAGCAAACATGGAGCCAGACTCTTAAAGGGAAGGATATCAACCAATCTGTGGCCATCTTTAATCTGCCACAGGATGTCAAGGCTTAGAGTGGGTTTGCTGTGGTTACTCAGCTAGTACGTGAGACCCCTGGCTTTTCTCCACCAAACTGTTCTGGGTTGGTGTGATGCTTAGTGCACCAAAATCCATCTAAGTCCCTTGAAATTACTTCTTTCCCTTGAAGCCAGTGGATAATCACGCTTCAACCACTCTTTCATCAAGTTAGGGTACAGAAATGAGTTCTTAAGAGTAATTTTTGAAACTACAAAATGCTTTGAAAAACATCAATTCTGAGTCTGAGATTTAGGTATATACATGAAATCTTTAATTTAGTTTCTGTCAATGACCTAAACACTACCTCCCAAAATATTTATCACCATCAAAATGCATATAAATGCCTTATTAACATGTCCTAAATCTAAGCAGTTTTAATAGCCAATATGGTATGTTTATCATATTATCTCAAGTAGGAAGGGAATTCATTTGTTGCCTAAAAATCTCAAAGATTAGAAACGTTCTACTACAGTTAAGACGTATTTTCCATGGTATGAAGCTCCCATTTTAGGGTGAAGCTCTATAGGTGAAATAACCATTTTGCTTTGAACAATTTTACCTGGCAGCCATGTTTGCAGGAAAGAAACTTTTCCACCAAGTGGGAGATACTGACCTGTGAGTGCTTCATGTTGACAAATGAGGTTGTTAAGCCATGGAGACTTGGGAAAACATCCTTTACGATAGAGAAACCTGGCTGTCACCACCTTAACTGAGTGGTTGCACTCTGCATCCACATCACTAATAGAGGAACAACCTGACATTAAATGCCTCTCAGCATGATATAGTAGGAGGTACACACTTCCACCTGTAAAGTATTCTTGCCAAAAATGTTTAACTTGACTCTAATTTACCTTAAGACCTAACCTTCAGGAAGCCTTTTTCAACTGGGGTTCCTCAACTGAACCATAGATCACAGAAAATGAGTTGAGTGACGATTTACTCAATTCTCCCAAGAATCGAACATAATTAGTACTATTCTAGATGTATGGGATCAAACTTAGTTTGCTATATAAAATGGGTGCCTTAGGACAGTAAAGCTCAATCCTCTCATGGATATTCAGTTGTGAAGGGTCAAGTTAAATGAGGAAAAGTCAGACAAATCCTGGACGGGAGGCATTCTACAAAACAACTCACCTAGTCTCTTCCAAAAAAAAAGTTATGAAGAGAGACTTCCCTGGTCCAGTGGATAAGACTCTGTGCTCCCAATGCAGGGCGTCCGGGCTCAGTCTCTGGTCAGGGAACTAGATCCCGCATGCATGCTGCAACTAAGAGATCACATGCCACAGCTAAGAGTCCCCATGCCACAACTAAAAGATCCCATGTGCCACAATTAAGACCCAGCAGAGCCAAAAGAAAGAAAGGAAGGAAGGAAGGAAGGGGAGGAAGGAAGGAAGAAGGAAGGAAACTTGAAAAACTGTTATGAAGAAAAAGTGCTGATTGTTAATTAAAGGAAACTAATGACTTCTCTCACAATAGATTTTTGCCCGTTTTTCACCTTCATCCACAAGGATTCATATGTATGTACTCTGTGTATCAAGGTTGATTTGCTCAAGGTAGTATCTGAGCTTACCCAAGCTTCTGCATGATTCAATATCTGTCTTTTTATGGCTATGTAGTATTCTTTTGTATAAATACACCACAATGTATTTATCCATTTTCTTGCTGATGGACATTTGGGACAGTTCCAGTTTGGAGAAAAGATGAATCAAGTTGCTATGAGCATTCTTGCACAGGTCTTATAGTGATATATGTAATCATTTACCTTGAGTATATACTGAAGAATAGAGTTGCTGGGTCATAGTCCATATGTGTCGAAATGTATTAGATAGTGGCAAACAATCTTCCTAAGTGGTTGAACCAATTTAGACTTCCAACCAAAAGATCTGAGAGTTGGGAATTCCCTGGAAGTCCAATGGTTAGGGCTCCACACTTCCACTGCAGGGGGCACAGTTTCAATCCTTGGTTGGGGAACTAAGATCCTGCATGCCGTATGGGGTGGCCAAAATAAAACAAAAAAAAGGATCTGAGAGTCCCAATTGTTTCATAACCTCACCCCTTCTGGGGGATGTTGAAGAGGAGATATTGATGGGGAAAGGGCATGAGGAAACCTTCCAGGGTGATGGAAATATTCTATTTGTCGATCTGTTTACTGTTTACCTAAGGGTATACCTACATGAAAATTTTACCAATGTCTAAAACTGCTATAAAAGCCTATTTTTTTAATTCATCAAGGTATATATTTAAGATTTGTACACTTTGAATGTAGGTTCTATCTCAATGAGAGAAGAGAAAACAGGAGACTAAAAAGACCTAACAACCAAATTTATGGGCGGGCCTTGATTGACTCCTGGTTCAAAACAAAAGTCAATTATAAAAGATAGTTTGGAGTCAATTAGAGTTTTAATATGCACTGAATATTAAATGTTATTAGGAAATTATTTTTAATTTTCTTAGGTGTAATGGTTATATTGTGGTTATGTTGGAGAATGTCCTATTAGGAAATGCATGCTGGAGTATTTAAAGGTATTTAGAGTGAAGTGTCATGACGTCCGTAACTTATTTTCAAATGATACAGCAAAAATGTGTGTGTGTGTGAGAGAGAGAATGTATACAGATAGACATAGAGATAAAGATAAAACAATTACGGAAAAAACGTAAACCATTGTTGAATCTAGGTTGTGGATATAAAGGTGTTATTTTTTCAACCTTTCTAAATATTTCAAATCTTCTATAGTAAGTTGTTGGGCGGGCAGGGGACAATATAGAGACCTGAATGACCAGCTCAAAATGCAGAGTAACTAAGAGAAGGCCCTAGAATCTTGACTCCCAACTCTCTGTGCCATCCCCTGCATTGTTGCTTTCTGTGCTACAAACTGATTGTTAGATCTGAATATGCCTTTTTAGATTAATTTACTTCTGAGAAGTACTCCCAGTGGTCTAACTAGGCAGCACAAAGACACCCCCAGATTTCTCTTATAAATTGCATATGCATTCTGCCTGTGAACTCACACCTCCCTCTGCAGGTCTCTCTCTCCCCCCAACTCCTCTCCCCCCCCCTCCTCCGCCATCCCCTCTTTCCATCTCTCCCTCAACCACTTTCAAAATCTCTCCGCAACCACTCTATCCTTGCCCACATTCCCTTCTAATGGAAGAGCTAAATTGAAAGCTTAGTGGCCCTGGCCGCCCACAAAGCCCCATGATTCCTACCCCCCACGCACACCCCCAGCACTTCTGTTTGAGGTTCCCTAGCCCAGCTGAAGCGCTCAGCAGAGCTTCTTAGGTGCCTGGGCCGCTTTGAAGGTTTACTTTCAATTAAAAAAAATAAGAAAGAAGCCAAATCAGCAGCTGTCAGGGATGCAGGGAAGATTTATTCAGGGTGGTCAAAGGGGAGTTTGGCCGGCAGGAAAGGCCTGGAGGTAGACGGGAAGGAAATTCCAGCTGGAGAAAGAAATTCCTCCTGGCAAGGTCAGGCCTGCACCAGACTAGTCCTTCTGGGTAGGGCTGTGCGGAATCCTGTTGCTGGGCTGGGTCACAGGGGAAAAGAGCGTCCTGTTTGTAGACACCTGGAGGATGGGTTTGGGGAGGGGAGCTACCAAGGGAAGCAAACGGGTAGGGCCTTGAAAGCATAGCTTATTAATCAGATGAAACCAGGCCTGCGGGATCAAAACATGACTGATTTTAAAATTGCTTCCCGATTCAAAAGCCGGTGTCGCCCACCTCAAAATGTGATGAGGGGTGAGGAGGCCAGGTCCCTGGGCAGTTCTGCAAGCACAGAGCTTCCATTGAAGTCGGCCTGTGTGGAGAAGCAGTGCAAATGTGCGGAGAATAGCAGTAGCCAGAATCCATAGTTTTATCACCTTTCATTTCCTGTCTCTGTTCTTCATGGCTTTAGACGTTTGACGGGCTATTGTGAAAACTAACCTGTGCTTTTCAGAAGAAATGAGCCAAGTCCTGGGTTAACCCTGATCGATGGCCGAGTATCTTCTAGAAGTAAACAGTTAAGCTACAGGCATGAGTTTGAAAAACTTCTCAGCCCCGCTCCCCATGTTTACATCCCTTCTCCATCCCGCACGATCTTGGATGGAATTGGAATAGAGAAGCTAGGGTGCATCCCATGCTCCACCCCTTTCGTGCAGAAGTGCTAACTGTTCAAATTACACCTGTTCCCGTGGTACAATGCGCTACTGTCGAAGCTGCTGGTTGCACTAGATGTTGCCTAAATACCCCAGACCTCATTAGCCCATGACTATTATCAACATAGGTACATATCACACTTTTATTATTATATACAGAGAGATTTATTTAATTTTTCTAGAAACAAATTGTGATGAAGCCCACCTTTGTCTGATTTCCAGACTTTGGCCTCGTACCTGTCCTGACATTCCTGTCAGTCCTTAAAGAGATGCCATTGTACATGCCCGCAGACCAGTCTGTCGGCTGCGGTCAGCATGGGGTGACCTCTGTCTTTTCCATCTCCAGCTCTCCTTTGTCCACCATACGTGAATCCCCCCTAGGTGGGGAAGGCCCAGTGCTCCCACTGCCCCTCAGGAGGCTCCAGTGGCCGCCCTGGACTCCAGAGCTCCCTGCAGGGAACCCAGCCTGCCAGACCCGGCCGTCAGACAACGCTGGGCTCCCCGCAGGGTGGAGGGGAGCGGCTTCCTTCCTAGCTCTGCCTCATATTTTAATGTCTGGTCACCAAAGCAGCTCTGTTATGCAAAGAGAATCACAAAGTCTCTCTCGTTGTTTTATCAACTTCTGGGATCACCTCTTGCCTGGAAGGTAGTCCTCAAGTAAAATAATTCTGTCAACTTCTGGTCCTCATCCTCTCTCCAGAGGAGCTCAAATATAAGCCAGGAAGATAAATATACATTATTTTCCACTCCTTCCTTTTTTGTTCTCTTTCTTCCCAGCTTTACTTTCCCAAAATAAACTTCTTTTAAGCTGCAGAACAAAACCTCATAGGATTTTAATAAATGAAACATTGATGATAGTGATGGAATGAACATATTATCTTCACCAACAATATCTTTGACTCTCTCAAAATTTTGTATAATTCTGAGTATCCTATCATTGCTGCCAACACTTAGCTTTTTTAAAGTAACAGCTCAGATTTTCAAAACAGGTTTATCTTATGAATCATAAATAATGCCCACATTATGAAATAGATTTATTCCTGAGAAGTTGACCATAGGGCAGTCTTTTCCAAAATGTACATTATCCTCCCCATTAACACCCATTATAATATCAAAGACGTAGTCTCATAAGAGCAAAATTTTAGGACTGAGGGATGCCCCAATTAAATGACAGGGAAAATTTTGGTAAGATAAAGATTTTAAATGTGGCTAGATTCACAGCATCCAGTGTAATATGAAATTAGAAATTACTGTGTAATAAAAATAATTTCCCTTTTTACCTCCTGACCATATAGTTACAAAAGAAGCTCTGTTGCTTTTTTGAGGCTGAGCATTAACTAGATCTGAGCTGCAATACCAAATTTAGCCAGGAAGGGGTGCTTTCTGAAGCAGGGAAAATGCTTGAAGTTGAAAATTCTGTTTTTACGGAGATACTTGAAGGTAGAGAATCATGACGAAACAGCGATCTGTGACCGTTAAATTTTTGGATACTTTGGGATATGGCTCTTACAGTGAGAAATAGTTAACTACTTTAAGGGATTACTGAGGAATGTAAAGAGTAGATGTAAGAGAAACACCAATAAAGTAATAGTTTAGGGAAAATGGGCATAGCTTAGTGTATGTGAAAGCTAAGAACAGAATTATTCTTTTTCAGTGAATTTCAGGGAAGGAAAATTTTTTATACACTTTGGAGGTCCTGAAATGCAGTGATTTTTTTTAAAACCAATAACTTGTAATGTTCTTACAGAGGAAAGATTAGCAGGTAATCTAATGAAACAGGCACAGAAAAACTCATACTTAAGTCCTGAGGGACTTTAAGGGATTCCTTGAGAAAGGATTCCTCCTTGGAGTGTGTGTGTGTGTGTGTGTATGTGTGTATGTGTGTGTCCACTTGTGGATGTGAGGGGGAATAGTAAATATGTGTGTAGGGGTGTGCGTCCACATGCGTACCCTTCTGTGAGTGCTTTGGGGCAGCCTTACCTTGGGGGCAGGGGGGAGGAGAAGTCACTATTTTGGGTTTTTATAGAGCTTGTGTAGCCTTAACTGCTTTTCTGAGTTTAATTCAATATAGAATATTGGAAAGCGAGGAGGCTGTTATCAGATTCCTCTAAACTGTAACACAAAACTATATTACCCATTTATTCCGTGGCTGCTCAAACAGAATTAAAAGGGAGAGAAACTATGTGGAATTACTGCCATCTGGTGGAGAAAATGGTGACTGTTGTTGTAGACGGGGGGGAAAAAAGACCTTTAGATTTGAACTTTGTTGATTCGGTTTTGTTTATTTGGGATTTGGTTCAGGTTTTTGTTTAGTTCACTCACATTCACCTCCGAAAAGCTCTGACTCACTAACTACCCTGTTGGAAGAAGGAGTGAGCAGAGATCTCATAAGGCCAAGAGGCAGTGTAGGATGGAGCTTAAGCGTTGGGACTCAAGTTTCAGACTCCCTGAGGTCAAGTTCCGGCTTCATTATCTGCTGATTGTAGCACCTGGGGCCAGTCATTTACTCTTTAGTTTCGTCCTCTGTGAAGTAAGAATAACAACGGAATAACAAGGGTATCCGTTTTCCACAGGTGTTCTAAGGAATCCTATCTGACAAAAAGAAAGCACCATGTCTAGTGTCTGCATTATCCATACAAATCCTATTCTGATTTATCCATGTAAATTCTGTTCTAGCCTTCTCCAGGCAAAGCCTTGTCTATACTAGTCTAGGAGCACAGCTACACAGCCTAGCGACGGAAGGACTGGGTTGCTTGGAAAGATGTAGGGCCAAGCAGGGCAGTTCTGCAGCAGTCCAGCTGTAAGGGCAGTGCCCTCTCTTGCATCCCTACAAGCATCACTATAAGAGAAACAATTCATCATGCTTTGTCATTTCACTGCAGAACATATTTGTGTGCGTGTCCCTGTTAATTTCAAGCCAGATGATACATAACTCCTTAAAGGCAAGGACTCTGCCTAACTTGTCCCCCATTAGCTGCTACATGGTACAAACGCTGATGGGACTGTGTTCTCAAAGCAACAGACTTTTCCTCAGTCCCGAGACTAGTGTAACGAGTACAGCTTTCAGACCCCAGACCCTCCTCTTCTCGGTCCTCATGAATATGCCTAAGAGTGAAGAATGCTGAGGAGTAGACCATGGTGCCCAACTCCATACCAGGGGGACTGCAGCCCCTTGAGAGCTGTTCCTAACTCAGTAATAATGAGGACCTTGGACTTCCCTGGTGGCACAGTGGTTAAGAAGCCACCTGCCAATGCAGGGGACACAGGTTCGAGCCCTGGTCCGGAAAGATCCCACATGCCATGGAGCAACTAAGCCCGTGCACCACAACTACTGAGCCTATGCTCTAGAGCCCTCATGCCACAACTACTGAGCCCGTGTGCCACAACTACTGGAGCCCGTGCTCTTAGAGCCTGTGCTCCGCAACAAGAGGAGGCACTGCAATGAGAAGCCCACGCATTGCAACAAAGAGTAGCCTCTGCTCACCACAGCTAGAGAAAGCCCGCGTGCAGCAACGAAGACCCAACACAGCCAGAAATAAATAAAATTAAATCTTTAAAAGTAAAAAATAAAATAAAATAAATAATGAGGACCTTTAGCCCAGCTTGAGCCATGTGAAGCCAGAGGGACAAAACCCAAAAATAAGGATTAAACTCAAAACTCAGAAATTGAGGTTCCAGAAAGGGGAAGCCAAGAAGGGCAGAACATCCAACCAATTGCCTCACTGCCACCTCAGCCATGACCCAGATGCCCTAGAATGGGTGAGGACACAGGAAGAATGGAGTAATAATTTAAAAACAAGTTGTCTTCCGGTTTCTAAGAAGGAACTGGTAAATGCCTTTCTATGGAGGAAAAAGCATATCTTTTACATCTTTATCTTGACTACTGGAAATTTTAAGTTAGGGTGAATGTCAGAAAAATGTTTTAAGTTACCTAAACATTTCTTAGAATTTCTGTCTCTCTGCTTACATTGCCCATCTGTCCTTGCAGGCTGACTACCTCATCCACTGGAGACCTCAGAATACTCATCAGAGTGGGTTTAAATTCCCAATCTGATAATTCCAACTTCCCTACTATGTCTGGTTCTGATGCTTGCTCTGTCTCTTCCAATTGTGGGTTTTGCCTTTTGGTATGCTTTGTAATTTTTTCCTTAGTAGCTGAATATGATACACTTCGTAAAAGGAACTACCGTAAATAGACTTTTAGCAATGTGGTGGTGAGGTGTCGGGAAGGGGAAGCGTTCTGTTGTTCTGTGATTAGGTCTCCATCTTTCAATGAGCCTGTGCCTCTTCACTGTGAACTTCACACTTATTTCTGGGGTTTTCTTCCTCCCCCCCTTAGGTGGGTCAGGATGGCTAGAGCCAGCTGGAGTTGGGTATTTCCCTTCCCCCAGGTCAGTTAGGCTCTGATATTATCCCAGCAGGTTAGACTCTGGTTAACTAACCTAAACTTTTCCTGCGGGATGTTTTTTTTTTATGGTCAACTCCTTATGATCTGTAGTAAGAGAGCAGAGAAAGGCAGTATAAAAATCTGAAAGGAGAGATAAATTCGACTTCTTCCACTGATCCTTCACAGAACTACTCGTCATTAACTAAACTGACTTCTTCTATTGAAAGTCCTCCTTCTTCTCTTATTCCCTAGTAGATGTTTAATCTCATAACAAAATGACTACAGGCACGAGCAAGGAGAAAAGGGTCCAAAAGAGAGACTACTTAATACAAAGTGCATAACCAGTCCGTAGGTTGCAGTATCTGACTTAAGATGAAACGTGAAGAGACTGAACAAGGTGATTAAGAGAGGGAGACACATAGCTAAGAACAGCTTGTTTTAACCTGTGATGCCCTTTCTCTTCCATCCCCATGGTACAGCTTTACTCTCATGTGTGCATCTATCCTACTATTGTTATGTTGTGTAGTTTATGATATTTCAAAATCAGTTATCTTGCTACTAAATCATTTTGCAATGAGTGTATTGTTGCAGAGAAGTAGCCGTGGCCTTTAAAAAAAAAAAGTCTGTCCTATTACATAATAATTTTTGTCTCAGTTACCACAAAAGAAGAAGTGATGTAAATATCTATATCTCTCTCCTGCTCAACTTTCAGAGGCTACATTTAATACACTGGAAGGCGGACACTTGCCATGTCAGCTGTTAGTGAATATCGGACCATTCCCAAAATGCAGCGGCTTATCACTGCTCAGGAGTCTCTGGGTCAGCTCAGTGGTTCTTCTGGTCTGGGCCATGCTAGGCTGCAGTCACCTGGCCTCATTTAGCTAGTGTTTGCCCAGGCATCTCCAATCAACTGCTGAGTCAGCTGGTGGCTGACTGCTCTAAGGTGGCTCAGCTACGACAACAGATTGATTCTGTCACACGTGGCCACTCTTCCTCCAGTAGGCTAGCCTGGACGTGTCTATTTGGTAGCTGAGCAAGGTTCTCAGTGATAGAACAGATAAACTCAGACCTCTTGAGGCCTAGGCTTGACATTGACATGGTGTTACTTTCACTGACTGTTGGCCAAGCAAGTCCCTCTTGATGGGAAGAGCTGCAAAGTTACATGGCAAAGGGTGGGGATACAGGAAGGGGTAGAGAATTGAGGCCATTTGGGCAGTCTTATACAATGTATGAGGAAGACAGTCAGATGTTCATTACATCCCCAATTTTTGAATATCCCTTGGTATTTATTTTCTCTTCCTCCTTCTCCTGTAACCATACCTCTCTTCGTTTGAGGAAACTGTTCCTCCCCCTTCTGGCACATGGTCTGAATGGGGCTGACCCTACCTGTCTGTCACAGAGATTGGTCTGAAGGGGGAACTGACCCAAGTGGACAGTACTAGTATCCATCCCCCCCTGTATTGGTCTGAAGATATCCACACAAGGTACCCACTGGGCACTCAATTTAGCTTTTCCAGGATTTTTTTTCTCACTGTTACTAGGAGAGGCCCTTTTCCTATCTGATCAAGAAGGATATAAGCATCCATCATCCCAGCCTCGTGGAGAAGCCACAATATAAAATAAAGTCACAGAGTGTCTGGTTTCCGTCATCCCTGGGGTGGCTCTCACCATTGTCTTTACGCAGTTTGATAATGGGAACCAGTACCTTCACTTTTGCCCAGGTGGTTCAATTTGTGTTTCTGTCACTTGTAACCAAAGGAATCCTAACTGAAAGAGCTCCAGAACATAAAATTTCCAACAGAAAAGGCAATGTTGGGACTTCCCTGGTGGCATAGTGGTTAAAAATCCGCCTGCCAATGCAGAGGACACGAGTTCAATCCCTGGTCTGGGAAGATCCCACATGCTGCAGAGTAACTAAGCCCATGTGCCACAACTACTGAGCCTGTGCTCTAGAGCCTGCAAGCCACAGCTACTGAAGCCCGTGCACCTAGAGCCTGTGCTCCACATCAAGAGAAGCCACCGCAACGAGAAGCCCACGAACCACAATGAAGAGTAGCCCCCGCTCACCGCAACTAGAGAAAGTCCTGCACGCAGCAATGAAGACCCGACGCAGCCAAAAAGTAAAAATTAAAAAAAATAAAGAAAAGGCAATGTTTGTAGTTTCTAGGGTACTCTCTAGTTTCATGAATCACTTTTTCTTTTTACATATAGAGCAGGGCCTGCAATTCAGATACCTAAAGGGAACAGACAGGCAAATGAAAGTGACTAAATGAAGGAAAATGGAACTGTGGAGCCCTGCAGGGTATCTCCCTGCCTACAAGAGGCAGCCACTACTCAGAACTTAGATTCAGCAAATTGTTTTCTTGAGGGAATGTGGGCCCAATGTTGCTGGATCTTTCAATTTCTTAGAAAAAAACAAACACAAAAAAAAACCCTGAAAAATCTCAATTTTAATGTTGAATTCCCCAATTTTTAAATAACAAAATCCACTCATCTTATAGACCAGACACCTCCATGGACTGCCAGCTTGGAATCTCTGTAGGGAACCCACCAATGATACCCACTGCTGAGTCCCATGCTATCCTGGACTTCATTCCTCTTTCACTTGCATCACCAACACAAAAATGTTGAACACTTCTTAAGTACTAAAGTCCATGTGACAAGAACAGAGGTCAAGAAAACTTTGTGGGAATGAGGATGCTGGGCTTAATGTTGCCAGAACGGCTCCAGGTCTTTGCTCAAAACCCATCAACCCCCTGTTAGCAGGAGTGTCCTTGCTCAGAACCTGTCAACTACCCCCACCTTTAGCAGGAGTGAACGTAAATCTTTAAGTTAAAGGGTCCAGAGATAAGAAAGGAAGCCACACACAAAAAAAGAAAACAGATGGAACCAGGTGGGACCAAGATGGCAACAAATCTGACCTCCAACAGACCCTGGGTCTCATTATACATTGATTTTACTACAGTAGCACACACCTATCAACAGCCAGGACCAGACATTAAGGACCAAAAAAGGATAAAAAGGGGGTGACACCCCACTCCCTTGAAAAAGCCCTGCCCCTTCCCCCCAGTAAACTAATGCCTATGCCTCACTTCCCTTTAGCTTTTTTTTTTTTTTTTCCCTTTAGCTTTATTCTTTAAAATTAAATCACTCTCGCCAGCTGGGTGAGAAGTTGATCTGTGAACTTAGTTCCAGCTTGTCCATTCCTTGGCCACTGAATAAAGCTTGTGCTGTGTCAGAAGCTTGGTTTCATTATTCACCTACTCAAACCCACCAAGGCAGGCCCTAGCAGGGTCCATACACTTATTTCGGTAACATTAGCAGCCGAATCACTCAGCATACCAGCCTAAAGATACATGATGTGAATTTGTGCCTTAAGAAAATTACAATGTTATGGACCAGCCAGCTGCTTATATACAGTTGAAACTGTGAATGCTAAATCCCTGAAGACCAAAGTTCTACTTTATTCTTTAATATAGGATGCTTTCGCCAGTTATCTGGTGTCTGTTAGCTCCAAGCCTACCTTTCTATATACTGCACTGTAGGCTGGAGCTAGGAATCATGTTTCCCAGACTCCCTTGCCAAATGGCTTTCAGTTAGGTTCCATGAACGGAAGGCACTGGCAAGAGATTAGAAGGCAGGACGTACAGAGAAGAAAACTCACTTGACTTGGCATCCCTCTAGCAGCAGTGCACAGCAATGTTCCCGCCTTGCTGGGCCCCATCAGAGGTACTAGCCACAGCCTTGGCTGCCCTGCTCCATCTACCCTCAAGGCAGTCTGAGCACCCACCTCTTTGGCTGTCCAAGCTCTACCATTGGGCACTAGGAATTAATCAGGCCTCCAAGCATTAGCCCTCTAAGGATGTCTCCAAGATCCTGGATTCTGATAACACCACTTCTTCTCTTTTACTGTCTCTATCCTTAAAGATGGTAGTCATTTTCTTAAATTATTAATCTCTGGGTTACATAAACATCCACTTCTTGCTCTTTCAGCCTTCTGATATCCTGCACTATTTAAATTCCTTCTGTTTGAAATAACTTTACTCAACCCTGACAACAATTATTAGAACAAAAAGATTATTTTGTATACAGGAATTCCTTTTTCTGAAATCACAGTGTGAAGAATAGTTTCTTCAACTCTCAAGATACTTGCTACAAGAAAGTAGTTACCAAAAAGCCACAAAAAGCAGTTCTGTAAAATAGTTATTATGATCAGTTATTTATATTTAAAGTCCTCATGACCCATAAAAAGACTATACCTAAAGTGCCATTCATAATTGACATAGCCCTAAATCTGCCTTCACTCTTCTTGAATCTCTATACAGGCCAACTGAAGCCAACACCTAGGAAACAACATTCTTAGGAATATTCTGCCAATTATGCCAGTGGAGTTGGGTCTAGATTTAAGATGAGCTAATAAGTATTTAAAAATTTTTAAATAAGTATTTTAAAATAATTAATTTAAAATTAAATATCTTTAAAATTTAGTATTTAAAATTTATTTTATTTTATTTTCTTTATTTTCTTGGCTGTGTCGGGTCTTAGTTGTACCACACAGCATCTTCGTTGAGGCATGCAGGATCTTTCATTGCGTCATGTGGGCTTTCTCTCTCTAGTTGTGATGCACGGGCTCCAGGGCGCGTGGGCCCTGTAGTTTGCGGCACACAGGCTCTCTCGTTGAGGCACTCTCTCGATCAAACACACATCCCCTGCATTGGAAGGCTGATTCTTTATCACTGGACCACCAGGGAAGTCCCTAAAATTTAGTGTTTATAAACCAGCTATACTGGGGACTGGAGGATGGTAATTACTCATACTAGAATAGGAGCCTTTGTTTTATGAAATGCTCCACCTGAGGATATCTTGAGATGTTTAGATATATAAACACGTGTTTCTAGAAAATGGGATTATATCATTCTTTTCTCTAGACACACCTATACCAAACTAATAGTTGTGGCTGCTTCTTGGGTAAAGGAATTCTTTAACTGTTGTCTTTTTATAATAAGTTCATATTATTTTTATTATAATGAAAAACATTTTAAAGTTCCTTCAGTGCAAATTTAAAAGACTTGCATTTAAAAGACTGGGATTGGGACTTCCCTGGTGGTTTCGGGTTCAATCACTGGTCAGGGAACTAAGATCCCACGTGCCGCAGGGCAACTAAGCCTGCACGCAACAACTACTGAACTTGCAAGCCTCAACTAGAGCCCGCATGCCACAAACTACAGAGTCCACGTGCTCTGGAACCTGCACGCCACAAGGACAGAGCCCACGCGCCCTAGAGCCTGCGCACCACAAGTAGAGAAGAGAAAACCCATACACCACAACTAGAGAGAAGCCTGCATGCCGCAACAAAGAGCCCACACACTGCAGCAAATGATCCCACATGCCTCAACGAAGATCCCGAGGGCCACAACTAAGACCTGATGCAGCCAAAAATAAATAAAATAAATAAGTAAATAATAACTAAATCTTTTGTAAAAATTCATCATGTGTTTAAAAAAAATAAAAGACTGGCATCGACATTCCCTTTTTAAGGAAAATGCCTAGTGTGTGCCTTTTCAATAAATAGCTATGAGGTGCATTGTACTAAAAGAAGAGTAATATTCCTGCCCCAGGGAATATAAATCTTATTGGCAAGGTTCACAGACATCTTTACAATAAGTAGTTAATACATGATGGACTCCTAATACACATTTGTATAATGAATACATGAATGTACCATCAAAAGTATTTTATTCAAACTCTCATTTCATAGAGGATTGGCCCTGTTCTGTCATTTCTCATACCTAGATCATATTTCATCACTTATAAAACACATGTTTCTCACTTTTCAACAATCCTGAAATCAGAATAGGACTTATTATAATTGTGATTTTTAAAGTATTGTTTCATAGACAATCTAAAGCATTTTGTCTTTTATAGTATAAGATGGTAAGTCTTACATTTACAGCATCTTGGATTGAACGAAATACCATACATATTACATTTTCTGTATTTTAGAAAATACATATGACAATTTAGGCATGTTTCCCCCAAGGTTCAACTAAGAAAGTTCTCCTGTGGCCACTCCATTCAATGAACATTCAAGCATCCAGTGATGAGATGAAATCCAAAACTACTAATTTATGAATGTTAAAACCAACAGCTGACAAGTAACAGCTTTATAAAAACTTGTCTGTTCATGAGGGTTTATTTCTCAAATTTTTCAAATTATAATTGAATATTAAACATGTATTTCCTGTTTTCAACTTAACGTTAAGGCATATGTGTATATAAAAATCATGTGCATTTCTGGGGCTTCCCTGGTGGCGCAGTGGTTGAGAGTCCGCCTGCCGATGCAGGGGACACGGGTTTGTGCCCCAGTCCGGGAGGATCCCACATGCCACGGAGTGGCTGGGCCCGTGAGCTATGGCCGCTGAGCCTGTGCGTCCAGAGCCTGTGCTCTGCAATGGGAGAGGCCACTACAGTGAGAGGCCCATGTACCACAAAAAAAAAAAAAAATTGTGCATTTCTAAGCATTTATGATATACTTAAAATATTTTCGTATTTTAGTCTTTGAAATTAATCAAAGGTTTAAAAGGTCTAAGAAGTATGAAAATGACTAATCTGTATAAGAACTCTGAGAAGACCAGAGGGCAGACAGTAGAAGAAAGAAGAACTACAATCCTGCAGCCTGTGGAACAAAAACCACATTCACAGAAAGATAGACAAGATGAAAAGGCAGAGGGCTATGTACCAGATGAAGGAACAAGATAAAACTCCAGAAAAACAACTAAATGAAGTGGAGATAGGCAACCTTCCAGAAAAAGAATTCAGAATTATGATAGTGAAGATGATCCAGCATCTCGGAAAAAGAATGGAGGCAAAGATCGAGAAGATACAAGAAATGTTTAACCAAGACCTAGAAGAATTAAAGAACAAACAAACAGAAGTGAACAATACAATAACTGAAATGAAAAATACACTAGAAGGAATCCATAGCAGAATAACTGAGGCAGAAGAATGGATAAGTGACCTGGAAGACAGAATGGTGGAATTCACTGCCGCAGAACAGAATAAAGAAAAAAAGAATGAAAAGAAGTGAAGACAGCCTAAGAGACTTCTGGAAAAACATTAAACACAACAACATTTGCACTATAGGGGTCCCAGAAGGAGAAGAGAGAGAGAAAGTACCCGAGAAAATATTTGAAGAGGCTATAGTTGAAAACTTCCCTAACATGGGAAAGGAAATAGCCACCCAAGTCCAGGAAGCGCAGAGAGTCCCAGGCAGGATAAACCCAAGGAGAAACACTCCAAGACACATAGTAATCAAATTGACAAAAATTAAAGACAAAGAAAAATTAATGAAACAACAAGGGAAAAACAACAAATAACATACACGGGAACTCCCATAAGGTTAACAGCTGATTTCTCAGCAGAAACTCTACAAGCCAAAAGGGAGTGGCAGGACATATTTAAAGTGATGAAAGGGAAGAACCTACAACCAAGATTACTCTACCCAGCAAGGATCTCATTCACATTCGATGGAGAAATCAAAAGCTCTACAGATGAGCAAAAGCTAAGAGAATTCAGCACCACCAAACCAGCTCTACCGCAAATGCTACAGGAACGTATCTAAGTGGGAAACACAAGAGAAAAAAAGGACCTACCAAAACAAACCCATAACAATTAAGAAAATGGTCATAGGAACATGCATGTCGATAATTACCTTAAGCGTGAATGGATTAAATGCTCCAACCAAAAGACACAGGCTCGCTTAATGGATACAAAAATAAGACCCATATATATGCTGTCTACAACAGACCCACTTTAGGCCTAGGGACACATACAGACTGAAAGTGAGTGGATGGAAAAAGATATTCCACGCAAATGGAAATCAAAAGAAAGCTGGAGTAGCAATATTCATATCAGATAAAATAGACTTTAAAATAAAGAATGTTACAAGAGACAAGGAAGGACACTACATAATAATCAAGGGATCAATCCAAGAAGAAGATATAACAATTATAAATATATGTGCACCCAGCATAGGAGCACCTCAGTACATAAGGCAACTGCTAACAGCTATAAAAGAGGAAATCAACAGTAACACAATAATAGTGGGGGACTTTAACACCTCACTTACACCAATGGACAGATCATCCAAACAGAAAATTAATAAGGAAACACAAGCTTTAAATGACACAGTAGACCAGATATATTTAATTGGTAGTCATAGGACATTCCATCCAAAAAGAGCAGATTACAGTTTCTTCTCAAGTGGGCACAGAACATTCTCCAGGATAGATCACATCTTGGGCCACAAATCAAGCCTTGGTAAATTTAAGAAAATTGAAATCATATCAAACATCTTTTCTGACTACAGTGCTATGAGATTACAAATAAATTACAAGGAAAAAAAGTAGAAAAACACAAATACATGGAGGCTAAACAATATGTTACTAAATAACCAAGAGATCACTGAAGAAATCAAAGATGAAATCAAAAAAATACCTAGAGACAAATGACAATGAAAACACGATGATCCAAAACCTATGGGCTGCAGCAAAAGCAGTTCTTAAAGGGAAGTTTATTGCAATACAAGCCTACCTCAAGAAACAAAGAAAACCTCAAACAATCTAACCTTACACCTAAAGGAACTAGAGAAAGAAGAACAAAGAAAACCCAAAGTTAGCAGAAGGAAAGAAATCATAAAGATCAGAGCAGAAATAAATGAAATAGAAACAAAGAAAACAATAGCAAAGATCAATAAACCAAAACCTGGTTCTTTGAGAAGATAAACAAAATTGATAAACCATTAGCCAGACTCATCAAGGAAAAGAGGAAGAGGACTCAAATCAATAAAATTAGAAATAAAAAAGGAGCAGTTACAGCAGACACCACAGAAATACAAAGCATCCTAAGGGACTACTATAAGCAACTCTATGCCAATAAAATGGACAACCTGGAAGAAATGGACAAACTCTTAGAAAGGTATAAACTTCCAAGACTGAACCAGGAAGAAATAGAAAATATGAGCAGACCAATCACAAGTAATGAAATTGAAACTGTGATTAAAAATCTTCCAACAAACAAAAGTTCAGGACCAGGTGGCTTCACAGGTGAATGCTATCAAACATTTAGAGAAGAGCTAACACCCATCCTTCTCAAACTCTCCAAAAAATTGCAGAGGAAGGAACACTCCCAAACTCATTCTGTGAAGCCACCATCACCCTGATACCAAAACCAGACAATGATACTACAAACAGAAAATTACAGACCAATATCACTGATGAATGTAGATGCAAAAATCCTCAACAAAATACTAGCAAACAGATTCCAACAACACATTAAAAGAAGCATACACCATGATCAAGTGGGATTTATCCCAGTGATGCAAGGTTTCTTCAATATACACCAATCAATGTGATACACCATATTAACAAATTGAAGAATAAAAACCATATGATCATCTCATTAGATGCAGAAAAAGCTTTTGACAAAATTCAACACCCATTTATGATAAAAACTCTCCAGAAAGTGGGCATAGAGGGAACCTACCTCAACATAATAAAGGCCATATATGAGAAACCCACAGCAAACATCATTCTCAATGGTGAAAAACTGAAAGCATTTCCTCTAAGATCAGGAAGAAGACAAGGATGTCCACTCTTGCCACTGTTTTTCAACATAGTTTTGGAAGTCTTAGCCATGACAATCAGAGAAGAAAAAGAAATAAAAGGAATCGAAATTGGAAAAGAAGTAAAACTGTCACTGTTTGCAGATGACATGATACTATACATAGAGAATCCTAAAGATGCTACCAGAAAACTACTAGAGCTAATCAATGCATTTGGTAAAGTTGTAGGATATAAAATTAATGCACAGAAATCTCTTGCATTCCTGTACACTAATGATGAAAAATCTGAAAGAGAAATTAAGGAAACACTCCCATTTAGCATTGCAATAAAAAGAATAAAATACCTAGGAATAAACGTATGTAGGGAGACAAAAGACCTGTATGCAGAAAACTATAAGACACTGATGAAATAAATTAAAGATGATACAAACAGATGGAGAGATATACCATATTCTTGGATTGGAAGAATCAATATTGTGAAAATGACTATACTACCCAAAGCAATCTACAGATTCAATACAATCCCTATCAAATTACCAATGGCATTTTTTGCAGAACTAGAACAAAAAATCTTAAAATTTGTATGGAGACACAAAAGACCCCGAATAGCCAAAGCAGTCTTGAGGGAAAAAAATGGAGCTGGAGGAATCAGACTCCCTGACTTGAGACTATACTACAAAACTACAGTAATCAAGACAGTATGGTACTGGCAGTAAAACAGAAATAAAGATCAATGGAACAGGATAGAAAGCCCAGAGATAAACCCACACACCTATGGTCAACTAATCTATGATAAAGGAGGCAAGGATATACATGGAGAAAAGACAGTCTCTTCAATAAGTGGTGCTGGGAAAACTGGACAGCTACATGTAAAAGAATGAAATTAGAACACTCCCTAACACCATATACAAAAATAAACTCAAAATGGGTTAGAGGCCTAAATGTAAGACTGGGCACTATAAAACTGTTAGAGGAAAACATAGGAAAAACATTGTTTGACATAAATCACAGCAAGATCTTTTTTGATCCACCTCCTAGAATAATGGAAATAAAAACAAACAAATGGGACCTAATGAAACTTAAAAGCTTTTGCAAAGCAAAGGAAACTACAAACGACGAAAAGACAACCCTCAGAATGGGAGAAAATATTTGCAAACGAATCAACGGACAAAGGATTAATCTCCAAAATACATTAACAGTTCATGCAGCTCAATATTAAAAAAAAACAAACAACCCAATCCAAAAATGGGCATAAGACTTAAATAGACATTTCTCCAAAGAAGGCATACAGATGGCCAAGAAACACATGAAAAGCTGCTCAGCATCACTAATTAGAGAAATGTAAATCAAAACCACAATGAGTTATCATCTCACTCCAGTTAGAATGGGCGTCATCAGAAAATCTACAAACAACAAATGCTGGAGAGGGTGTGGAGAAAAGGGAACCCTCTTGCGTTTTTGGTGGGAAGGTAAATTGTTACAGCCACTATGGAGAACAGTATGGAGGTTCCTTAAAAAACTAAAAATAGAATTACTGTATGACCCAGTAATACCACTACTGGGCATATACCCAGAGAAAACCATAATTCAAAAAGAGGCATGTACCACAATGTTCATTGCAGCACTGTTTACAATAGCCAGGTCATGGAAGCAACCTAAATGCCCATCGCCAGACGAATGGATAAAGAAGATGTGGTACATATATACAATGGAATATTACTCAGCCATAAAAAGGAACGAAAGTGGGTCATTTGTAGAGATGTGGATGCATCTAGAGACTGTCATACAGAGTGAAGTAAGTCAGAAAGAGAAAAACAAATATCGTATATTAACGCATAGATGTGGAACCTAGAAAAATGGTACAGATGAACCAGTTTGCAGGGCAGAAGTTGAGACACAGATGTAGAGAACAAACGTGTGGACACCGAGGGGCGAAAGCGGCGGGGGTGGTGGTGGTGGTGGTGGGATGAACTGGGAGATTGGGATTGACATGTATACACTAATATGTATAAAATGGATAACTAATAAGAACCTGGCATATAAATAAAAAATAAAGGTAATGCTCCCCCCCCCAAAAAAAGAACTCTGAGAAGTTATAGAAGAAACACTGATGAAACCTTACAGAATACATTAAGTTAACTATGAAGTCAAAATGAAATGTTATGACAAAGACAGACAAAGAACACTATGAAAAAATTAATAATGACAAAGAGAACAAAATGTCACCAGTCTAATAAAATGCAACTCATCAGTAAGGTATAACCTACATTAACTGCATAATAAAGGAATCACTCTGAGCACTTCAGTGTAAAATATTGAGCACACGAGTTAAAAACATCAAACACAGAAATATATTTTATTCATAATTATTGACACGTACTAGTTCTGTGACTGTTACACCAGGTACATCAGGTTTAATCATAGAGTCCTTTTGCATCTCTTATCCTTTCTCTTTCTTCCATATTTTCTCACAGAGAAGTTTGAGCTGATGTGGAAGTTGGGAGAAGGGGGCAGGAAGGAATAGGGAAAGCCATCCTTTCAACCTATTGCCTGTCCCTCACCCTGACATCTTCTGATTGCCGGGGCCTCCAAGATAACTTCATTGAGGACCTTTGAGAGCTGCAGTGACCTCCTTTTTCCTCTCTCGTCTCACAGTTCCTTCTTTTCTAGGATCAGGAATATGGAGTCTGGAAGTACACATGCCCTCTGCTCTTCTATCTGGCACCCTCAACCCCTGTCCTGCCAACTCAAACCCTAATTCGCCTGCTCAGTGACCATAACAGTTACCCACCCCCAGCAAAGAGGGCACAAGAGCTCTTTTTTTCTACTGTATACTTTAGGGAATGATCTTAAAACGTGACGAGTTTTCATCACTGTAAAATAAAAAAGGGAAATTCACTTAAGACTGTAGCAAACACTGAACATAGAAAACCAAAATTCTTGAATTTCACAATTAACGTTATTTAAGATCTAAAAGACAAAGAAGAGGTGATGACTAAGAAAAATATAGTGCTTTTGTGATTATGAGTTTACAAAAATATTACTGTCAATTTCTAATTATGCTGTTGTTATTCACCGGAATAATTTTCCACTGACTTCTAGGTTCCAGGTATTTTTTTTTAAGTTTTCAAGTGTTATGATTTTCTGGATTTTTTCAGTAGAGTGGAAAGGGCAAGATGAAAGCCAGATTCATTTAGGTGAGAGCAAGACTGAAATTTACATAGGCACAAAGATTAAGAGGACGTTGACCGATTGTGTGATGGTATGGACTGCTTTTTCACACAAAATATTTTCAAGAAAGCCTTCTTAAAACGCTTGTGACACAGCGAATACAAAAAAGGATTGTCAAAGGAATTGAACCTCTGGAGCCAAAATGTGAACTCATACACAGCTGTTGCTGACAGACTGAGGTCTGTGGGGGATATTGAACGAATAATTGTGAACAGAGAGTAGGGAGCCCAGCAGGTGGCCAAAACACCTAAGAGAATGGCCAGTGACTTGGCTAATTTCCTGCCTCTGCGCAGTTCAAGATGTTCCCTTTGTTGAAGAACTCGGGAATCTGAATGGGAGAGGGAGCCCGTTTTGGAAGCACTTACACTATTTGGCTGGGCTGTTAAGGAAAACAAGAGCCTGCTCTTTCTTCTTGGTTTCTCCAAACTAAGGGATGCTGCTGCTTCCTCTGGGTTAGAAAAAGATGTCCTTGAAAACAGTCCACTCCTGAATGAGCGTCCATAGCTACTGGAAGAGACAGAAGTGAATCTAGAGTGCCACCTGCTGAGATTACCACACTTCCATAGGCTCCAGTAAATATACATGTTGAAATAAGCCATTAACAAGACTGGGATCATGAATTCCAAGAGTACCATGAGGGCAAGGATATACCATTCTGTTAGGAATCCAGGTTCACAATCCCCCTTCCCATTCTTCCAGGCTTCTGAAACTAGAATTATTGGCCCATGCACTAAGAAGGCCACTACCCAGACAGCCACCATCCAAACCACAATCTTCAAGATCCCAGTGTGTTGAGCTCTGTAAGGCACCTAAAAGAAACCAAGTAAGTTATTTTCAATACAATGAGCATATGTTGATTGCACAAAGCATACCATTGGCCCTCAGGAGTTTCAGGGATGTGCAAAGCAGGGATATTCACTGAATTTGGGTAACATGATCTGGGCCAGGGCAGAGGGTTCGATTTCGGTGGACCCTGGGCCAAGATGTAGACTTTCTTAGCAGTTCAAGGTTAAACCTCTGACACTATAGAAAATGTCATGGTCAATATCTAAAATAAGAATGCAGTCTTCCTAGTCCACAGACACTAACCTGAACTGTTAACTGAAACTAAATGCCCGTTTTCACGGTGTTTTATTGTTGTTTTTTTTTTTGTGGTACGCGGACCTCTCACTGTCGTGGCCTCTCCCGTTGCGGAGCACAGGCTCCGGACGCGCAAGCTCAGCGGCCATGGCTCACGGGCCCAGCCGCTCCGCGGCATGTGGGATCTTCCCGGACCGGGGCACGAACCCGTGTCCCCTGCATCGGCAGGCGGACTCTCAACCACTGTGCCACCAGGGAAGCCCTTTCACGGTGTTTTTAACTTGCCAGCTGGATCATGAGCAGCAATTTTTTTAATGAATTGGAATAATCAGTGTCAGAATGCATCACACATCCTAAAGATATGTATTGTTTGATGAAACTTTTGCTTTGGGAATATAGATGTACATAGAGAACGAGAAATGTATGTACTGAATCATAGTGTAAAATGCATTTATCACTGAAGTCACAGAAAAGTTTAAAAGACTTTGGCTTTTCTAAATCCAGTATTTAGGAAGAATCTACTCTGCAGTTTATGCTGAGCCTTCAAGGTGGGGTCAAAAAGAGAAGAACTCTTATGTTACTCCCACAAGATGACACACAAAAAGAAAGTTTAAACCAGCTGTGGGGAGATACTACAGTGTTACTGAGCGTAACCAAATCATTTCTTTCTACAAACGTATCTACCCGACAAAAATGGTGCCAAAGCAGTGGTGGCCAGCCACTGGAGAGACATGGCTATGGTGAGTGCCACGGTCTTTTTATAGGGGTGAAGAATGTTCTAAGTCCACTTGGTCACAAGGACAGGCTTCTGTAAGGGAAAATGAGATGCTATGAGGGAGGATTGCTCTTGGATCACAAGACCCATGACTTTTGATTGATGCTGAAATCTTCTATAAGAAATCTAAAATGCCAACCACCCTGTATGAGGGATAAACGTATGACCTAAGACTTTCTTAAGGGGACCTAGAGCACACAACCTGTCTGGACACCTTTTAGATCAGTAAGATTCCTTCCAGCCCAAATATTTCATGTTTTTCTGCCTTTTGCACTCAAGGGAAAGGAAATGATTTACCCATGAAGTTGAAACACACTTCCCTTTCACCATCTCTCAAGTGCTATTTTCTCTGTGAGTTTTCAAGTCTTGTTCTAAAGTGGTTTCTCATTTTTATTAAAGGGGTATAACAATGCCCAGCACTGTCTTTCTTTGATGGATTGTACATGCTGGGAAGGGCTCACCAATTGGCTAGAGGTAAAAGGAGGCTGGTTTAAAAAAAAAAAATTATTTTTAAAAAATGCAGAGAAGTGGGGTTTTCTTTTTCTTTTTTTGGCTTTTTCCAAATTACTGGTATTTCTGAGGCTAAGCTAAAATGCCTATGGTGCTGACCACAAGCTCCCATGTACAATACATTTTTTTGCCTTCTGCTTCTCATACCACTATTTAATACTTGCGCTAAATCTAATGATTATGAAGATGGTAACAATACCCAGATGGTCATAAACTGCATTTAGTTTTTTAATTGCTCTGTTCAGCCTTTGTAATGATATGATGCAATATGCTGGAAAGTAATCTTTTTTCTATTATGCATAAGGTCAAATGGGATAATGGACATCCAAGGGAATTGAGTAGATGATGCCAATCTCTTCATCTCTGGGTAGCATTTTTAACAGATAACAGTTCAAGCATTGCTTAAATCCAGGCCCGTGCCTCCCTGAAATCCATCAGTGGCCCACTTCTCACCCACTACAGAATATGTCCATTATTCAGGATGTTGTCTCTTACCCTGCTTCCTTCCCCACCCCAATAAGGTATCCAAACATTCCGTCAATCCGGTTTCTTTTGTGAGGCAGAGCAACCCCTGGAACTTGCTGGTATTAATAATGAGATGGGATTGCAGAGCCGTTCTAAGTGCCTGTCATGCACTGCCATGTGCATCGAGCCTTCCTTCCCCAAACTATTGTCAGATTTCCATTTCCCAAGCCCAGCCTGCCGCCTTCCCCTATTACACTGTCTCCTCTACATTTAGCTACAGCAAGAGCTCAATTCCGCATGATCACTTCCTATGAGCTCCTGTGGTCTTTAAAGGCTTCCTTCTGGCTTCATAGAGCTGTGTTGGAACTCAGCCAACAGGTGGGAGTGCTGCCTGAGCACCCCCGTGAGCATTCATACACTCATGCATGGAGCACTTTTTACACTTGACTCTGTGCTGTGTACCAGGGACCCGGATCCAGCTGACCTAGCCCTCACCAAGTTTACAGCCTCCATTGCCAGGGGAATTTCTCAGGGCAAGACCAAGAAACAAGCCCGCCTATTTTCTCTCTGGACATCACTCCTCAACTCTCTGTAACTTCTAAACCCTTTTTCTAACTGGGCAAGCCATCCTTTACCCTAACACAAAGCTGAGGTTGCCTCAAGAGCTTGGATGTTCCGTGAAGAAATGTCCCAGTGAACACTAACTAGGAACACTCAGTGAAGATTAAAAAGAAAACCCAGAAAGAAAGGAAAATTTTAAAGTACAAATTAAAGATTTAAAGAAAGATCATTAATTAGAGCACTGCTTTTCAAACATTTTGATTGTGACCTAAAGTAAGAAATACATTTTATACCCTAATGAAGTATACAGACAGAAGTATTCATAAAACAATACTTACCTTTATTATGCACAAGGTACTCTGATATTTTATACTCTGACTTAAGTTCTATTGTACTTCTTTCCATATTTTTTCATTCTACGAAAAAGTGACATAATAACCCACTGAACTGATTTCATGACTCAATAATGGATTACTATCTGTTTGAAAAATCTGAGATTATAGGCTTCTGGATGGCTAATCCAAACTGATCTGTACTCTCTCCAGAGTTCGTCCAGAACAAACTGCAGTGGACTCTGGTACCAATAAAGTACTCAATGTCAAGTGTCTGGCTGTCCCACCACATCCATTCTCTACTTCTTCCTGGCCATATGGCAGCTCAGCTAGAGGCCACACTTCCCAGCTTCCCTTGCAGTAAGGTAAGACCACATGACTAAATTTCACCAATGAAAGGTGAGTGGAAATGATTGTGTGATTCTGCACTACTTGGTTAAAAGAAAATCCCTTACCCTGGACTTCTGCCTTTTGCCCTTCCTTTCTAGAACCTGGAGTGACAACAACATGATTTGGACCGTGCAGAGGAGGTTAATGACTTAGGGTGGGTGGGGGTCAGCAAACCACTGTCCATGGAGCAAGTGTGGCCCACCACCTGTTTGGATAATAAAGTTTTATTTGAGCAGTTGCAAGAGACACCATAGGTCCCTGCTCTAGAGGGTACAGAGCCTGGGTCCCTGGGTGAGTTCCTGGAGCAGAGCTTTTCCATCTTCCTGAACTGTTCTATGAGAGAAAAGTTAGCTTCTGTCTTGTTTGGTCTCAGCATTTTGGAGTCTCTTTGTTACAGCAGTTTATCCTTGCCTTGTCCAGTGCGCCCTCCCGATCCTGTCTGCCTCCAAGATGCACGCCTCTCCCAGGACAGAACTGTCACTGTCCTCTCAATGCCTCCAGCACCACACTTAGTCCCTTTGTTTATGGATCTGTCTCCACATTAGACTGTTATGCTCCTCAAAAAGAAAGACTCTGGAGATTCAGTTTTGTGTCCTTAGCAAAATCCCTGTCACACAGTCGTTTCCCACACATTTGGATCCCTGGGACTCAGGAGTGAAGGAAGTTTCCCATCTAGGTCTCAAAGACTTCAGATCACCATCCATGTTTCTGTGGCCTCTTCCCATCCCTCATCCTTATTAACATCAACCTTATTCTCTCCTTTATTCTATTGCTGATAAATTTAGCTTAAGAACTGTCATGAACTAGTTGATGAGACTGTTCTAAATCTTGGGTAAGTTCAAACTTTCTTGGCATGGGTCCTAAACTGGCACTGGTTAGTTTCTGGTTAGTGCTACTGTATAACCTATAGCTTCCCTGTATACTGTCTTTTCCTTTGGTCATTCAAAATTAATTTTCTCGTGACATTCAGAAGTCTGGGAGTCTTTCTAATCACCCACCAAGTTCCATCCTGAAGAAAACATTCAGGTCTCAAGTTGTCTAAGGAGTTGAACAGATGAACCTACTGTGAGACTCATGCATATCCAATCTACTACGGACTCGATTTACCACTTCTCACAACTTGCCTTGGATTTTGGTGGACACCTTCCCATTTTAGTGGTACATAAGGGAGTGACCTAACCAAATCACACAGAAAATGTTCATTAAGCACCAATGAAAACTTGGTGCTAGATAACAAAAGGGTAACAGGCTTCTCTAAGTTTTGCCAATTAAACAAAAAATTTTTTTGCTTGGGGACCCAAAATTTACAAGTATATAATCTTCTAAGGAGGATAAATTAATATTTTGACTTACAGCGTTTGAGACTGACTGGCACTGATCAAAGCTGGTGAGTACAATGTTATACACAGGTGTTGCGCACAAAAGATAGTCAATAGTGAGCCAAAATGCACAGATGGTATCTTCAAACTTCCAGCTGAACAGCCTGTGAGGGATGTACCAAGGAATGGAGATCACACCTGTACAGGGTGAAAATGAGGGTAAAGAAAAATAGCACATATCAATGAATACGAAGAGACATAGGAACACAACACAATGAACTCTCTGAACTGACCAAAAAGAGCTTGATTATAATTTAGAAATTCATGGTATTTCATCAACAAACTCAGGACTGATCTCATACACATTCTTTAAATACCATTTTTAAAATAGCTGTCACAAACATTGTACCTTCAATGGCTTCTTATTACTTTCCAAATTAAGTTCAGGTCCCAACATGTATTTCCAGCCATGTACAGCACACATCATCTTTGTGTTCATGATCCAACCCAAACAGGATGGGCCGCCCTTCCCCCATACACATCTCACATTGTCACATCTCTTTGCCTTTGCCAACAACATTCTTTCTTCCTAGAATATCCTCCTCTCTTCTACGGAGAAGTCTATTTAATTCCTTCTAATTCTTCACTTAGTTTAAAAAGTGGCATCCTCCTTATCATCTTTCCTGGAACTTCCTGGGTAGAAGTGACCCCTCTGTCACTTGCCCTCTCCTGGCACTTCACTCATCTCTCCCCGTCTCATGTACAAATATATCCTACTTTATATCGTTGTCATATGTCAACTTGTTTCTCCTGAGGACTGGGACTGTGTGGGAAGTCGATCTTTGTATTTTTCACAACATCCAGGGTTGACCAATGGCTCGCACGTTTAACTCAAGGAAATTAATAACAGCTAATAGGTATTGTGCAATTACCAGATGCCAGACATTGTGCTATGTATATTACATATATCATCTCACTTAACATTCATAGAAACTTTGTGAGGTAGGCACCATGCTGAGTTAGCAGATAAGGAATCTGAAGTTCAAAAAGGAGACATTATTAGCCCAAGTAAGGGAAAAATTGGATTTGAAACCAAGCAATGTGATTTCATAACCCTGACTTTAACTGCTACCCTTCACCAAATGAACAAATACCTGAGTGATTCAACTCAGCACAGAAACTGCTTCATTGTGGAAAATGACTGAACTGGGTTCCTTTTCCTTTAGCCTTATAGGGGTTTTCAGTTGTATTGACATTTCAGACAGGTGGTCTACTCACTAAGAAAATAATCTATTAAGTGGACGCTCGGTTGAAATCTTATTTTGTTGGATATCTTCATATTTTATGAAGGCACTTGGCAGGAATTCCCATTTTCCATATGAGAACCAAGTTAACCTATCATGAAGAACAATAGTAAAGATAAAAGAAAGGAAAGGAAAGATTGAAGGAAACCCTTCATTCTCCCAAAACAAGATGACATGAGCACCCCAGTGTTCATTGCAGCACTATTTACAATAGCCAGGTCATGGAAGCAACCTAAATGCCCATCGCCAGACGAATGGATAAAGAAGATGTGGTACATATATACAATGGAATATTACTCAGCCATAAAAAGGAATGAAGTTGGGTCATTTTTAGACATGTGGATGCACCTAGACTGTCATACAAAGTGAAGTAAATCAGAAAGAGAAAAACAAATATCGTATATTAATGCATATATGTGGAATCTAGAAAAATGGTACAGATGAACTGGTTTGCAAGGCAGGAATAGAGACACAGATGTAAAGAACAAACGTATGGACACCAAGGTGGGAAAGCAGGGCAGGGGTGCTGGTGGTGGGATGAATTGGGAGATTGGGATTGACATATATACACTGAATATGTATAAAATAGATAACCAATAAGAACCTGCTGTATAATAAATAAATAAAATAAAAAATTTTTAATGTATATTTTAAAGATAATTATTGTAAAAAAAAAAAAAGACATGCCACCATGAAACTCTTAGAAGAGAACATAGGCAAAACATTCTCTGACATAAATCATACCAATCATTTTTCTTAGGTCAGTCTCCCAAGGCAATAGAAATAAAAGCAAAAATAAACAAATGGAACCTAATCAAACTTATGAGCTGCTGTACAGCAATGAAACCATACACTGAATGAAAAGACAACCTACAGACTGGGAGAAGATATTTGCAAATGATGTGACTGACAAGGGCTCAATTTCCAAAATATATAAACAGCTCATACAACTCAATAACAAAAAAACACAACCCAATCAAAAATGGACAGAAGACCTAAATAGACATTTCTCCAAAGAAGACATGGAGATGGCCAACAGGTACATGAAAGGATGCTCAACATTGCTAATTATTAGAGAAATGCAAATCAAAACAACAATGAGGTACTACCTCACACCAGTCAGAATGACCATCATTAAAAAGTCTACAAATAACAAATACTGGAGAGGGTGTGGAGAAAAGAGAACCCTCTTACACTGTTGGTGGGAATGTAAATTGGTACAGCCACTATGGAAAACAGTATGGAGGTTCCTCAAAAAACTTAAAATAGAGTTGCCATATGATCCTGCAATCCCAATCCTGGGCATATATCCAGACAAAACTATAATTCGAAAAGATACATGCACCCAATACTCATTGAAGCACTATTTACAATAGGCAAGCGAGGGAAACAACCTAAAAAAAAAAAAAAAAAAAAAAGAGGACATGAGGATATAAAGGTGTTGTTTTAGAACCAGTGTAAGGAAATGCAGAACTTAGTGTCCTGTACCTAGATTTACATACAAATATGAGAGACAAGACACCATTGAGAAGAGTTGTATGGTCAGTTCTTACCTGTAGTTCAAATTGCCTGCTTGTTTTACATTTTAACTGTATGTGTATGTATGCATATGTGTGTGTGTATATATATCTTTTAGGATTCTAAATATTTCTGGCATATTATTTTTTTAATTGAAGTATAGTTGATTTACAGTATTGTGTTAGTTTCAGGTGTACACCATAGTGATTCAGTGATTTCGAAGATTATACTCCATTATAGGTTATTACAAGATAATGGGTGTAATTCTCTAAGCTTCCTTATGGTGCCTTCCATCTCAAAGGGGTGTGTGTGTGTGTGTGTGTGTGTGTGCACCCGTGGTATCTCAGGGTCACCTGAGATAAATCAAAGTATCTTCAAAACAGAGAAATTTATTATATTTTGGCCCAGAGTTGTGGCTTCCAATGTTCCCGACAGGAGCATTTTCCACATACACACTCATTTCCTCCCCTGGATGGGAAAGAAGAGCGGGATGCCACCAATCATTTGCATTACAGATGCCATTGTCTATTTATTGATAATGTTTTTCACAAACTTTCTGAATTAGGTAAAAGAGAATGGTGTGTTCAAAACCTCTGGAGCTGCTTGAAATAGCAGTTAATTGAAAACAGGCTCAAGTCTATTCCTTTTGTTTTAATGAAACCCTGCTGTCACCTTGAGTTCTTTGGGATGGTTTAATACGAACGTCACGCTCAGTTCCTCTGTCTTGTGGAGTGGCTTTGTGGCTCCTTCCAAAGGAGTTTCAGAAACTGAAACCATGAACCTGAAATACATCTGTGATATACCCACTCCTAGGTGTTTCCATAACTTCCACTCTGGAGTCATGCTTCTGGGTCAAATAGACTTGATAAGAAAAACGAATAGCCAGGTCCTTGAAAAGAGCCATAAGTCTTTGGCATGACCAATTGTGACAGTGGGAAGGTAGGGGAGTGAGGGAAAACAAACTATATTAGAAGAAGATGGTAAAGCAAATAAAAAGGAGGTGAAGGAACCAGGGGGAGGAGAGAAGAAGCCCTCTGCTACTCCCTCCACCCCTAGCTCACTCTGCTTCACCCTATCTGGCGTCAAATACACCGTACACACACCCTCAGATTCTTGCATGGGTTTCCTGGGCATGAACCACTCTTCCCTCAGAGGCTCCTTTTGTTTACTCCAGTGCATCTTCCTCAGTGAGCCGTACCCCTGAGGTTTACATTGCAACCTCTACCTCTAACACATTTCCTCCCTGCTATTATGTTTTTCTCAGTAGCAATGATCAACCTCTAAAATGCTATGTAGTTTTATTTACTTATTTATACTGTTTACATTCCTCTCCCCACCCCTGCTCCCAGGAAAAATACAAGCACCATGAGGGTAAGGATTTTTGTCTGTATTTTCACTGATATATCCCCAACACCTAAATGGGTGCCTGGTTCAAAATAAATCAGTATAGGATGAATGAATAGATGAGGATGGGAAAGCCCAGTTTGCGTAAAAATTGTCACCAGTCCGGTATCGCCCCTTCTTTCTGAAGCCAGTTAAGAAGCTGCATCTTCCATGAGAAAATGATAATCGAAAGGTCAGGGGAGGGACTTCCCTGGTGGTCCAGTGGTTAAGACTCCATGCTTCCACTGCAGGGGGAGAGGGTTTGATCCCTGGTGGGGGAACTAAAATCCCACATGCCATGCCAAGTGGCACAGTCAAAAAAAAAAAAAAGGTGTGAGGAGCTAAAAGCCCTAATGAATTCTTTGGGCCAACAGAGGAGTGTGTAGATAACAGTGATTGTATAGAGGGTATTATGGAACTCTGTGCTTCAGAGATGCAAAGGGCCCTGCTCAAGTATTTACCAGGGTACTGACCAGCACAGTGTGTGGGGAAATGTTCTCAGACAGGAAGAAGAACCACTCAAAAAAGATTAGAAGGAACAATACCCAGGGGTCACAAGGGGCCAGTTACAGACTTTGTTCCCACCAGCCAGACTGACAAAACTCAATTCACGGGGCACTGGGTAATATATTCAGAAAGGTCTTGCCTCAGTAGTCAGAAATAGGTAGCCCTATACCGAATACTGCTTGGATCCTGCCTCACAAATCTTAAAAGCAAGATCGGAAAGGACCAAACCAGTTCCAAGTAACTTAATGGAAGCTCTGAACACAGCTCAAGAATATTTATAGAACATAAAAATATCCAGTCCCCAGCAAGGTAAAAGGTAAAATGTCTGGAATCCAATTAAGAATTATCAGGCATGCCAAGAAGCATGCAAATAAGACCCATAATGCAGAGAAAAATCAATCAGTTGAAACCACCCATAACTGACATAGATGTTAGAATTAATAGAGAAGGACATTAAAGCAGTTATTATAGCTGTATTGCATATTTTTAAACAGATATATAAAGAAATAAAATTATTTTTAAAAGACCCAAATCAAACTTCTAGAAATGAAAACTGAAATGTCTGAACTAAAAATACATTACAAAGGATTAATGACAAATCAGAAATTGCAGAAGAAAAGATTAGTGAATTTGAACATATAGCAAAGTAAACTACCCAAAATAAAAAACGGATAAAGGAGAATTTTTTTTTCAATTTAACAGAGCTTCAGGGGAGGGATAAATTGGAAGTTTGGGATTGACATACACACTACTATATATAAAACAGATAACTAATAAGGACCTACTGTATAGCACAGGGAACTCTACTCAGTACTCTGTAACAGCCTATATGGGAAAAGAATCTAAAAAAGAGTAGATATATGTATGTGTATAATTGATTCACTTTGCTGTACACCTGAAACTAACACAACATTGCATATCAACTATACTCCAATAAAAATTTAAAAATAGGGCTTCCCTGGTGGCACAGTGGTTGAGAGTCTGCCTGCTGATGCAGGGGACGCAGGTTCGCGCCCTGGTCTGGGAGGATCCCACATGCCACAGAGCAGCTGGGCCCATGAGCCACAACTACTGAGCCTGCGCGTCTGGAGCCTGTGCTCCGCAACAAGAGAGGCCACGATAGTGAGAGGCCCGTGCACCGCGATGGAGAGTGGCCCCCACTTGCCACAACTAGAGAAAGCCCTCGCACAGAAACGAAGACCCAACACAGCAAAAATAAATAAAAAATAAATTAATAAACTCCTACCCCCAACATCATCTTTTAAAAAAAAATTAATTAATTAATTAAAAAATAAATAAAGGAGATGCTGCACCCGTCAAAAATTTAACAGAGCTTCACTAAGCTGTAGGACAACTTCAAGGGACCTAATATATGCCTACAGAAGTCCCTGCAGGAAAGTAGAGAGCAGGGAACAGAAGAAAAAAATTGCAGAAATAATGGGCAAAAGCTTTCAAAATTTGATGAAGACTATAAACCAAGAAGTTCAATGAACCTCAAGCACAAGAAACATGATGAAAACTGCACAAAGCACATCAAATCAAGCTGTTCAAAACCAGTGTTTAAAAAAAAAATCTTAAGAGCAGCCAGAGGAGGGAAAATTACATACAAAATAAAAAAGATATGGATGACAGCAGATTTCCCATCAGAAACAATGTAAGCAAGAAGATACTAGTCCAACATCTTTCAAGGGCTGAAAGAAAAAATATGTCAACCTAGAATTCTGTACCTAATAAAAATAATTTTCAAAAACAAAGGCGAAATAAGGAATTTTTCAGATGTATAAGAGCTGAAAGGATTCATCATCAACAAACTAGCACTACAAGAAATGTGAAAGGAAGTTCTTCAGGCAGAAGGAAAATGAATCCAAATGGGCATAGGAATCTATACAAAGGAATGAAGAACAACAGAAATGGAGGTTTTCTTGCTTGTCTCTCCTAGTAGAAATAAGTCGCTAAGGGCTAAGGCTGCATTTTGTTTCATTCTGTTTTATTTCTTTTTGTTTAAGTATGATATACACAACAAAAGTACATAAATCGGGACTTCTCCGGCGGTCCAGTGGCTAAGACTCCACCTTCCAATGCAGGGGGTGCAGGTTCGATCCCTGGCTGGGGAACTAAGATCCCACATGCTGCACAGTGTGGCCAAAATTTAAAAAGCAAACAAAAGTATATAAATCATAAGTGTATAAAGTACACAAGTTATAGATGTATAACTGATTAATTTTTACAAATTGAACATAAATTTGTAACCACCACCCAAATGTAACCACCACCCAAATCAAGAAACACTCAACCCTCATGGGTAAGACTATCCTGACATCTATAATCATAAATTAATTGTGCCTATTTTTGTATTTTATAAATGAAATTATACATTCAAAATTTACATTAGAATTGGGAGATTGGGATTGACATATATACCCTAATATGTATAAAATGGATAACTAATAAGAACCTGCTGTATAAAAAAATAAAATAAAATTCAAAAATAATTTACATTAAAATACTTCACATATATTCTATATGACATGATTAGATTATAAAGAAATTTATATATTCTACTCTACTATAATTTATTAATTTCATTTGCAATGCTTTTAAATTTATTAGTGAAGAATAAAAGGAATTGGTTGCATTTCCCCTTTCTTTACAATTTCACTGGAAGAGAAAAAACTTTTCTTTCTCACTTGGTAACCATACCCTGAGCCTGGAGCTTCCTTATTGGACAATTCTACTTCATATGTACTCTTTAGGTATCCACTTCAAAAACCAAGAATAGGATCTGGGTAATAAAAAGGTAAATACCTCTGAGTTCAGAACTTACATGTCTTTCGTATATACATAGTTTCCCAAAGGAGAAAGACTCTGATGAAGCAAGAGGCAAGCTATCTCTCCCCACTCCATCCCATTCTCCTTATATCAGACTTGATAGAAACTTAGAGTAAATTTAGCCTTCCTAGCTACATCTCTTCAGATCAAGGTCCTCAGTTCACTGCCCAGGCAGGCAACAGTAAGTAAAATAGTATCACATTCAGTTGACTTATTTTATTTATCACTTTCAAAGTAGTAGGTTAACAGAAAATTGGAATATTTAACTAACACACCTGCTTAAGAAGATAGGCATGACAAAGAAGCAAAGCGCTGGTTTACAAACCTCCAGCATTGTGTTCTGCAATGTAAGGTGAGGGGAACTAAAAATAGGTTTCTGTTAGATAGATGATTACACTTCTGTGGTGGAATTAAGGAGAAAGGTTTACGCTTTACAGGAATTTACATACGTCTTCCTTACTTCGCCAGAATTTTCTTTCTCAGTAGTGGTTAGTCCCTAAAACTAGAGCTACCATTAAGAATCCCAAAGTCTGGTAATATTCCAAAGGAAAGGCAGTATGTATATTAATTTGAACCTAAATACAAAAATTCCAAAGAGATAGTGGGATGAATTATCTATTCCCTGCACCTTGCCAAGCTGGGACTAATTATGCAAATGTTTGTTGCCTCTTGAAAGGGATAATCCCATTTCTCTGTATTGGACCAAAGGGAAAATCGTGGAATATCTCATCTTTTTTTACAATTTATTTTATTGAAATGTAGTTGATTTACAGTGTTGTGTTAGTTTCTTCTGTACAGCAAAGTGACTCAGTTATATATATATTCTTTTTCATATCCTTTTCCATTATGGTTTGTCATAGGGTATTGAATATTGTTCCCTATGCCATACAGTAGGACCTTGTTGTTTAGGAGTATCTCATCTTGTACCAACCATATAGACCAGCCCAGTGACTTAACCAGAGAGACCTACATTAAGGAGAAATGTTTGGATTAAAGTAGTGATAAATGGGGCTTCTCTGGTGGCGCAGTGGTTGAGAGTCTGCCTGCCAGTGCAGGGGACACGAGTTCGTGCCCCGGTCCGGGAAGATCCCACATGCCGCGGAGCGGCTGGGCCCGTGAGCCATGGCCGCTGAGCCTGCGCGTCCGGAGCCTGTGCTCTGCAACGGGAGAGGCCACAACAGTGAGAGGCCCGCATACCACAAAAAATAAATAAAATAAAATAAAGTAGTGATAAATGGAAGAAAGTTGAAATTGTTGCTGAGGGGAGGGTAGCTAATAAATGGGTGTTAAAAAGGGAACATCTAATAAATTCTAGTGCCTTAAGAGAAGCATAGAGCATGAGAATATTATTCTCTCTTAGCTTTGACTCAGATACCCTTTAGGTGAAGGACTTATTTATCAAAATCTCCTCTTTTGAATAACCAAGAAGTAGAATAGCCAACCCAGTGAACATATATAACTTCTGAGAGTGGTCTGTGTCCTCATAATGGAGGAACAGGTGGAAGGTCTGACTGTAATCACATGGAACGATACTAAGGTGGCTATGTCTTTTGGTTCCCATTTCATAGGATAGAGCTATTACTGGGACCTGAGCTAGGAAGAAAACCATGAGAATATATATCCAGTTGAATCTGAACAACACTGATTAATAATAATCTAGGTGAACAGTTGCATGGCCATGAATTTTGATGGTGAAGGTTTAAGGAAGGTACTGGAGTATGACAGTAAAAATTCATCTTCTACATGTTCCATCTGTCAAAACATTGTGTGTAAAAATAGCTCCTTTGCCCAGCATTGTGGGTGGAAAGCCATAAAGACGTAGAGGAACAATTGGGACACTTGGATCACTGAAAAAGGAAAAGAATTTAGTATAACTTGTTGGGCCCACATTCCTGAGAGTGAAAAGCCAGAAAGTCTATGTGGACGGCTGTGGGAAGCTCTATGGCATATCCAAACCAAAGTCGGTTTAGTGGTAACAACTACTCACGGGACCTTAGCCTAAGGGGGTCAATGTGATCAGGTCCCAGGTTTATTTCCTAAATGTAAGAAGCTAATACTCAGTGTCAACAGAGGGTCTGGTGGATCAAACAGCTTTTGCCTCCTAAAAAAAGAGAGCCATAGGAGAATTAGGAGCCGGGCTAGGAGTAATTGATGAAGAGGAATTCACTTTTAATGAGGAGTGATATTTTGAAGAAAACAAATGCTTCTGGAGCAAATGGGGAACCTCCAAGGCATTTTCCTCCAGGAGGAAAGTTAAGGATGACAACTGGATGGCAACACAGCACTGGGAAAATGGGCTTTGCAATCAGAGCAGACACCAAGATAACCTGCCCAAACTCAGCAGTGGGAACGAGCTTGTGTATCAGCACAGCTGGGCTCTTTGGTATCTTAATTCAAAGGAGTCTGAGCTATCTGAGGCCCAAGAGCCAGAGATTCTCACGCATGGGAGATGTGTGGGCTACATAGTCTGCGGAAATTTGTAATTGGAGAACGCGACCTCTCGAGGCGCTCTTTAACAATGCAACTGAGGGCGAACCGTTCCTTTCCTCTAACATTATTCACGGGCATTGGACAAACTTTAAACAGGACTAGAGGGCTCCCCAAGGAGAAGAGATAAACCCAGCTGTGGGACACGCCTCACTGGGAACCACTATCTCTCAAGCCATGTATCAGAGAAAAGGAATTTGACTGTGTTTTCAAGAGGTTTGGAGTCCTAAAATAATAGAGACATGGTCTCTAACCTAAATTCCTATGAGAAAAGGTAGATTTTATTGAGATGGACAAAATAATGATATGTAACTATGTCTGATTTATATTGTACCGTGTATCCATGACACTGCTGTATGGTGTAATACACACATCATAGGTAAATTTAATATTGTAGAAGCTAATCAAATTTATGATATTACTGAGGTGGTTGATCAAATGTCACGAGATTAGATTAAAACTCCCTCATGATGTTATCCCTATGGAGGAGAAGTGGCCTGAAGAAACTTTACACTTGATGATTGACAATTAGTAGAGTCTCTCTCACCCAATAGATGTGTACATTAAAGTGCAGATTACTATAAGTCAGGGAAACCAAAGTATTATGAAGTTAGTCCAAAAAATGAGAACGTTTGTGCTACGCTGTGCTAATATTATTGGATTGTTCATCTGTTTAAATCCATACCAACCTCTTGTTAGTTATTATAGATGTTTGCAATTTGGTGAATTTTGATTGTCTCTGTGATTACATGATGCTTTAAGGCAAGTAATTACTGTCAAACCAAGAGTTATCATTAGGTCTAAAAAGGCCTTGCTCATAGGTCAGGGAGCTAGGCTGTGCTGCGAGGGGTAACTCACTCCAGAAGACCTGGAGTTGTGGCCAGATCAAGACATGAAATGTCCTGATTAATAGTGTTGCTTTGTAACCATGAGTCTGAGGAGTTTCTGGCCAGTCTGTTCCAGCTTTCAGCATTGTTTATTGGTAAGAGTGAGATGATTTGTACCTGGTCTTCATGAGACCTCAGAGAGCTGTTGGGGCCAATTATGTAGCAAGAATATGCCTATGTGACCTGCAAGGTATAAGAAACCCTGGCTGAGACTCCGATTCTGGCTCCCTAGTTTCAAGGTGTTCCCTGTCAGTTTGTCCTGGTCCTAGAGAGGAAGCACATATGTATGGCCTTTACAAAAAGAGGACATCTGGAGCTCAGGCCTGACTTCTCCAAACCCCTCACTGTAAAGCAGCCTTGCGCTGCGATGCCTATCTTTCCTCTATGCTGATGCTGTATCAGATCCCCTTCCTGCAATAAGCCACAGATTTGTAAGCATTTTCATTTTGGTTCCTGTGAGTCTTCCTTAGTGATCGAACCCTGTCTAGCTGTCACCATTAGTGCAGTTAAATTCCAGATACTTTAGGAAAAAAAGCAGTTACAGCCATGATTTCTCACCCTCATCTCCTCCTCACCTCCCCACCCCCATGCTACACACAGACACACAGACACACACGTGCATACACACACTGTCCTGGGACAACAGCTCACATCTCTTGCCCAGCAGAAAGCAGACAGCCTAAATGATGTACAGTGGAAACTTGAGTCTGTCAAAAATTGCAAGATACAAGAAAATACTGGGACTTGATCTTTTCTCTGGGGGTTGGCGGGGGGTAGGAAATCCCAGGAAATAGAGCGGAAAGGGCTTTGCTAAGAAATGGGGGTGATTAAAGAAGAAAGACAAGAAGGATGAGGCAGAAGAAAAATGAAAAGTAAGTCTGAGAGAGCCTTCACTTAGAGCATTGCTAAAGGCTTATGTCCTCACTCCTTGTGAGCCCAAGAAGGCTGAGTCACAAGACCAATGGCATAATACCCAAGCCACTCTCCATCCACAGCACTGGCCAGACTCTACTGAACGTTTACAGTGAAGAGCTACCTAAACTTGTCTCAAGGATCAGTGTGTATTCAGAACCAACAAAAGAGAAGAAGAGGGCTTCCCTGGTGGCGCAGTGGTTGAGAGTCCGCCTGCTGATGCAGGGGACAAGGGTTCGTGCACCGGTCCGGGAAGATCCCACATGCCACGGAGCGGCTGGGCCCGTGAGCCATGGCCACTGAGCCTGCGCGTCCAGAGCCTGTGCTCTGCAACGGGAGAGGCCCCAACAGTGAGAGGCCCGCGTAACGCAAAAAAAAAAAAAAAAGAGAGAAGAGCCCAGAGCAGATAAGGAGCAGCAAAGTTGACAGGTGTCTTAATTTATGTTATCCCACAAGCAGATCCTGAGACAAAGATCTGTACAAATAGTTTATTTGAGATATGATTCCAAGAGTAGGGGAAAAGTAGTAGTGGGAGAAGAGCGGGGAAAGGAAGCAAGCCAAGAAGGGTGCTTTGAAGTTATACTTTGACTAATGAAATCTTAATCCTACTGGGACACTCTGGAAGCCAGTGTAGAACATCCTCCTCAGAGTTATTCCCGTAGTTGTGAGGGAGCCATAAATCATTGGCTAAAGATTGCTAGGGTTTGAGGGTGGCGTTAATTCTCCAGTATTTCCAGTCTGCAGAGCAGTCTCAGGCCACCAGAGAAAGCTGTCAGCAAAGAAATGCAGATGCTGGCAGGTGGGAGGTCAGCAGGTATGAGCTACAGCAACGAGGCCAAAGGAGATAACAGGCTGGGCACCGACAACATAGTTATAATCCCAAGGGCTTTTCTCCAGCAAAGAGTAACAGCAACCATGTTCCCAACTTTTACCTTTCTTAGATGGCAGCTAAGGCTCATTTTGTAGACAAGATGGGGAGGGGTCTGCTTCATTGGTTACCCTGGTGGCTCCCATGTGGGATTTTTGAACTTGGATGCTAGGTCCAGCTGTATCATACTTTAGATTCATATCCTGGAACTGAGCCACCTGGGAAGGTACATGCCACCTCTTACCCAGTACTGCCATGGACACAAACCTATTAGCGGATAGACACCAAGGGGCAAAATTGGCCTAACTAAAGATGTAAGTGTGCTCAGAATAGCCTCACAGAGTGAGCAGGATATGACAGAGGTTACTGTGACCTCGGTGCTAGAGTTGATGATGTGGTGAATGAATGGCTGTTCCAAAGGGTAGATCCAACTTTATTGAGAAAATGTGCTATGCAGGTTTTCACCCTGTTGCAAGAGACCAAATGACCTGCAAAGCCTGAAATACTTCCTATCTGATCCTTTTACAGTGCTAACCTGCTATCATAAGCAACAAATGAGTGCCCACACCCTAGTCAGGCTCTCACTACCTCCCACAATAGAGGAGATCTCAAGGAGGAACCAGAGGGGCTGACCCATCAGCCTTACTGTTGTTGGGAGTCACCAAGACCACCTTCAGGTCCAACGATTTACTAGAAGGGCTCGCAGAATGCAGCAAATCTGTTATACTCACAGTTATGGTTTATTACAGCAACGGGATACAGATTAATATCAGCAAAGGAAAAAAGGCACAGAGTCCAGGAGAAACCAGGCGCAAACTTCCAGTTGTCCTGTTGTCCTCTCCCAGTGAAGTCGTATGGACAGTGCTTAATTCTAGCAATGATGTGTAACAACATGCATAAAATATTGCCAACCAGCGAAGCTCACCTGGGCCCTGGTGTCCAGGGGTCTTATTGGAGATTGATCATATAGGCATTTAGCGTCCACAAGGCTGACCTGAATTACTTAGTCTCCAGCTCCCCCAGAGGTCAAACTGATATCACATGGCCCAAGATCCCCACCATGAATCACATTGTTAGCTAGACTATCTGGCTTGACCAAGGCCCCAAGTAAACAAAAACACTGTAACGGGCAAGATATTCCAGGAGCTTAGGGGTTATTTCCTAGGAGCTGGTCAATGGCCAAACTATTCGTTAAAATATGAAGGGTTTGGACAACCCAGGCCTGCTGAGTTAATCCTTACGTTTAGTGTTTCCCCAGAACTGGATGAATGATGGAGAGATAAAGAAGTAGCTCAGGGGGATTTCCTTGGTAGTCCAGTGGTTAAGACTCTGTGCTCCCATCGCAGGTGTCATGGGTTCGATCCCTGATGGAGGAACTAAGATCCCGCATGCCTCACAGTGTGGCCAAAAGTAAAAAATAATTTTTTTTTTTTTTTAAAAGAAGTAGCTCAGGAAAACATACCAAGAAGCTGGATGGAGAACAGACTGGAGAGTCCTCAGCCCTGGAGAATGAGGAGCTATGCTTCCTACACATCACAGTGGGCTCCTTCCTGGATACCCATGGATGATAAATGTTTTCAGCTGTTTTGTTCTCTATGAGATCTTCCAAAAGCTCTACACCAAGTTGAGGGCCAGAGGCAACTAGACAGAACTGTGTCAGCTATAAAACTTAATGTCATTAAATAATAAGAAAGCTTTAGCAGCTACTCCTTTAGAAATGCAAAAGGACTTGAATGCATAAACTGAAAAGCATACAGAAGATCTAAGGCAGCTTAACTTAAGAAAAAAAAGACAGAAGATCAATATGTGAAAAAGAATAAAAGAAGGAAAAAGCTATAAAGAAAATGCAAAATAGTTTCAGGAAGAAAAGAGCTTGGTCTTTATAGTTTTTCTTCATCCTAAATGTAAACCTGCTAGAAAGTCCCTGCATGTTGACGGTTTTAGTCCCTTGTTTGCTGAAGGAAATGGAACACATTGGAGACTGAAACCAAGCTGGACCCTGTGGGACCCCATCATCTGCTGGATGAGATTAAGGCTCTTGCTCTGTCCCTCTATTGTTTTCTTTTTTTTTTTTAATTAATTTTTATTGGAGTATAGTTGTTACAATGTTGTGTTAGTTTCTGCTGTATAGCAAAGTGAATCAGTTATACATATACATATATCCACTCTTTTTTAGATTCTTTTCCCATATAGGTCATTACAGAGTGTTGAGTAGAGTTCCCTGTGCTGTACAGTAGGTTCTTATTAGTTATCTGTTTTATATATAGCAGTGTGTATATGTCAGTCCCAATCTCCCAGTTTATCCCTCCCTCCCCTTCCCCCCTTGGTAACCATAAGTTTGTTCTCTACATCTGTGACTGTATTTCTGTTTTGTAAATAGGTGCATTTGTACCATTTTTTTAGATTCCACATATAAGTGATATCATACGATATTTGTCTTTCTCTGTCTGACTTACTTCATTCAGTATGACAATCTCTAGGTCCATCCATGTCGCTGAAAATGGCATTGTTTTGTTCTTTTTTATGGCTGAGTAATGTTCCATTGCATATATGTACCACATCTTTTTTATCCATTCCTCCATCGATGGACATTTAGGTTGCTTCCATGTCCTGGCTATTGTAGATAGTGCTGCAATGAATATTGGGGTACATGTATCTTTTCGAATTATGGTTTTCTCCAAATATATGCCCAGGAGTAGGATTGCTGAATCATATGGAGCTCTATTTTTAGTTTTTTAAGGAACCTCCATATGTGGCCATACCAATTTACCTTCCCACCAACAGTATAGGAGGGTTCCCTTTTCTCCACACCCTCTCCTTGCTATGTCCCTCTTGACATGAGCAAGATGAATCTTTAACCCTGTGTTTAGTTGCCTTCCATCCACTTTTTTTTCACAGTGACCAGATGAGGCAAGGTAATGATTATTTCTGTTCTTAGTTATACAAGCAAAGTTAATGAATTAAGTTAAAGGATATAAACAATGTCAATAGGTCTTGGATCACTAGTCACAGTCCACTAAAAGAAAATTATTTCAATTCATTATTTAATAGCAAATTGCTAGTTGTTGGTGGGATTTATTTATGTATATTTGTTTTTATTTACAGAACTTGAACTTTTAAAGTATCATAAATATTTAAAAAGAATAGTTAGATATACATAAGGAGTGATAGAAAAGGAAGGAAATGGTACACAGGTTACAAAGAGACTTGACACTTCAATAAATTCAAATAGAATACCAAGAAAAAATTCTGAGCTTTGCTCCTAACCAATTCTGTGTTCACACAAGGTAAGAGAATGAAATGTAGCCAACATGATTCATCATTATTCTTTTTCCTGAATTTGATCTCCTTGGCAGCCCATAGGCATGATCTTGCCACAACCTAAGGCTACCAGGCAAGATCCCCAAGGTTGTTGAATTGCTTTCCCTTCTCACATAGAATTACAAAAGACAGTGCGGTTATCATGCACAGTCCATAAAATAAATCCATGTTTACTTTCTGGGCCAACCCACTCAGTGCCCCTTCACCATCTTATCTACAGCGGTTACAGTCATCCTGTTTATTTTTGCACCTTATACTACAGACAACGTCAGCAATGTATTTATCAGCCTTTCTTTCCTTCCCCTTTCACACTGAATGCTCTCTAGTGTCTCCAGTTTAGAGACTGGAATTAAGAAATTGCATAAAACAAGTGCTTCATTGCTTTTTTAATAGCAAAGCCTTGAAAGTTAACTAAGCAAAAATACTGGCTGTTTTTGAAAGGGACTTTGTTAATTGTGGAAGAATGAAAAAAACCCTAGTATCTCTTGAGAGAGAAGTAATAATGAATAAATGCAAAGAAGAGTAAAAGTTACAAATGTAAAGAGTAAAGAGTGACAAATGGGGAAAATCACTTAGACTTTTAAAAAAGATCAGTAGCATTAATTTGCATTCCATGAATGGAAAAAGAATCAAATCAACCCTATTTTAAGTCATATCTCTCTATGTAATGTGTATTTTGTCTTTATCAGAAACATTTTCAAAACTCACAAGACTTTCAGCTGTATGCAGTTTAAAAATTCATAATGTTTCTAATATCAGATATCTTTATGCTGTTCAATATGTTTTGGTGGTTGATTTATATTAATTGAAAATGTATTTTACAGAATGTGCTCTACTATACCAGAAGCTTCATATCTATATTTTATAAAGCCATTGTCCAAGATGGTGACAATCACATATATCAATCTTTATTTTTAATTTTTTATAGATATATAATTCAAATACCGTAAAATCCATCCTTTTAAAGATACAATTCAATGATTTTTTGTATATTCACAAAGTTATGCACTTGAATTCCAGAACATTTTCATCACCCTAAAAAGAAATCCCAAACCCATTAGAGGACACTTCCTATTCCTTCACCACCAACCTCCTCCCTCCCAGTCCCTGGTAAACCACAAATGTACTTTCTGTCTCTATAGTTTTGCTTATTCTGGACATTTCATATAATTAGAATCATACACTATGTGCTCTTTTGTGACTGGCTTTTTTCACATAGAATACTGTTTTCAAGGTTCATCCATGTTGTAGCATGAATCAGACTTCATTCCTTTTTAATGGTTGAATAATATTCCATTGTGTGGATATACCACATTTGTTTCATTCATTTATTGATGGACACTTCAGTTGTTTTCATTTCTGGGCTATCATGAATAATGTTGCTATAACATTTGTTTATAAGTTTTTGTGTGGACATTTTTTTCCAATTCTCTTGAGTTTATACCTAACAATGGAACTGCTGGTCAAATGGTAACTAACACTATTTTTAACTTTTTGAGGAATAGTCAAACTGGTTCCTAAAACAGCTACATCATTTTGCATTCTAATCAGCAATGTACAAGGATTTAAATTTCTCCATATTGTTGCCAACACTAGTTATTTTCCATTTAAAAAAATTATTATTATATTATCCTAGTGGATATGAAGTGATTTCCCATTGTGGATTTGATTTACATTTCCCTAATGTCTAATAGTGTAGAACATCTTTTCATGTGCTTCTTGGCCATCTGTATTTTGTCTTTGGAAACATGTCTATTTAAGTATTTTGCCTACTTTTCAATTGGGTTGTTTGTTACTCTGTTGAGTTGTAAGATTTCTTTCTGTGTTCTAAATACTAGGCCTTTATCACACCTACAGTTTACAAGTATTTTCTCCCATTCTGTGTGTTGTCTTTTTGCTTTCTTAATAGTGTCCTCTGAAGCCCAGAAGTTTTCATTTTGATGTATTCCAATTTATTTATTTATTTTTTGTTAGTTGCTTGTGCTTTTGGTGTCATATCTAAGAAACCATTATCTAATCCAAGGTCATGAAGATTTCCTATTATGTTTTCTTCTATGACTTTTATAGTTTTAGCTCTTACATTTAGGTCTTTGAGACATTTTGAGCTTATTTTTTATATATGGTGTGAGGTAGGAGTGCAGCTTCATTGTTTTGCACATGGATATGAAGTTGACACTATTTGTCAGAAAGACTGTTTTTTTGCCCATTGAATTGTCTTGGCACCCTTGTAGAAAATCAACTGACAACAAATGTATGGGTTTATTTCTTGACTCTCAGTCCTAGTCCATTGATCTATATGTCTATCTTTATGCCAGTACCAATACTCTTCTTTATTTTTTATCAGTTTAACAATATCCTTATATTTTAAATGGTAAGGTTTTAAAATTTTAATTAATTAATTTATTTATTTTGGTCTGCGTTGGGTTTTCGTTCCTGCGCATGGGCTTTCTCTAGTTGTGGCGAGCAGGGGCTACTCTTTGTTGTGGTGCTTGGGCTTCTCATTGTGGTGGCTTCTCTTGTTGCAGAGCATGGGCTCTAGGCACGTGGGCTTCAGTAATTGTGGCACATAGGCTCAGTAGTTGTGGCTTGTGGGCTCTAGAGCGCAGGCTCAGTAGTTGTGGCTCACAGGCTTTGTTGCTCCATGGCATGTGGGATCTTCCCGGACCAGGGCTTGAACCTGTGTACCCTGCATTGGCAGGCAGATTCTTAACCACTGCACCACCAGGGAAGTCCCAATATTCTTATAGTTTAAACACCAAATAAAATATATTTAAAGCTTGTGAAACAGAAATTTAAGATGACATGAAATCATTAGAAAAGCCAATGTTAAAGAGAAACCTCACTAACATTTAAGATCAATATGAGATCACATTTTAGCATTCAAACAATGTAGCGTCTTCCAAGCCCTTATAAAAACAAAAACAAAATAGCCCAACAGTATAGTGGACAGACAACAGAACTGAACAGTGTGGTTTTCCACAGTCTTAAGTATAGAATTTATTTCCAAATCTAGTCATTATGACTAGATTTAAACAAGTTAGGTAACATAAACAAACATATAAAGTCTTAGACTTCTGGTTTTGCATGTAAGGAGCTTAGAAGTTGCCACTCCCTTTACCAAGTAAAAAGGTGAATGGACTAAAAAATAAACTCTTTTTGGATGCATAAAAGAGAAAAGTACATAGAACAAACCACTGTCTCCAAGATTGGAGAGACAGACACAGAGTCCTGAGTTACCAGAGCAGAGCAGAGAGTCTGAAAACAGGAAATGCCACAGGAACTAGCACCAGGGTAGGAAACCTGAACTATAATTAATGATTTGCTGGAGGATCAGTGCCGACAACTCTGAGAGTTAAAAACTCCACGGGGATCCAGTCACAGGGAGATACCCACAATACTGTGAGATTTACCTCCAGGAGCTTGACCAGGTTCCCACAGTAAATATCAGAAAAATCCCCTTATGCTTCCAGCAGGGGAAGGGGAAAAGGAACCACTTTGAAATATACCCGAGCACTCTGTTCTTAACTCAGCCTGCCCAACGTAAACTAGTTAACTGGAACCGGACCTGCTTGGGGTTTTATCAAACCCTAACAGATATGGGGAAAGGGAAATACCCAACTCTAGCCCACTGTAGCTATCCTGTTCTACCTAAGTGGGGAGACAAAAAACCCTGAGAGATACTTGCAAAGTTCACAGTCCAGACACATAGGCTCACTGAGAGACAGGGATCTAATCATAGAACATAGAACACTTCCCCTGACCCCCATGGACTGGATCCCCGTGGAGTTTTTAACTCTCAGAGTTGTCGGCATTGATCCTCTAGGAAATCATCAATTGTAGTTCAGGTTTCCTACCCTGGTGCTAGTTCCTGTGGCATTTCCTGTTTTCAGCACATTACTAAAGGCCTACTTACAGCAGTTTCTTTTACCCAGAATATCATGTCTGGCTATAAAGGAAAAAAAAAATCACAAGGCATACTAAAAGGCAAAAAACAATTTGAAGAGACAGAGCAATCATCAGAACCAAATGTGACAGGGATGTTGGAATTATCAGGCCAGGAATTTAAAACAACTATGATGAATATGCTAAGAGCTCTAATCAATAAAGTAGGCAGCATGCAAGAACAAATGGGCAAACACTAACTCAAAAAGATAGATGCAGCCCCATGTTCACTGCAGCATTATTTACATTTGCCGAGATATGTAAACAACCTAAGGGTGCATCAACAGATGAATGAATAAAGAAAATGTGAGATATATATTCTGTAATATTCCAGTTTTGAAAACAATGCCACACATTTGTTATTCCTATGTTGAGGGATGGCAAACATGTGTGTCCCAGGCAACTCACAAAATCCTAGGGATAGGAGTACCAAAGAAACCCCCAGAAAATAAAGTTCAACCAGTATATCTATGAGAGTATCAGAATATGGATCTATGCTAATGTCTCATCCTGTTGTCCAGTGCATCACCGGATTCTATCTTTGCTCCTAAATATCTTAGAAATCTGTCTACATAGTTTCATCTCCACTGCCATTATTCTAGTCCAAACTATCACAATCTCTTTATTACTGCAACAGCCTCTTAAATGCTTCCCATTATTCACTTTTGTTACTTTTCAATGTATTTTTTGCCAAGCAAGCAGAATTGTGTCTCTACTAGACAAATCTGATTGTTCCACTCTTCAGCTTAAAATCATTCAGTTGTTTCGTATTACTCTTTTTAAGATCTTATCAGGGTCTATAAGATTCTGCTTGACTGATTCATTGCCTACCTCTTCTTCATCTCACAAGGTTCTCTAGCCCCATGCACTCCAGCCACACTGACCCTTCATTTCCTCTAAGCAGAAGTCCTCAATAAATTTATGACAAAAAAATGAACTGTTACGTAGGTCCTTCCACCAATGCAATTCCCCAGATCCTTTATTTCAGTTGGGATTTTTTCTCACACTCATCAGCCTTTGGACAGCTTCTGTCAGCTACTTTCACTGGAGTTTTCTTTCAGCTTTCTTCCTGCCTTTTTGCATCACCACAGTTACAACAAAACCACTGCTACCCTAGACCATTTAGGGTCCTATTACTATTTTTTAAATTGTGGCAAAATATACATAAAATAAAATGTAGTATCTTAACCATTTTTAAGTGTACCATTCAGTAGTGTCAAGTATATTCACATCGTTGTACAACCAATCTCCAGAACTCTTTCAACTTGCAAACCCAAAATCTCTATCTACTCCCAACAACTTCTCATACTCCAGTCCTCTCAACTACTATTCCACTTACTGTCTCTATGAATTTGACTACTCTAGATATCTCATATAAGTAGAATTATACAGTATCTGTCCTTTTGTGACTAGCTTATTCACTTATCATAATGTCCTTAAGATTTATCCATGTTGTAGCATATGTCAGAATTCCCTTCCCTTTTACAGCTGAAAAATATACCATTGTGTATATAACACATTTTCTGTACATATTCATCTATTGATGGACCCTTGGGTGGCTTCTACCTTTTGGCTTTTGTGAATAATGCTATGAACATAGACATACAAATATCTCTTCAAGACCCTGCTTTCAATTCTTTTGAGTTTATACCCAGAAATGGAATTGCTGGATCATATGGTAATTTTTTTTTTTTTTCCATACGCGGGCCTCTCACTGTTGTGGCCTCTCCCGTTGCGGAGCACAGGCTCCAGACGCGGAGGCTCAGCGGCCATGGCTTATGGGCCTAGCTGCTTCGCGGCATGTGGGATCTTCCCGGACCGGGGCACGAACCCGTGTCCCCTGCATCGGCAGGTGGACTCTCAACAACTGCACCACCAGGGAAACCCCATATGGTAATTTTATGTTTAACTTTTTGAGGAATCACCATACCATTTTCCATAGTGGCTTCACCATTTTACATTCCCACCAACAGGGCACAAGAGTTCCAATTTCTCCACACTCTTGCCAACACTTGCTATTTTCTGTTCTTTTGATAGTAACCATCTTAATGGGTTCAAGGTGATATCTCACTGTGGTTTTGATTTGCATTTCCCTAATGATTCATGATGTTGAGCATCTGTTTGTGTGCTTATTGACCACTTGCTTATCTTCTTTGAATAAATATCTATTCAAGTCCTTTGCCTATTTTCAAACTGGGGGCTTTTTGTTGTTGAGTTTTACGAGTTCTCCATATATTCTGGATGTTAGTCTGAATATCTTATCGAAAGCATGATTCACAAATATTTTCTCACATTCCATAGATTGCCTTTTCACTCTGTTGATTGTGTCCTTTGGCGCAAAGAAGTTTTTATTTTGAAGTAGTCCAATTTATCCACTTTTACTTTCCTTGCCTGTGCTTTTGGTGTCATTTCCAATGAGTCCTATTAGTTTGTAAGCATTTTTATACTACAATCAGATATAGATAAAACAAAAAAATGGAAAAGAAATATTGAGTTTAAAAGAATAAAAAGTTTCCCCAAAGAGTCAACATTGATGCCTACTTTATCCATACTATAAGGTCTTATTTTTATTGGAGCTCTATACTCTTTCTGTTTTCTTCTCCATCATGCAATTTAAACATCTAGTTCAAACCTATAGACATTTTCCTTCTACATATTCTAGAGTCTTACCTCTGACAAATTATTCAATCCTGCCAACATTCCTTCTTTGACAATATCTCTGCCAGTTTTAAATCTAAATTACCCCTTGGCTGCAAGCTGTGCCGCTGTACTTGACTCCATAGTGGTGTTTTGAAAGGAGAAAAGGCTCCTCTGGGATTTCTCATGCGCACCTTCCTGCACAGCCCACCAGCAGAGAATCACAGCTGTACACGAGCCAACAGCCTTTCTTCCTGCATTTCACTGCTAGTTTCATGACTCACTTTCCTGTCTGGGCTCCAAAGAGCATCTCCGACTTTGACTGGAGATCATCCCATAATGCTTATTTGGTCATTCCCTTTTTCTTTTCAAGGAAGTTTCTGTGGGTTCTCTCCTCAGGAAATCCAATTTCTCTGATGTCTGTCTTCTCCTTCATCCAACATAATGCATCTGGGCCAACCAGAAACAAAGCATTACACCCAGGCTGGCAGCATTCAGCAGGCAGCAGGGTGAATGAGTAAAACAGCAGAGCAACAGCAATGAAGGGGTATCTAAGTGGCAATGAAATGGCTTCCCAATTAGAAAAACAGGTTAGACTTAAATGGCATCTACCCGATTGCCCAGCCCAGGACCTGAATGCCATCTTAACTCCTTTCTTTCCTGCAGCCCTCAAATCCAATGCCAAGTTCTCTCAATTTTACCTCCTAAATACACCTTAAATCCATCTACTTCCATCCATTCCCACCATCAGTAGCTCAATTCAGGCTGCCGTCATCTCTCACTGGCTTTTCTTTTGACGCTCTTTTGCATTGTAGGGGAGGAAAAATAATTTTCCCTCTACCATTCTGAGTTCTTGGCTAAAAACAGATTAACAAGAGAAAAAACAAAGAGAAGTTTATTAACACGTATGCCTCCTGTATACATTGGAGATACCTAGGAAAAAAAGAGTAAGTCTTCTGAGATGGCCCAAGTCACTACCTTAAATACCATCTTCAGCTAAATACAAAAGAAAGATTATTTTGGGAGTGGGGTGGCGTTGGGGAGAGGCAATTTACAAGAAGGTGAGAGAAGGAAATGTTTGGTAAGCAAAAATTGCCCTGCTTGCAGATAAAACTCTCAGGTAAAAATGTTATATCTGGTAAAGCTCTCTTCCTGGTAGAGGCCCCCTTTCTAATGTAAATTTTCTTTATAAACATAGATTTCCCTTGCAAAAGGGTAGTTTCTACTCTGCTTTCAGAGCTTCTGCTGTGTTTGCAGTTTCTGGAAAAAAATCAACTCAAAATAACTCATATGCCAAAGAGAGATACATTAGGGTGGCATATTCAGCTATCTGTCAGCACCAAGATCTTATTGATTATAGACCAATGTGATTTCACTTCTTTTACAATGAGAAATATACTAACCATCACCTACTGAGCTCCCACTGTGTGTGAAGCTTTAGATTAGTGACAGTTCGCACATTATCTCACTTTATTCAACCCTCCAAATACCCTATGAGGAAGGATTAGCCCCATTTTACAGATGAGGAAAATGAGGCTCAAAGAAGTTAAGTAACTTGTCTAAGATGGTTTCCATGCCCAAGGCATGGAACCAAAATTTAAATTCAGCTCTAACTTCCAAATCTACTTCTCCTTGATTACAAACACATACTTGTGATTTATCTCTTGCTGTCAAATGACAAAATAATACAATTTGGTAACGAGTTTGATGGCCTTTATTCAAAGGAAAACAGTCCATGGATTGGTGGAGCACAGTGCCTTGCAAGCAGCAGAGCACTCTTCCTGAGAGATTTTGGGCAGGAGCAAGTTCTATAGCAAGTTCTATAGCACAAGTTCTATAGCACATTGGGCAGAAATGGCATTATTGGCTAGGAGGTCAGGGATTATCTTTTAAGGTGAGCAGGTCCTATTTTCTAGGGTAAGGTAGGCTAGCTAAACTGAATTGGAGGATTGTGTTGGTGTAAATTAGGTTTCCTTAACAGTGCAGGCTGCCTTAGATTTAGATTTGTGACATGGGACAGGCCACTGCGGCAACCTCCATTTTGTGGGTCCTGATATACAAATTAACTGTATCATGCCCCTAAAGAGTATACAACTCAAAACCTGAGCTAAATGGAAAAAACAAACAAACAAACAAAATACTCTCTAGGCTCAGAAACCCAAATCCTATCTGTTCGCATTATACTTTGGACTTGCCTCTTTCTCTTTGAACCTGGTCTACACCAGGGGTTGGCAAACAATGGATCACAAACCATAGTTTGGCTCCTGAGTTAGGAATGTTTTTTACATGTTGTGGTATTGTGATTTATAATTAGAAATATATATCTGGTCTTCATCCCCATTTCTGGCACAGAACTCCAAAAGCCCTAGGAGTTTCCTAAGTGACAAGAGCACTGGGAGAATCTTTCGTTAAAATATTTGGTCTTTTGTGCTTGGTTCCTGAAATAGCTCCAGAGCCATAAGAATAAAAGGAATGTCTTGTTATTCATAACAAGCCCCTTTTAACCAATACCTGTGTTTAAGTTAATGGGGTGACTTTTGGAAAGCCCCTAAGGATGGGGGCTGGTTGCAGGGGAACCCAGCGTATGATTAGAAGGTTGAAACTTTCAGTCCCACCCCCAACCTCCCAGGAGAGGAGAGGAGCTGGAGGTGGAATCAATCACCAATGGCCAATGATTTAATCAGTCATACCTACGTGGTGAAGCCTCCATAAAAATCCAAAAGGACAGAGTTCAGAAAGCTTCTCCGTTGGTGAATACATGAAGTAGGAAGAGGAACACGCTCAGAGAGAGCCTGGAAGCTCCATACCCCTTCCCACATACTTTGCCCTATGCATCTCTTCCATCAGCCTATTTCTGAGCTATATCCTTTTATGATAAACTGATAATCTAGTAAGTAAAACATTTTCCTGGGTTCTCTGTGCCGCTCTAGTGAGTTCATCCAACCAGAGGAGGGGGTCATGAGAACCTCCGGGTTACACCAGGTTGGTTAGAAGCAACCTGAACTTGAGATTGGCATATGAAGTGGGGGAAGAGGCAGTCTTGTAGGACTGAGCCCTTAACTTGTGGGATCTGACGTTATCTCCAGGTAGATAGTGTCAGAACTGAACTGAATTGTAGGACACCAAGCTGGTGTCACAGAATTACTTGATTTGTAGGAAGCCTAGTGTCAGAAGTGAAGTATTCTGTGAGTAGAGCTTTTGAGAGTAGACACACAGGAGGAGTGTTTTCCTTTACGTATTTATACAACTGAAAAAAATCAAAAGAAGAATATTTCTTGACACATGAAAATTACATTAAATTCAGATTTCTGCATCCATAAATTGTTTTGTTGGAACACAGCCATGCTATTATTAGCGTCCGTACTGTTTATGATTGCTTTCACACTATGACAAAACTGATAGCTGTGAAAGAGATGGCTCACAAAGCAAAAAATATGTAGTATTTGGCTGTTTACAGAAAACGTTTGTCAAACCTTGGTCTATGGTCCTTGACCAGATTCAGAGTTCCCATTGTATCTCCCTAACTAAACAGTCTTTCAGTATCAGCCCATGGCCTGCTTAGCTCTTTATAACTTTTTCATAACTGAATACAGAGAAATTAGATCACTTGCCCAAGCTAGCAAGGCAAGCAAAAAGCAGACACAGGATTTGAACCTGGCAGTCTCCAGAGACCCTGCTCTAAGCTGTGATGCTATATTGCCTCCCTAGGGGAACCGAGGTAACCTAGGTTACTAAGAACCTGGTAACCTCCATGTCAACATAAAATTCTAGGTACTGTTAAAATCCTCAGACATAGTCTATCTTAAATAAGAGGTATTGCTGTAGGACAGTTCTCCCCTAAGTAGGGAGGAAAAGGTAATTATTTAATGATTTCATTGGATGTGTATCACATAAAAAGCATCTCACTTAGCCCTCAGAATAGCCCAGACAGGGAGGAATCATAATCCACATTTTTATAAATCAGGAAACTAAAAACAAAAAAAGATTATTTCCTTTTAAATTCACAGATTTAGTATACCAGCGAGGTGGTGGTGGCATGTTGAAATTTATAGGCTAGATGCTCAGATATGCAAAACCGTAACTGGATTTCTCTGTACCTGAACCAAACTAGATATCAAGCCCCATATTTCTATTCCTGGAAGGGAGGGAAATGTGACAGTATAAGATTACTCAGCCACCGCATGTATAAAATGTACTAGCCAAAGGTGTTCAGTTTCATTAGTCATCAGAGAAATGGAAATTAAAACCACCAAGTGATGCCCCTATCCACCATGCAGCATGAGTGAAATGAGAGTCAGGTAATACCAACTGTGGACAAGCAGCAACTAGAACTCTCATTCACTACTGGTAGGAGTGTAAATTGGTGCAGCTACTTTGGAAAACTGCTTGGCAGTATGAGTGATGGGTGCTGGAGCTCACAAGAAGTGATGGTTAAATTTCCAGGAATTTTGTGAATCAGCTGATTTCACATTGGTAGCTTGAAATTGGGCAGCTGGAGTATTTACACCACAGGAACTGGCTAACATTATAAATGAGCACCCACCCTAGCTCCAGTTGTTAAACATTTACCAGTGAACCACTGGGCAATAAAGCTCCACATATATATATCCTGTGACTCAGCAAATCCATTTCTAGGTATCCACACCTTAGGAATGTGTGCAGATATGGCCCAAAAGCCATGTACAAGAATGTTCATAGCAGCATTATTTGTAATGGCTGGACACCCAAATATCCATAAATAGAATTGATAAATTCATGTCCATTCAATGGAATACTATGCAGTAATAAGAATGAAAGAACTGCTATATGCAATAACCCAGATGAATCTCACAAAATGATGGAACAAAAGGAGCCTGAACAAGGGTACATACTGTGTGATTCCTTTACATAAAAGTCAAAAAAGACCAGATTAATCTCTGATGATAAATCAGGGAGGTGGTTACTTGGCGGGGAGGAGAGCAGCAATGACTGAACAAAGGGGGGATTGTGGAGTGCTGGTATTGACCTTTTTTCCATCTAAGTGCTGGTTATTTAACTGTGTTTATTTTGCAAAAATTCATCAATAAAAGGTTTGATTTTAAAAATTAGTCACTTCCATAATTGGACAAGCAAAGGCAAAAAAAAAGGAACTTCAAATTAAATCTCATACCTTATACAAAAATTAACTAAAAATAGATATCAGATCTAAATGAAAAACATGAAACTCTAAAAAGAGAAGAAAGTCTTTATGACCCAGGGTTAGACAGAATCCTTAGACATGACACCAAAAACATAATCCAAAAAAAGTGGAAAAGTAAAAAAAAAGGTAAATTACATCTCATCAAAGTTAAATACTTTCACTCTGCAAAAAAAACTGTTAAGAGGATGAAAAGACAAGCTACAAACTGGGAGAAGATATTTGCAAATCACATACCTAACAAAGAATGTATATTTTGGTTTTGATAAATATACTTTAGTTATGTAAGATGTTACTACTAGGCAAAGTTGAACATTTTTACAACTTCTTGTGAGTCTATAATTATTTCAAAACAAAAAAGATCAATTAAGGGAATTCCCTGGCAGTCCAGCAGTTAGGGCTCTGTGCTTCCAGTGCAGGGGGCACGGGTTTGATCCCTGGTCAGGGAACTAAGATCCCGCATGCCATGTGGCGTGGCAAAAAAAAAGAAAAAGAAAAAAAAAAGACATCAGTAGTTTTACCTACCAGACTGCATATTTTTCCACATCTTTGACCGATATTCTAAGCATATTCTAATACAACGCTAATCGGGGTGTAACTGATGAAACTTTTCTACAGGGCAACTTGGCTGAACCAGTCGAGCTCTTAGAAGGTACAAACATTTGACCAAGGAATTCCATTTCTGGAATTTTTCCTAAGAAAGTAATCAGAGATATATACAAAAATCTGCAGACAATGATTTCGTTTTTCATAGTTGCTTATAATAGTGAAAAATTAGAAAAAACCTAAATATTGGAAACAAGTATAGTTTATACTACATAGTTAGTAATATTTTGATATACCTAGAATATAGAATACAGTGTAGCCATAAGAAATTAAGCCATAGAAGAATATTTATTGACATGGGAAAATGTTGACAATATACTTCTATATGAAATATGCCCGATAGAAAACAGTATATACAGTTTAGTACCATTTTTATGGAAAGAAAAATAGCCATATATACAAAATCATGCATAGGAAAAAAATAGAAGGACGTACATACCAAATGTTAATAATAGTTATCTCTAGACAGTGGAATTACAGGTGACTGTACAATTTCTGCAATAAATTTTACCTGCCTTCAAACAGTATCTGCTTCAGGCTATTCTTTCTTGGTTGTGATTAGTTTGATATAATGTCTCTTCAAATAGGTATCTATCAAATGTTTCATGATATATACCAAATCATACTGCTATTCCCATATATTTCATGATATATACCTCCAAATCATACTGCTATTCCCATTACTTGCTACTTTGTAAGAGCAAGTAGCAAGATGCTACTTGCTCTTCCAAACTGGCAATATGGAGAATATTTCCAACTAACACAATATACTATCAAATATGCCACAGCATAGATCTGGCTATGGAAAATTATTATTTGGAGAATTTGAAAACCTTCTAATCAAGAGAAATTTTAAATAGACAAAAAGATACTATAACTAGTTAGGGGTCCATAATGAAGAGTGTAAAATAACTCACGTTCCAGAATTGGAGACTTTTGGGTCTCTCCTTTTTACTATCTGACTTCGGGCCAAGGATATTAGGGTTTTTTAGTCTGGAAAATGTGGTTAATAAAAGAAAGAAGCAAAAATATTTTTTTTAATAAGGGAAAATGGGATCAGAGATAAAAACGTTTTCTATAAAGACCTAAATAAATGTTAGATAAAACAGCTAAAAGGGAATTCAAATTTAGTGTTGCAGAAAAATTAACTCACATTCATTTTTCTGTAGCAGCAATTCTTACTGTTTTATATCTTCTTTCACAGGTTTTGACATGCCAAAATTGTGAAGTTATTTTAATGTTAATTAATGGTCTTTAAGTTCTTTAATTATTTTAACAGTTAATACATAAAACATACTTAATTTTTTCATAGACTCTGAGGTAAGTGTTTTAAATAAATATAGGTTACAACAATTAAACACACGTACAACCAATACAGGTTTTACTTCTCAGAATCCATCCTAGTGTAAAGCTGTTTACTAGATTCTTATTAAAAATACCAAGTTAGGATGTGAGATCTCTTAAAGGTCACACATCAGAGAATAGAAAAAAAATCTGTGTCCACTCTTCTCTGATGTCTTCCATGCTCCAGCACCATCCCAAATTGCTTCCTTATTTCTGTTCCCTCTCTTTGGAAGGGAATCTCAAGTAAATCTGTGACCAATTAATAATTTTTAATAATTGTTTGCAATCATTATCTAAAAGGGAACAGTTAATGACTTACATCTCATGGATAAATTTATTGTCTAGATGCCTAGACGTAAACTGCACAACTTGCAGATGAAAGAAGGAACTTTTATAAAGCACTGATGAAAGGAAGATGGAAAAAAAGAGGGATTTTCTGTTTTTCCAATCAAAGATTTGCTCCTTCTCTCCACAAAGTCATGGAGTTGAGAAAGATAGCTGGAGGAGTGTGGATGGGAAATGTGCATCACATTTACAGAACTACGCAACACACTCTCACCTTACACCAGTGGTGTTCTGCCACCTGTACCCCATTCCATAAATGTTCCATTAACCATAGCACAGCTTCTGGCATAGTTCTAATTTCTCAATGAAGATCACAAGAAAGTACTTCCAGGTTGTTAAAAGAAACCAGAATATTACACCAACACATTTCGGCGGTGGGAGGAGACTACTGGCACACCATATTTATTGCTTAACAGTACAAGATATTAAACAAAAAAAGCAGAGACTAGAAAATCACTTTTTGAAATTTCACAATCACCAATTTGCAACAGAAACTGAGGCATAACACTTATGCTAACGAATCTGTTAGATGAATTATCACTTCAGCACATAACTGCAGATGGATACTCCTGGATTTTCACTTAATCCATCACTCCATGAGCACTATGAAATGAAAGGTGACATACTTATGAACTAAAATCACAAGAAGAAACTCTCTAAGATCAATCTTCAATGAGCCCCTATTTCAATAAGCCATACGGAGCAGTAAAAAGCAGTAAAAGGTAATATTCATTTAACAAAACGAGAATCCCAATGACAAGAAATCAGGTATTTATATTCCTCTAGAGACACTTCTTCCCCACCTAACAAAGGCACTTGACATGTAATGAAATGCACAGTTAATTCAGGTACTGCCCTGGGCAACTGTTACCTTCCTAAAATTATATGAAGTGGTGATTAAGTTCAAATTAATCCTTCTGAATCAGCCTGAAACACTCATGAAAATATCACAAGTTCTCTATTTTTGGCAGATGATATAGCCAAAGAAGAAAAGATAATATTGGTGTCCCCAATGAGTTGGCTGACTTGAACAGTCCAGGATTCTCTCTCTGCACAACATATTCCTTGATGACTGTGGAATTTGTATATGATTATAGGCAAATTAACCTTTCATACAGTTTCAGTTATTAATGTTCACTCCTCTTCTTGTCTTTTCTTACTTTTTTGTTCTTTCCCAAAGTCTTAGATGATTCCTCCTGAAAAAGATATAAATCAATGTAGTATCTTCCTACATTTATATGAAGGTACTAGCTTAGGACTTTTAAATCCTAGTCATATAGAATATGTATAATAGTGAAAGTATAATTACTTCCATATGTACCATCTTTCTGTTTTACAGGGCTCTTTCATTTATAGTCTATTTTAATATTTCCGAAACAATCAAGGATAATCAAAGAAAATACTCATTTATCTCAGTTATCTAACAGATTTATGTTTGAGTAATTTCAATATTATTTATACGTTTATTTTTTTAATTAATTTTTTCTGTGCGTGTTTTTTTTTTTTTTTTTTTTTTTTTTGGCCACACTGTGTGGCCTGTGGGATATTACTTCCCTCACCAGGGATTGAACCCATGCCTCCTGCAGTGGAAGTGCAAAAGTCCTAACCACTGGACAGCCAGGGAGTTCCTCTCAATACTATTTAATCCATTGTTCATTTTCCAAAGTAAGGCAGCAAAGTTTAAATAAAAGAGATATGAACATATCTGAAATACGAGACAAAAAACCTCGAAGTATAAAGGAAGAAGGCATCTAAAGGCATGCCAGGGGAAAGGGGATACACTATGACACTAACAGAGAATGTTAGAATTTTATAGATGTTTAAAGACTATCCAGTTCACTGTAGCATTAGCTATAACTTCTACGGGTCTCAATTTTAGGGAGTGGAAACTAACTGGTCTTTAAGGTTTTTATAAAACTCCATGAATCTACAAAATTAAGGTTTGAAGAGATGAAGTGATCCTCCCAAGGTCACACAACTGGTCGATCACACTGTTCTGACTAAAACCTAAGCTTCCAGTTTCCTAGTCCAAAGGTTTTTCTAATGCACCTCACTCGTTCTGCTTCACTCTTAATTTTCGTTTTCCTTTTTCTTTTTAAATTTCACAGGCAGTGGTGAGAAACTCTCTAGATATAATATCAGTAACCACTTACTGGTGAACTTGTGTAGTTCTTCTCCACTAGAATGTTTCTGGCACAGTTGTTGATATGTTTGAAGCGATCTGGTCCTAGCAAAATTCCTCCATACCAGCGTGATACCACCACCATGACATTTCTCACATTCAAAATCTGTTATTTTCAGAAGCATAATTACATACAAATATAGACAGGTACAGATGTGAGTTTTAAAGGAAAATGAAAAAACCCATACATAAAATTGCACATAAAATTTCCCCGACTTTAATGGCAGAACTATGAGTAAGCAGAGTGTGATTTATAACAATTCAGGGGACAGAATGTTAGAATGAGAAGGGAATTTGGAAAACAAACACTGTGCTCCACAGTGTCCTTGAATTGCAAACTTGGGGACCACCAGGCAGAGTGAAGGGGAGATCATGCAGTGGGGTTCCAGTTCTTGGTGACTTCAACCAGAATAGCTTAACTTAGGCAGTTTTTTACCCCTAGGTCAAACAGCAACACAAAACCTGCTTCTGAACAAAACAGCTAGAGAGAACTGGGGCTGCATGAGTAATCACTAGTGCCTACCAGTAAGGTCTTCCTCAGTTTGACATTTGTCAAATGCTGCCCTTAACGTGAAGCCCACCAGTCTACAGGCCTGACCCCCACAGAGTTCCTATCAAGGAAAGGGCCTGGTTAGAAAACAAACCTCCACATACAATAGCAGAAGAAACTATAGCAACTACCTTAGGAAAAAAACAATCCATTCTTAAAATTAATGAACAATCAATGATCACCAGACAGATGAAGAAAATCCAGCAGCATGAAAGAGAAAGGACAAGATAAACAAACTAAAATGGACCAGGAAAAATTTAAGGAAGAAAACATCTAAAAAAAGAAACTCTAATTAGTATACTCAGAAAAATTTTAGAAGATACTGTATCCATAAAAGCAGAACAGCACACTATGAAAAGGGAAAAACAGAGAACAAGAAAGAACTCTTGAAAATTAAATACATGGTTGCTAAAAAAAATTTTAATTTGATAGAAATTTTGGAAGACGGTCAAGAAAATGTCTTAGAACATAATAAGGCAATGAGATGGACAACTTAATAAAAAAAGAAACATTCTGGATCTACCCAGAAGTCCAATATCCAACTAACAGGAGTTCTGCAAAGACAAAACAGAGAAAATAGAGGAGAGGAAATTGTCATGAAACAAAAAGGATAAGTTTTTCCAGAGCTGAAGATAATCTTCTATTGTCTACGACTGAAAGAGCTTGAAAGCACAGCACTCGTTATTAACCTCTTGCTTTCTGCCCCACATCCAGCGGTTAAAATTATCTCTCTATCGATGTTCAAAAACTAACTACTAATAAAACCAAATTATCTCATGTTATATAGGCTAACTGATTTACTTATTCCTAAATGGAATTTAGGAATGAATTTTGTTGAGAAATTTTATGGTTCACAGGATTAACAGGATTTAACTCACACTTACCTCCATGAGGTGGAGAAGACGCCCCCCAGCTGCTGTTTCCCCGTCATCCTCACAGTCCTGTAAGAAGGTCTGTTTATCCTCACAATATATTCTAGAAATACACGTGACAGTGTTACACTTTAAAACCTTGAAATATTGTATTCAATAATAAAAGTTACTCCTTCATATTTGTTGCCATCAATTTACTTCCAAAATCAGCATACTTGTTTTAAAAAAACTTTCTTGAACTATAAATTAGCTATATTTTCACTGACGATTTCCTATCCAGTATGCTTCACTTTTTATATTTTGGAAAGCTAGGAATCAAGGGTACCTCCTTTAAATCAGAAATGCTACAATTATGGGAAGGTGAATTTACACATCTGACACTTCCTCCACTTCATTTAATCTTGAAGCCGAGATTATAGAGAATAGTCACTAAAAAATGTTTACTGAGAATAAACTATATAAGCATTATAGGCACATAATAGGCGCTATGAAATGGTATAAAAGAAATAAGTGGTGTACTCCTGTCATCAAAGAGTCTAAACTCCAGTGAAAGAGAAAAAAAGTATATAAAAAAGATGGAGGTGATAAAACCAACATTAAGTTAATATTTTATACTTTCCTAACATCTTATTCTAGCCGCCAAGCATTTATCTATCTTGCCCATTCTAAGAATTATAAGATTTATTTTTCTGTGTAATTTCCCCCTGGATAGTTATCAATATCAGAGATAAATCATGGTATTTTTACCCATTTAAATTATCTAGAAAGTTAGCACGGGCTACATTGCAGATGAATAAGCTTGGCAAATAAGTGTGAGTTATAAAAAGAAAACAGTGCCAGTTAAGGTATGCCATCTAGTGCATTTTTTAGCCCTTAAAAATGGTACCATCTAGGACTAGGCAAATATAGCAAAGATATCTTTCCAGTTATGGTGATAAAAAGCCAAATATTACCTTATCTATACACCTAAGTCAATTATATTAATTTTATTACAGCAATCCTATTCATTCATTCATCTTCCCATCTACCAAACCATCTATTCATTCATTCACTCAGTATATATTTACTGCCCACCTACTATGACCAAGCTCTACTATTATTTAGAGTTGGCCTCATTTGAAGGAAAGAAAGTTAGTACTATTAAACAAAATTTTATATGGCAAATTTAAGGCAAAAAGGATTCCGGGGTTGACTTTATAGAACCAATGAAGAAATCTGACTATATAAATCAGTACTGTTAGGCTTAAAAAAAAAAGGAAATACCAGGGACATTTTCACTAACCCTTTCCTCACATGCCAGGAAGATAATGATGCAGCATCCGATAGCTGTGTGTACCAGTAGCCTGAAGAGTGCCCCATAACTCCAAAGCAGGAACACAGCCCCAGAACCAGGAAGTGACCTTAAAAGGACCCTAAGCATTCAAAATACACAACACAAAGTCCACGTACCAAATAAAGGTTATTTCTTTAACTCCCAGTGGAGTCCTTCAAGCCTCCACTTTATGCCTTTTTATTGTTATCTGACACACAATTCTGACAAGCTAAGCTCCTTCATTCCCAAGCATCAATTACATAAGGGGGTGAGTTGGAGGGGCTGCTACATGCAGTCATGCTGACATCTGTAAGAAGTGACAGCTGATCACCCATTAATAAGCAAAAATACTCAAGTACTTAAAAAAACAAAAATCTGGGGCCTGAAATAGAGTATCCGGCACATTATTTAACTTTTTGATAACTTAAGATCAATATCATGTCCAGCAACTGTTGAAGGTGCAGCCAACGTGGCCATGTAGGAATAAGATAGAGATAAATGAAATTAGATTCTCAAATTCAGCTCTACCACTTAACGACTATGTGATCTTGAAAAAGTTAACCTTTTTACAGTGGCACAGTTGCTGAAATAATTAGATTTAACTTATGTAAAGCACATGACACAGAGTAGGCCCTCAACAAACACGTGGGATGAATGAATAGTACCTATCAATACTTTTACAGCACATTCTAATCACTGAGACCAAGCACAGTCTAATCCCTCATTTTTATACTGATGACCCTCACTAAGGAAAAACCAAAATTCTGTGTAGTGATACTCTAATAATAAATAGTTTTTTTGGTAAGATTGGGCACTTAAAGGGATGTGACTTAGTAATATTAAAAACTCACCTATCCAAAGTGATAAATATTTTTGAGATTTTTGAGCTTTAGATAGCCTAGATTTTACAAATAGTCTGAATCACATTTTAAATTTGCACCAAATTCCTATGTCTATATTCTGATTTATTTTAGTCCTAAACTATGTTCTGTAAGTCTGTACTAATCTGCATATTTAAAAAATATACCCTCATCTCTTTACTAACAAATCAGCAGATTTTTATAAAACCTTCGTACTCAACACTAAAAGACATGTAGTGAAAGAAGCAGTCTTAATTCACTGCATAAATTGGTTTAAAAGAAAAACGTTAGAAAAAATTTGGCAGTATGTATCAAGAGTTTCAAAAATGTTCATACTTTTTGATAATTCTACTTCTAGGAATCTATTCCTTTTTCCTTTTTGATTATACTTCTGTTTCATTTCAAAAAACAATATGAAACAACCAGAACCTATCCTGAGGAAATAATGCAAAAAGTACACAAAGATGTTCACGGGACTATTCTTTATAATACTTAGAAAAAATGAAAAACTAAAACAAAAAGGAAATGGTTAAATAAATTGTGGTATGGAGCCTCAAACAAATATTATACAGCCATTAAAATAATGTTTATAAAGCAATTATAACAACATGGAAAAATGCTTTTGTTACACTAAGGAAAAATCTTGATACTAGAATAAAGCATTGAAAAGAATAAAAAAGAAAATATTTCACAATATCAGTTACACTTAATGGCAGAAAATGGTTAACTTTTCCTCTGATTTTTTTTCTGCCATTTCCAAATATTCCACACATGATTATTACTTTTACAGTGGAAAAAAATACATAATAATTGTGCTTTTTTAAATCATGCATCAGTTTTCCCCATTTTTTTTTTTTTTTAATATTTATTTATTTGGTTGCACTGGGTTTTACTTGTGGTAGGCACGCTCCTTAGTTGCGGCTCGCTGGCTCGTTAGTTGTGGCATGCGAACTCCCAGTTGAGGCATGCATGTGGGATCTAGTTTCCTGAGCAGGGATTGAACCCAGGCCCCCTGCATTGGGAGCGCAGAGTCTTAACCACTGCACCACCAGGGAAGTCCCTTCCCCCATTTTTTACAAAGCACATTCCTAAAATTGTGATGATCACTTACCGGTATGCATAGATGTTGTGGGTGGCACTAGCAATTTTCTTATTCTCATACAATTTGGCAAGAACCATTTTCACCTTAAAAACAGCAGTAATGTAAATAAACTAATGTATACTTTTTATTTGCTCTGTAAATAAATGCTAAAAAAAAACCTTAAAGCATATTGATATACTAGTGTAGTGAAATTAACAAGAGTTATTTAAAGACTCAACCACGTTCTGAAAAAGCCATTTCCAAAGTTTTCTCCTCATTTTAGGGGCAAAAACTGGTTCTCTAATTGGTACAAAAATGATAGACCTGGTATTTTTGACCACCAGTTATCAACAAATGTCTGAGCAGTAACCATGTCCAAGGTACTTGTACATAAGAAATTTTCCCCATACTGTATAGAGAAATTTAAACGAAAATATAAGAATTTCTAGAAATGAGCTCTGGAAACTTACCAAAGTGACAGGTACAGAATAATGGTATGTTCTAAATGTTATAAAACCAAAACTCTCTCTGGGAGTCAAATAAGGTTCATAGAGGAGGTAACAAGAGCCAGGTCTTGAAAGATAAGTGACAGTTCTGCATCAAAATGGAAGAGTGGGGTGGGGCAAGAAGAAGCCATTCCACTTAGAGGAAACAGCATGTACAAACATACCAGATTTAGTAAGCAGAAATAAACGATGCTTAGTTAAATTGGAACTTCAGATAAACCACAAATTTTTAAATTATAAGTATGGCCTATGCAATAATGTTTATCTGAAATTCCAATTTTAGCTAGCTATTTTGTATTTTATCTGTCAACCTTAGCAGGGACATAAAAGAGAAAGATTCAGGAAGTGACCAATAGTTTTATGTAGCTCTACCTCAGAGTATGAATGATTTTATGTAGCTCTACCTCAGAGTATGAATGAGATGATAGAAGATGTATCAGAATGATTAAAGTAGGGTCTTATCACAAAGGGCCTTGTATAATGTGTTTAGATTTTTTCCTTGTAGCCAATGGAAATCAGCAAAGATTACTGGGTATGTGGGGGAGGAGTGACACGTGGTCAGATCTTTTAGAAAGGTAGTTGGCAAGGGGCACAGAAGAAATACTGGAGGTAAGGAAGACCAAGCTGGAGATACAGAGACCAATTTGGATCAGAAATTGTGCAATCTTGTGCTTCTCAGACTCCCAGATTCCTGATTAATAAAGTAGACACTGACCTCTCAGATTTATTTCAGCTCTCACAAATTATGATCCTGTAAGTCTAAGTGACTATAATCAGAAATGGAAAAAGGATCCAGTATGGAGAGATTCAGAATGGAATGTCTAAGGAGGACCCTGGCAACAAGATTATGAGCAATGGCCAAGGGCAAAATAGGGTTCCTGAGAGAAAAGCCCAGAAGCTTGCACCAAAATCTGTTATTTTGACCACAGATCAATGAAGGAAAGAACTTCCTCTTCCAGAGACTAAAAGAGAGTGAAAAGGCAGCCTGGTGCAAAAAACTGTATTCCTATAGTTCAGGGCTTTAGAAGAATTTGGAGAGACCAAAGGGAAGAGACCAATGCTTAAAACCTATGCTAAGCTAGTTAGACTTTTCTGGTTAATTTAACTTTATAGGTGTACTGAAATTGTCTCTTACATTAATAAAGTTTAGGTTAGATTATAGCAGCAAGGAAGAAGAAAATGATTCTGCTGAAAAGAGACTGAGAAAGACAAAGACCTAGGAATACTATTTTTGACTGAAGATTTTCCCATATAATATCCTTTGGTGGATATCAGGCCACCTAAAATCAGGAAGCAGAAAGGAAAAGGAATTCAGGTTGGGAAGACTGGCCTCAACCACTCTGTCCACTGTCCCCTTACTTGGGCAACAATAAATAGAACAGGCTAGGTTTTATAGAACTCCCACATGATAAGACAAATAATTTTTCAACAAGCTATTGATATTAAGCACCATAATTTTCTACACCACCACAATGGGTTTTTCTTCTTTGAAAATCCATTGGAGAGTTAAGCCCTAATCAGAGTCTGGCTACAATTTTGAAAGCAGTGATAAACAGAAACAAATATTCCATGATTCCCAATAATTTGGAGGTAGAAAATTAGCAAATAATTTTTATCTTGCATGAAAATTAAATGTAATAGTATAAACAAAGATATTATTGCAAAACCATTTGCCTGAATTACTTTGGTAAAACAACATCAAAGTGAACTGGACACAGTAAGTTTACCTGTTTGGGACAAACTACTGGAGCCAAGTGTGCCTGAAAAGTACTTCTTCGGTCTGTGATAGGAATGCCATGATCAATCGGAGGTAATTCTTCTATTTCTATAAATTTAAAGAATTATATTACTTTTATTTTTTAAATTCTTACATTCAAATACTGAAAAATTGGCAATGGTATAGTGGGGGGAGTTTGGAGAGAGATGTAAATTATATGGCAAATCAACTCAAATAACAAATACTGGTTGTCTATTAAAATTAAATTATAATTTTAAGTAAAAAGTTTCCTAATATATTGTACACTAAGATAAAACTACTTGACTTATAAATGATTTTCACCTGCTAAGGTCACCAAGTGGTAATGGCAGGTTGGGACTCAAATCCTGGAGTTGTTTCAGTTGTATAAGTTGGTATAACATCTAATTTTTAAGAGTACAAAGGGGTCCCGAGACCAAAAAGATTGACAGCTGCTAATATGGAGTATTTATTCATTTTACTGCTGATGGACCTCTGGGTTGGGAAATCTATGACTTTATTTTGTATAGCTGTAATATAATGACTTCTGCTAATAAAACTGTTCCTACTTCATAGGACTGAATTAAATGTATCAATAGTACACCAAATTGGTATTCCATCGAGTACTGTGATTTCCAGTTATTCTGGAAACCATTAATTTTACCCTTAACTTAGATGAGAAACTTACCAACCATCCTAGCTGCTGCACCTGCCTCATTTAGGATGAAAAGTTATTCAGAAAAAAAGAATTTAATTTTTTTCTATTTCTATTCACTGATCTGTTGAATCTTACCAAGTCAGTTTGCTTTATAAGTGATGAAACACTTCAAGTAACATGTGTGAAAATATTTCTGGAGCACTTTAAATAATTTGCCAAAAATCACTGCACTGTTTTGTGGCAGGACACGGCGAGAAGCCAGATTTACGCAGGATGTTCTTCCTTCCCCCAGTAGTGTTCTCTTCTTGAACAGACTGTGACCACTGCACTAGTACACTACTAAGGTCAATAGGAACTGGATGCGATTTATTATGACTATGATTTTCACTCGTTTTCTTTTAATAGTGGATCTTCTTTCCCAAAAGACATCCTATGCCAAATCTGCAAATATGTGTATGAATAAAATGGGAACTACTTAGAGTGAAACAGGAGCAGGTATACTGGGTGTTCTTCCCCACTCATTCACAGCTTCTTTGTCCCCTTCCACTAATACTGAGACACTATGCAAGAACTTCAAATTTTCATTTACTGTTTAAAAGCTGCTGTATAATGGCATAGGGAACTCCCTATCTTCAAAGAGAATGAACATTCCCTCTGGTCTATCTTGTTTTTGTAAGAGACTTGAGGAAACTGACTATATCACTCAAAATTTTAAAATACTAAAATGGAACATACTTTCTGATAGAAATACAAAGCTGATTTATCACATCAACCTATCCATAAGCTGAATACTACTTTATCATGGAACAAATTTGCTTAAGCAAAAACTAAAATCCTAAAGGCATTTCGCTAGCTTTAATTCAGTGGTTGTACCTTCAATTATTGTATTTATATTTGTGAGCAAAGACTAAAATTTAACTCTGAGCTATCAGTAGACAGCTAAGGATTTCAAAGTAAAAATATAAAAGCAGGATGTGAACTGAAAATATTAACACAGCTTTTCTTAGTTTCAATTTCTCTCACCACTAATTCAAAACTCCAGATAAATAGCAAAAAAAAAGAAAAAAGTAAATTTCTATTTTTTTCCTCACCATTCTGATAGACCTAGCAAACACCAAAATGGCCAGGAGACAGAAAAAAAATAACCCAATTCTCTACAAATTAATAAGAATTTCCTAAAATGTGAGTTTACTAAATTTCTATACCATTCCAAATGGTATAGAAATTCCATTCATAATGCTACCATCCCGCTTTCCTCAAAATAAACTAATAACATTATACCTGTTCGGTTTTCACTGACATCAAAATCCAATGCTTTAACTGGATTTTCTGGCTGACATGCTAAAATGAGATCATCTCCACATTCAATATCTTCCTCTTCAGTTTTCTTCTTTACGTCTGGGCCTATGTGGATATGAGACATGATGAGTGATCATAAGACAGTAAGAAATTACACTTAAAAAACCATTAGTCTTGGCCTCTAGACACCAGTCTTCAACAGAAGGAACCAGGGCTCCTACAAGAAGTGGTTGACTCCAGGGTTGGGACAAGGAAAATACAAGATGATCCTGGAATATCTTGTGATTCCAGAGAGTAAAGAAATGTTCAAAAAACAATGGAAGCTTATAAAAAGAACACAGGAGCCTACCTGAGAGCTCTCCTAAAGGCCAAACCTGGAACAATTTGAGCAACAAAATAATGACAGTATGGAATTTTAACTCACGAAATAAAATAATATGAGTTCATACTAATATAAGTAATCAAATAAATAAATGTGGAAAAGAGACATCTTGTTCTCAGAATTCCAATTAATCATAGCAAGAAGGAAATGAAAGTCACCATATTGTTACAACACCATATTGTTTACAAATACTGTTGATAAGATACACTAATGGATACTAAAATCAGTAGGTTAAAGTTTAAGGAGGAACAGGGTATTAGCATAGCCTCAAAGTATCTCCCCCAAGATACTTATCAACTACAAAGGGAAAAACAGTAACTGATCATTTTATATGTCAACCTGGCTGGGCCATGGTACACAGATATTTGGTCAAACACTATTCTAGATGTTTCTGTAAAGGTATTTCTTGGATGGAATTCACATTCAAATCAGTTGACTTTGGGTAAAGCAGATTGCCCTCCATAATGCAAGTGAGACTCTAGTTAAGATCTTAAAAGAAAAAGGACTGACCTCCCCAGAGGAGGAGGGAATTCTGCCAACATACAGCCTTCAGACTTGAGTTGCAGTATCATTCCTTCCCTAGGTCTCCAGGCTGTCAGCCTACCTTGCAGAGTTTGGACTTGCTAGCGTCCATAATCTCGTGAGCCAATTCCTTAAAATCAATCAATCTCTCTCTTTCCCCCCCTCCCTCCCTCCTTCTCCCCCCACCCAACCATTCCTTCCCTCCTCCTCTCTCTTTATAATACACACACACACACACACACACACACACACACACACACACATCTTATTGGTCTGTTTCTCTGGAGAATGCTTGATTAATACTGTAACTTTACAGTGGAAACATTTGGCAGATACCACCTTAACCAAGGATCAAGGTAAATATCACCATTAATAAAGCATATTGATATCATTAGCTCCTTGATATAATACACTGTGAAGGATACAATATCATTTCTGTGATATTCTTGCCAAAATGCCTAATCTTACTCCAATCATGAGAAAACAATGGACAAATTCAAATTGAGGGACATTCCACAAAATAGTGTCAGGTCATGAAAGGTCAAAAAAGTGAAGGAAAGACTGGGGAACTATTTATAGACTAAAAGGGAGTAAGGAGAAATAACAGCTAAATACAACCAAGAATCCTAGACAGAATTCTAGAACAGCAGAAAGAACATTAGTGGAAAACTTAGTGAAATCTGAATAAGCTCTTTAGTTTAGTTAATATTATACCAATGTTTGCTTTCTGTTCTTTATAATTATAATATGCTTATGTAAGATGTTACTAGGGAAAGCAGGGTGAGGGATATAACAGAGCTATTTCTACTATTTTTGCAACTTTTCTGTAAGTCTAAAATTAGTTCAGAATTTTTTAAAAGTATAAATAGTATACAATTACTTCAAGATTTAACATTTCTGGGGTTTTCTTGCTGGCGCAGTGGTTAAAAATCCACCTGCCAGGGCTTCCCTGGTGGCTCAGTGGTTGAGAGACCGCCTGCCGATGCAGGGAACACGGGTTCGTGCCCCGGTCCGGGAAGATCCCACATGCCGCGGAGCGGCTGGGCCCGTGAGCCATGGCCGCTGGGCCTGCGCGTCCGGGGCCTGTGCTCTGCAACAGGAGAGGCCGCAACAGTGAGAGGCCTGTGTACCGCAAAAAAAAAAAAAAAAATCCACCTGCCAATGCAGGGGACACAGGTTCGAGCCCTGGTCCGGGAAGATCCCACATGCTGTGGAGCAACTAAGCCTATACGCCACAACTACTGAGCCTGCACTCTAGAGCCCGCAAGCCACAACTACTTAGCCCTCATGCCTAGAGTCCATGCTCCGCAACAAGAGAAGCCACCACAACGAGAAGCCTGTGCACCACAACAAAGAGTAGCCCCCACTTGCCGCAATTAGAGAAAGCCCATGCACGGCAACGAAGACCCAATGCGGCCAAAAATAAATAAATAAAATAAATAAATTTTTTTAAAATTTCACATTTCTATAGTAGAAAAAATGAAATAGTAAAGAATAAATATGTACTGAAGATTAATAGTAAAATAAAAATAAATTACTTGTCAAGTGGGTACCCTGGAGAAGAAAATTCTCATGAGATATTCTGATCACTAGCTTATACCCTTATTCATTTTTCAGAATTATTAAACCTTCCATTTTAATATGAAGTCTAGAAAATTTCTAATTAAAAAATTCTAAACAAATTTTTTTCAAATTATAAATTATACAACCTAAATCAATAACTCGAAAATTTTTAGTGTGGCTAAACTAAATTATAGATATAGGTGGGAAAGGGAAAATACCATTTTAAGATCAATAATTAAAAAAATTTCCTAATAGTTCAGTGATTCCAAGCTTTTTGGAGTCCTAAATTTTTGCTTATTATCCCACATTTTTGCAATTATCCCACACTCTAGAATGGTGGATTGGCAAAACTCAAATTTTTGTTTTGAGGTTTCAAAACCCTTCTCAGATGCCCTGAAATGCTGCAAAATCAGAACATGAATCATAAAAAGTCAAGGAAAATACTTCAAAAAAATATTGTCCCATGATCAGAATATCTTCAGACCATTTATCTCTTTGATTTTAATGGAAACAGTAAAAACATTTGCTTCTATAGAGAAACAGTAAAATGCTCTGAAAAAATATATATTTCTATCAACTTTAAATCTATACTGATTTTGGTAAGGGAATCCTTAATAATTGGTTCCATGTAAATAACCTTCTAAAAATTAGTAAATAGACTATTGGGTTTTGTTTTGTTTTTTAATCCCTCTTCTCCCCAAATTGAAAATAATTCTACTAGTGATAATAATAAAACTCTATTTGGAAATAAAATAAGGCTTAGTAATTTTCCTCTCTAAAGGGCTTTTGTAGTAACTGGAACAAAGACTAGCAAAGTAAATAGAAAACATAAGAAACTTCTATGTTGTTGTATATTATGATTCAATAAAACTATAATAATAAAGCAAAATATCAATTTTCAAATGTCCTGAAATTATATAGTGGTGATGGTTACATAACTTTGGAATAAACTAAAAACCACTGAATTATACATTTTAAAGAGTGAATAATCATGGTATGTGAATTCTATCTCAATTAAAGAATCAACTTTCAAAGTCAATTTTTATATCTTAAATACTGGTCAGTGTGTTTCCCGAAGTTCTTTTTGTATAAACACTACGCTCATGTGAAGCTAATGTCTAACTTACATAGTCCAGTAATTCATGAAGAATGTTACATGGTTCATATTACCATAACAATAGTCAAAGAAAGCAAAGTTTTTGTGTTTTTTTTTGCGGTACGCGGGCCTCTCACTGTTGTGGCCTCTCCTGTTGCAGAGCACAGGCTCTGGACGCGCAGGCTCAGCGGCCATGGCTCATGGGCCCAGCTGCTCCGCGGCATGCGGGATCTTCCCGGACCGGGGCACGAACCCGTGTCCCCTGCATCAGCAGGTGGACTCTCAACCACGGCGCCACCAGGGAAGCCCCAAGAAAGCAAAGATTTTTGACCCAAGTTCTTTAACCATAAAATTCTATTTCTATAAGAGTTTATAGTAATATGAAACCAAGCAGGCTAAAGCTTATAGAAAGAAATAACCATATTTACATGAGTAAAGAACTTTCCAGAGAAACATATTTTATCATATAAAAACATAAAACAGCATACAGATCTTCATTAAAAGTTTCAATGAAAATATCTAGATGAAAATTTAATTACTGTAAATTAAAAGAGCAAACCTACCTGGTTCTGTCATCTGAGATTTTTGTATTAGGACATCTCTTATTTTCTCCACCCACAGGTAAAGAATACTTTCACCAATATTCTGTCTAAACAAAATTCAGGGGAAAAAGGTGTTATTAAAAATTTCCTTCTCAGTGGCATGGACATATATACACTACCAAATGTAAAACAGATAGCTAGTGGGAAGCAGCCGCATAGCACAGGGGGATCAGCTCGGTGCTTTGTGACCACCTAGAGGGGTGGGATAGGGAGCGTGGGAGGGAGACTCAAGAGGGAGGGGATATGGGGATATATGTATATGTATAGCTGATTCACTTTGTTATAAAGCAGAAACTAACACACCATTGTAAAGCAATTATACTCCAATAAAGATGTTAAAAAAATTTCCTTCTCAAATTCAAGAAAATATAGACATATTTACAATCTAAGAAATTATATGCAATCTAGCTGTGCCTTTTTTTGGAGCAGGGTTGCCGTGCCGTGCCGTGCAGCTTGTGGGATCTTAGTTCCCCGACCAGGGACTGAACCCAGGCCCTTGCAGTGAAAAAGCTGAGTCTTAACCACTGGACCACCAGGGAATTCCCTAGCCATGCCTTTTAAAGAGGAATTTATAAAAACATGCAATTTACTAACATTTGTGGCTGAGTATTTAATACATCAACATTAAAAATTCCAACTGGCTCCCAAATTAAAATTAACATTGCTCACTTAAAATAAGTAGAAGAGTTGCAGCCAAAGAGGGGAAAGAAAATTTCTGAACTTGAACTGGATGAATTAAGATAGATATAAATATGATTTAGTTTCTGTCAGCGAATATAATTGTAGTATTGATGCCCAGTCATTGCTTGCTTTTCTAAACTTTTTGAACAATTTCAAACCACTTTTTTTATGTACTTATTTCAACAAATAAGAATACAAAGCATTTGAGAAACTCCCTCAGAAAGCCAATTTACAAGACTTAAAAGACAATCAAAGGAAAACTTTATATTTTTATTTTGTTTTGGACAAAATATTCTATTGCCCAGATTGATTCATTTTGGTTCCAAATAGCTGTCTGGCTGCCTCAGATAATTAAATCCATCTCAAAGGCTCACTGAGAAAAAGAACATGTCATAGTTCATGTCCATAGCATTATGTTAAATGATGGCAACAGCAATAAAATAAAGGCCCAAGTGTCTACTCTTAGGAGATGACACTAATTTTAGATAAGTTTTAGTAAGTGTGTTTAAAGAAATCATCATACTACTTCATAACGCCTTACCTCCTTCCTCTAACGGTTGCTCTTGAAACCATCATCTTTTTATCATCACTCATCAGCACCCAAAGGAAAATTTCAAAGCAAGCATACAGAAGAAAACAACACTGTTTTCAAATAATTCTGTATCCTCAAACCCTCCATCTCACCCGTAACTCCTGAGTACTAAAACAATCCTCCGTGTACTTTGGCAACCTGTCTTATTTAGAGAGAGCAAAAGTCAGTTGGAAAGGTTTTAAAAAACTGAGAATGTTGGTTGAGTTTCTTTTAAACAATTCCTACCCCCATCCTCTCTTCTCAATAAAAGATTGAGAGGTATACAGACAGAGAAAGGTAAAATGTACTGAGTATATACTAAGCCCAAAGTACATTATATGTATCAACACATTTAATGCTCATAATTGTCTAATAGAGTAGGTTTTATTTCCCCATTGTACAGATGAGAAAGCAGACCTAGAAAGATCAATTAACTTGTCTAAGACAATAAGCAGTAAGAAGTCCAGAGCCAGAAAGTGAATGTAGACTTACTCCAAAGCTCAGGTCGCCCACTGTGTTTTGCTCTCCTATCAAGGCAGCTGTGTCCTTAGGCAAGTAAGACACTTGAACTCTGAGTCTCAGTTTCCTCACCTATAAAACAGATTTACAGCATCTTGCCTTACTTTACAAAAGTAGTCTCTTTTCAAGTGGACCTATCTTAATTCACTCAACAGATCTTTAAGGGCCTTGCCTATACACCAAGTACTACGTGCAGCCCTGGGGGTATGGAAGTGAATGAGAAAATGGGGTCCCCTGTCTCAGTGTTTACAGTTATTATCCTTACAAATGTATGGTTTTATATGTAATTCTCTCCATCCCCTAATCTCATTCTATTTAATTCATCACATCATCACCACCACCAAAAGTAGTAGCACTAATATCCAGTGTATATTGAACACCTACTATATAAGATGTAGAAAATGCTTTGTTACTTCACTTAATCCTCATTCATAACCACCCTTTGAGACAGGAAAATCATCCCTCTGTGAATATATATTCACATTCAGATTTGTTGTTATTGTTGTTAGGGGACTATTGGGGGCAGGGGACGATGGAAAATACCTTGGAAGAATTTTCACAATTAATAGGTAATTTTTCCTAATAATAAAGAAATTAAACCTTAACTACAAATTTCCTCTCCTCTGGCCCATGGCTTCCTGCAGTACAATATACAACAGCACTCTGCCCATAATCAATTATTAAATGCTTCCTTCTTCCCTAGTATTTAACCAGACTTCCTGAAATCCATTTTAAGGAACTTCTAGTGGATGTGAAACGTTTCCTAAAGAAAATGAAAATTAAATTATTTGTTCCCTTGGACCCCCAAATTTATCACTGATGGTGGTTTGGGTGTTTTTATTGTTGTTGTTATTACTGCTGTATTTGTGTTTTCTCTCATGACAATAGTTTGTTCATATCTTTTTGATTCAAGTATAGTTGATTGTTCATATCTTTTAACTACAGACTAGGATTTGGTGGTTTTCAAACTTTTGCCTTCGCTGTAATGAAATCTCTCACAGAAACAGACAGAAGCTGTAGTCTTCCCTCCTATGCCCTTCTTCCCCTCACCCAATGGTTCTTGAGGAAGTCAGCTGAATCCTAAAAACTGGTACAAAATCTGAGAACTACTCATTATAGGGTGAGATGCTAAGCTTTTATTTATGAAATTAAGTTATGGTAAAGTAGCTGAATATAAAAAGTCTAGAACAAAATTTGTTTCAAACTGAATAAAAGATCAACTTGGATTAAAAACTTATATTTTAGTTGAGATATGCTGTGATTAAATACACTTAAATAACTATTATCCAATTCAGAATGATCCAAACAGAAGGCAAGTTACTTGTGACTCTTGTTTTACTTGTGGCTCTAACTTTTGTATCTTTAATTTTCCAATATTTATATTTGTTGACTTAAGGGTAAAGCTATTCACTACAATGTACTACTAAGTTGTGTGACCTTAGACAAATCACTTGATCTGAGTTTTCATCATCTCATTTTCAAAATGACAAAACTGGATGAGATGATTCTTCTAACAAGAACAACAAAATTGAAAGCTGCTATTATATAGTGCTAAAATACATTACATGGATTATGTCACTTAATCCTTACAATGATATTATTCTTTTATCCTCATTTTACAGACGAGAAAGAGGTCACACTACTTCAAAAACTGACTCCAGAAGCCTGACAAAGACAGCCTTAACATCAGCTTGACTAAACTTCAGACAGGCTGAGCTTCCTGACTCTAGGTCCTGACCTCTCTTCCTTTGCTCCTTTGGAATTATGGACATCTTTTTAGAAGTTCTGTCAGTGTTAGAACCTAGGAGTGTCTTTCTCAAGGACCTGGGAGCCATTCTTTTGAAATGTAGTCATCAAGGAAGACAGTGCCCTATCTCCCAGTCTCTGTTGGCTGGTAGGGGCCTAACTCCTGATGAGCCATAATTTGCAAACACAGATAGCCTAATCACAAAGAAACACACTTGCAAACTCAGGAAGAAACTTAATGTGCTGGACACTCTCACTGATCAACCTCCCCCCAGCATCCCCCAGTACTTTTCTACAGCTCATCCCAGCCCTTAAAAACCATACTGCCTTTTGTTTCAGGAAGTTGAGTTCAGACTGAGTTCTGCCTCTCTCCCCTGTTGCAATAGTCTTGAAGAAAGTTTTCCTTGCCTGTTTAATTTGGTCCAGTGCACTTTCTGCTTTGACAAGCCTCACTCTCCAAGTTCCAAACCTAAGACTTCATGATACATCAGAATGTGAAGAGCTGTGGGAAATTAATCATTTCCTTGGATTTAAATTAAATAGTGTTGAAATGGACTATCATAAATTCAAATTAAAAAAAATTTTAATCCTTTTCATTTTCTCTTAACACCAATTAGTATAATGTTCAAAGTATTTTTAAATCTGTTATTTACCTTTTGTTTTATTAAACTATTTTCATATATTCAAAATATCCATATGTAAAATGTTTAAACAAAAATAAGGTATGATAAGCAAATGAGTCTACATCTACACAATCATCAAATCTTAGTTTATGTTCCTAAGTACTTCTTTAACTGACCGTTCTTCTCCCTTGCATTCTTGTTGCCTTCATAAAGGTTTCCACTATCTCCCTCCTAGTTACTGACTGCTTTTCCTATGGTGTCCCTCACTTCAAACTCTTCACAGCCCACCCTCCACACTGCCACACAAATCTCATTACATCACTCCCCTACCTAAAATGCCTACAGCCTATAAGATAATGCCCAAACTCCTTACCAGCTTACAGGTTCTTTTTTCTTACACCTACCTCAATTTCTATCCCCGGCATGTTGAACTATCTGCTGAACTCTGAAGATGCCAGGTTGCTTCACACCTACGTGATTTTGCTCATGCAGTTCCTTCTATCAGAAAATCTCTCCCCCTCTGATCACCTGCCAAACACCACACCCAAAGGTCACCTTCAAAATGGAACCCTCCTTTACAACCTCACCACATGCCCAGAGACCTCTAAAAACAATAGCACTTGGTCCAAACCTCTCAGTAACTGTCACTATATTGTGTTGGTACACAATTAATCTATATTAATTTTTAAATTCCAAACTCCTAACAGAGTGCGAGCATATAGGAGATACTCATAAAATATTTACTGGAAAGACTTAGTTTTCAGACTTTGTTCCTCCTTACATAAGAAAACACATAGTTCATCTTCTTATCTAGGCAAAAATAAAATTTAGCATTCAAAATGATGCCAAATAAATATGAAAATCTTGATAATGTTACAATATTTAGAACATAATGAAACTATAAACATTAAGAACTATATCCATACATTTAAAATGTTTAATTTTCAATGACTAATAGTGTTTTTCACTTGTTGCCCCCTGCTGAGATTTTATGGGAAAATATGATTAAAAGTTGTCACACAAAACTTAAAAACAGAATGTATATTTCTATTTAGACCACATGTGTGAAAATACTACTGTTGGACTGGGGTTATTTTCAAGTGTTTTTAATAAACAAGACAGTATGAACCATATCCTATCTTTAGAACAAACTCCTTTGTTATTTCTGATCCTTCCTAATTCTCTAGTAGCTCAAGTGAACTACTTAGGGAGAACAGCAAGTTGTGTCCTTATAGGAGGGTATCTCTTAATAAAGGGGGCACTTTTGGGGCAGAAAAAAGGCAGATGGGAAGCCATTTCAGAGTGCATGACATTGTGCATAGATAGGAGAAAAATCTAATTGATGAATATGATTAACAGGATGGAAGCCAAGTGTTGGAAGATTTTTCAAGAAGAGAAAGTGTTCAACACCACCAAAAGTTACAGAGGTCAAGTAAGATAAGAACTGAAAAATGACTGTAAGATGTATAATTACGACATCACTGGTGAGCAAATTTGCAGTATATTTATCTTATTCTACTTTAAGGGGGGAGATAAATTGGTAAATAGGCATAAATAAAAGATTACAGAAAGAAGTTTGTTGGGGGCACAAAAGTTGGAGTGGCCAGTAAGGTCAGGGACAGGCATCAGAAAATATTTCATTGAGAAAACATGTAATATTTATATGCTGAGGATGATGGAATCACTAAATGGGGGCCTCTCCCATTGATATGTCCAGTTCTTGGTTACTTCCAGAGTCAAGTATAAACCTAGGAACTCAAGGAAGACCACACTTCCTCTAGGAAGGAATAAATAGAATCAATTCCATGAAGACTTAGCATTTTTAAATTAAATATTCTGTGAGGAAAAGAAACCTGGTCTAGATCCCACAGATACAAAGGGGGTTCTCTCACTGTGCCAAATGGGGTAGCCACCTACAACATATAAAACGATCCTTACCAGTTCCTGGATTACAGTAAAACTGATGTTCCAGAACATTATTTGTTGTACTAAATTAATGTATCTCATTAAAATTAACCCAAATCACAGAAATATCTTCTCTGGACTACTTCACTAGCCTCCTGATATCCCACATCTATTCTTGCTCCCTTCCAATCAGTTCTCACCCAGAAACAGAATGGTGTTTTCTAAATGAAAATCTTATCATGGCATCACACCACTTAAAACTCTTCTCTGCTTCCCAAAGGCCTTAGGATAAAGACAAAAATCCTCAACATGGCCTACAGGACTCTCCATAATTTCCCCTGCCTACCTTATTACTAGGTCATTTTCCCACCATGTTCCCTTCTCTCCTCCCCTCTCTTTTCCCACTTAATACCACCATTACGTTGTATCTTGACATGTGCCAAACTCATTGACAGAGAGCCTTTGCACATGCTGTGGCCCTTCACTGGAGTTATCTTCACTTACGTAACTCAGCTCTTAAGTCAAACAAGTCATCCCTGACCTCCTAGACTAGGTCAGGACTTCTTTCAAACTCAATTAGTACTATATATTAATATCTTTCTTTTACAGAACTTATCACAGCTGCAGTGTGACATTCATTTTTACAATGTTATGAGTAATATCTCCCCTACCTGCAAATTCTAAATGAAAACAGGGACCATTTCTGTTTTTGCTAATTATGCGTATCCAGGATCTAGTACAATGCCTGCCATATAGCATTTGTTGAATGAATGAAAGAGTGAAAAATACAGTATATCAATAGACTCTCTGTCTTATGGCCTAATACAAGAACATTACCATTAAAAATATATAGTAGTTTAATGAACAATTATGCTTAGGATTCTGCTGTTACCAGTTTCATTCAACATAGCCTATGAAAATAGCAAAATAAGAGCAGTACCTCTGAATTTACTTTCACAAGCTGGCTAAGTGTCTTTATAGCTATTAGTTCTAAATAATAGTGTATTTTTGTTTCTAAGCAGAATTCGTATCAAATGTATATATAAAATTACATTATACAACCAATCTTTCAAGGATTTTTCAAGTATATTCTTTTTGTTAATGGAAAAGCAGCTTAACAAAAAGTTTAGAAAAGGCCCTAACATATCATGATTCCAACAAAGGCCCACAATAGAGTCACTCATAGAATTTTTTTTAATCATCCATCACTTACATATATATTTCCTCAAGGCTATTCGATAAATCTGCACGTTCTTGCCCTTGAAGCCAAGGAGCACTAAGATTAAATACAACAAAATAAAGAAGATTATTCAAAGATTGTGTTTATATCTCAAAGAAAAAATACTGATTAATCACAAACTGGTTTTATTTAACTTTAAAATTTTTTCTATTTTCATCAAAATGTTATGTTATGTTGTATAAATCGATACAGTTCCAAAATGCTTTCATTGGCATTAATTCATTTATTCCTCCCCCAAAACCATGATGAAGCCAACACCATTATTATTCAATTAAAATATGGCTTAAAAAACAGGGGAGTTCATAGGATATCATAAATCTGCCCTAGTTTACCTAAGTGGCAGAAGAGGTTCCAGAATCTAAATTTCCAGATTCACAGTATTTGCCACACTATCAGGACTTCCCAATTTTTTCTAACTGGTGTCTCAAAAACAACTCTAACAAATAAGTCAGTTGCCACATGACTGTAAAAGAAATAATCAACTTTTTCTGAAAAGGGCACAGATGTTTACAAGCATTCTATAATATCTTTCATTGTCAATAAAAATGAAAAATTACAGAACATGAGTAATAGCAAATTTTACCGCTATGGTTTTAAAACACTCATACAAAAGACAATCTGACTGGAAGGTAAAAATTTTAGTAACTGAGATTTAATGCAATTCTGTCTGCACAGGTTTACACAGCTTAGTAGGTCAAGCGAGCAAGCTGGATCAAAGGTTACTTGCAATCAACACGTCATGACTCATTAAGACTGCGCTTGGGCTGCTGAGATGGCTCCTCCACAAAAAGGGCGGGACAAGCACCACAAGCACCATGGGTGATTCCTGGAAGGCAGGCCGTCTTACACAGAGGCATGTCAAGGAACTGGCGAGGTCAGCAGAACCAGGTTAGGAGCAACTCTATAGGCCAAGGTTTCTAGATTGCTAGGTTGTCTAAAGAGGAAGATTTCCCCCCGTCTCTAAAGACAATTCTGTAGCTATTTTACCCACTATGGATCCTCTGATTCTCTTTTATACTAAGTGGCAAACTTCAAAGTGTTTTTACATAATTTAATTTTTAAGTTTAAATGCTGTACATCAAGTCCAAAAGGTGTTTTTGATTTCTATATACATTTTGATAAGGTAGTCTATATAAACACAATGTACAGTACAGAGAAACAATCTTTGAAAAGTATAATCTTTTTATAAAAAAATATAAATGTAGAAATATAGCTTACTTCAGTTGATAAACAGGTGGCGCTGTACCTGGGTATTCATTCGGTAGCATCACCTACAAAGCAGTTTAAAAACAAATCTGCTTATACTTCATCATGGCTCAAAAATAACAACATTCATAAAGCCAGTCATTGGACAGATTTCTAACTTGCCAAACTAAGAAACAAAACCATTGTTTTGTTAAATTTCAGGAGAGAATTCCCACCTCATATTTATGCTGCTGCCTTAAATATGTTGTTAAGATGATGCCAATCTTTTAAGAAGGAGATCATTATTTGCAGAGAAAGTATAAAAGCAATGAAAATTAGAAAATAAGTGGGGAGGACAAAGACAAAAGGAAAAGAAAAACTGAAATGGGGCATTATACCCCAATCCCAAATGAAAGAGCGGCATTATAACATGTTCCAGATATTTTTCTTAAGAAATTAAAAAACAAAAATCCTACCAGACACTATTAAATACATTAAATAGCAAACACTTAATAGAGAACCATGCACGTTTCTTTTCAAATCAGTATTACTATAAAAACAAACACTGACAAAAACTCAATTTGGCCTCTTTTGTGTTGGAAGTATAGGCAGTCATCAAAGAATAAGCATTAAAATAGAAAGCCACAGCTGATGTTTTCATTTAGCCTAACCACAACTGATTCCCAACTAACAAAGAAATAAGTATCTACTCTATGAACCATCTAAATAATTAACCTATTCTTCCTCTTAAATGTTAGTCATCTTCCGAGGTTTAGACTCTCTTCTATTAAACATACAGGATAGTGAAAGGAAGTGAAACTCAAGTCTGCCAATGGTACATTAAGAACACTTAAATAAATAAAATAATTGGGAGAGAAAAGATTGAGACCATCTATGAAAGCATTACTTGAGAGTGATCTGAGATTTAATTACCCATATGTTTAGATCATCAATCGTTAACAAAAGCCAACAACAAAAAGACAATTCAGAACAAGTCACACAAGAATAATCATTACAGGAATACAATAGCAGTCAATCATACAAGAGTCAACACTGTAACTGGAAAATGGCTGTAGAGAAGGGCAAAAATACCTGCAAGCAAAGGGTCCATTTGGGGTCATCTATATCGTCGCTAATTCTAATACAAAATATTTTGGCACAGTCATCAATGACACACCATTCCTCGCCATATATAGCTGCCATTGCTTCAATTTCCTCATTCTGAAAGAGGTTGATGGGGGGAAAAAAAGTCAAAGAATGCACCGACCCTAAAAACCTGAGTTTTCCTTATTGCTTTATAAGGTATTCGTATTTAACATCACCAGCTTGGATGAAGGATCCCTGAATGAACGATACCAAACGTTCTCAGCAGCCGGTCACCATGTTCTACTCTCTGGGTACCAGACACGATTGCAATGACTGGCAGCAGCCTTGCTACTACATCACTGTGCTTTTGACCACTGCTGAGCCAAAATATACATGCACTCCCATATCCTGCAGTGAGATTTACAAGTGAAAGGATAAACATAACTCCTCTGCTCCACCTTCTCTTTTTAACAGGTAACCCCACGCCCCCACTCCCTGGTAGCACTGTTACTTATTATATTCGCCCTATATTACTACTGGCTATCTCCTTCGTTGTTTTTGTTTTGAATTTGGGCACGAGGCTGGGCGGTTGTTGGGGTTTTTGGTCATCAAACCCTCGAAACATTTCAGAAATTACTCTTTTGGTTTCGGCTTAAAGAAGAGTAAAACCGGACCTAAAGGTAAAAATGGGAAGCAAAGTATACATTCAACTTTGTATCGTCTCATTTTGTCCTCATAGCGCATTCGGAAAAGCTTTAAGAGCGCCCACGTGAGCCACGCGCTGGGGAAAGCTCAACGCCAAGAGGAGGAAGGTTCAGTGACTCCAGTGTCTGTGTTATTATTGCCCGTTTTGCAAAGCAGAAACGGTTCTTAAGTGACCTATCCAAGGTGACCCGGCGGGGACTGGGCGGGGAGCAGAACCCGGGTTTCTGCCTCCGGCCGGGAGCTGCTCAATCGCGTGCTGATGGTTGACGATGACAGCGCCCGAGGCAGGCCCAGGGCGCCGACGCCCGTAAGCGGCCGGCCCGAGAGCGATCGGCTGAGATCAAGCGCCGGGGCAATGGGACGCGGCGGAGCGAACGGCGCGGCCTCCGGCGCGGGCGGTGCGGGCGAGACCGGGGGCGGCCCCGGACAGAGGCCCCTCGGCCGAGGAGGCCCGGAACGGTGAGGCGAGGCCGAGCCGAGCCTAAAGGTCGGCTCCCCGCCGGGGCCTCACCTGCCTCTGGTCGCTCCCTGCGTCCCCCTCAGCCATGTGGCCCCGGGAGCGGCCGAGCGGCCACCGCCTGCCCAGGTCCGGAGAGCGGGGGCGGGCCTCTGCGACTACGAACCGAGCGCGGCCAGCAGCGCTGCCCGCAGCGCGGGCCGACCCGGAACCGCAAGCCAGCCACGCAGCGCGGCTCGCATCTGCTTCCGGGTTGCGGGCCAGGTGGTGCTAGGGGGCTACCGGTGCCGGGGCTACCAGCGCCAGAGCTTCCCGTTCTGGCCTCGCGCCCGCCTTTCCCCTCGTCTTCCGCAGGGCCCTGGGGACGCCGTCCCGCCCAAGCGGCGGCAGGAGGGTGTCTGGGCTCTGCTCCTGAAACCCGCCGGGGTTTCTGCTTGCCCACAGCGCAGTCGGTGCCATCGGAATTCCCCGGAGACATTGGGGAGTCAGCTTCACCGCAGCGTCCCAGGAAGGGACTCACCGCAGTCCACAGCCCAAGACCCATCTTTGCATTTCAAGGCACGGTGTTTTTGTTTTAAGTGTTTTAAGATATTTTGTCTGATTTGAGCAAGGGTGGGTTTGATTTACCAAAAGCAGGAGAGCAGGAGAGAGCAGAAGGCAATTTTGAAAGCGTGCAGAAAAACTTAACTCACTCGCCGTTGTGTTGCGATAGTTTTCTTTGGTGTCCTTGGACATTTTGTCTGGGAGCATCTTTTGTTCAGGACGCTAGTTTTGCCAGTCAACATGAAGGTCGTTGTTTCACTATCCAAAAAACTTGAATAAGTTTGTGTCATTTCTCCCCTGTCCCCAACACGTACATTCCAATACATTGGTTGATATCTGTAACTTTATTTGAGATACCTTAATCAAGTCACTTAATGTCTTATTCGAGAGGCATTTTTATCACTTCTTGCCTCACTTTCTTCACACACACACACACACACACACACAAACTCAAAATACTACATCTTTCCTTTCTCCCGTCTTCCTTAATCATGGGCATGTTTTATTTCACCTTTAAAACACTTGCCTGAATCAGAATTCCGTAAATAATTCCACCCGAATTACTTTGAAGAGATCTTAATAAAAGCCTTGTGGATTTATTAATTCAGCAGACATTAGGTTCTTGCTGTGCTGAACTTTGGAAATGCAGATTTAGATGTCGTGCATTGCCTTAAGAAGCTAAGATGTGAGGGAACAAAAATAAATCAGTATTTAAATGGACTAGAATTTTGTCCTGTTAGTGTCACAAAGAAGGCCATCTATTCAACTTTTATTGGGCTTCTTGTTTCAGACAGTGTTTGAACCGAGTTATTGAAGAAGAGGTAGAGGTTAGATAATTGAAAAAGGAAGGAAATTGTTCCAAATGGAGAAAAAAATATTGGCAGAAAATTTGTGGCCCATTTAAGGAACATCCTGCATTTCACTGCCTCTGACATCACAGCTGTCAACCTCCTCTTGTCACATGGCTTGCATAATCCCTTTATGATTGTCTCCATAGATCTGCACACGTGCACTCATTTTGGTTCCAAGAGAGGACTTGGAGGACTTTAGCCCTCTGTCATGTCAATAACATCCCCTCCCTCCAATTATTTGGTTTCGACAGTATATTTTTCATCTTGAATACAAGCAGTTTTAAGCCCCTCTTTCCAACCAAGTAGGGCCCCAAAGTCCATGCGCAGCCAGACCATCACGATATTTCTCTTCTTGGTGAGGAATTTGCTTGGAAGTGCTGAGAGGTTTGGTCACTGTGTGTCTCCAGGTTGCCTGAAACTTTCTGTAGTTATCATCCTAATACTACCAAGATGTCCATCTACTGACCTCTACTGACCTCTTCTTATGTCTTACAGCCTCTGTTGCAAAAAACAGTGATTTTCACCCTTAAAAAAAAAAAAAGCCATAGAATCCCTTCTTCAATGAAAGCCTATGTAAAACAGATTAGGTTGTTCTGGCTGAAATAGTGGTGATGGGCCTGAAGTCCCAGCTGTCAATACCTAACAACCCTCCCTCCCAGTGGCCCCTCAAAGACGTTCAACCCAAATTTGAAAACTACCATGTTAAAATGTAACAGAAAACAATGCATAGCACAATTTAACCTTCTAAACAAAGCATAATATATTTAGTTTATTATACATAGCACCTCTTTTCTTACCACATATATCAACCTAGTCTATTTTACCTTCTGCAGGTTACACCCATGGTTTTCTATTAATTCCTGTTTCTTCACCGCTAGAGCCTTTAAATCTTCTTTTGAGTTCAGATTCTAGACAGAAATTACTGTTTCTGCCAAAGTGCACAAAGCAAAACCTTCCCTATTTCTCTGAATGCAGAGAACCCTGAATAAGACTCAAAACTCAGATTATGCAAAGAGCACTTTGGAAAGAGAAGGAGAAAAGTAATTACTGCAGTAACGAGTGTGGCAGACAACCTACATTTTGCAAAACATATTGGAAGGAAGCAAGACTTTATAGACAATTTAGTTGAAAAAGACTTTACTTAATACGAACTTTGAGCAGTTAAGTAGAGGCTGAGAATAGTATGCAAATAGTAACATAGACTTGGATACAAGCGGGGTATCCAAACCAGATTCTGCTGATTTCCACATCCCTTTACCCAAATGGTTTACTAGGTATCTTCCTCAAACTTGTTGTGTTCAAAAGTGAGCTCAATGTCTTTTTCCCTAAATCTGTTCCTCCTCCTATCTTCCCCATTTCCATAATTGGCAACCGCTGAACCCTGCATCAATAATTGTCCAAGCTTGAAACGTGGGAGACATACTATACGCCTCTCTTTCACTGCCTTCATACACAGACAGTAAGTTCTGTTGATTCTGATTCCTTAATATCCTCTACATTCCTCATATTCTCCTTCCTAGTCTTTCTGATTCTGTCTGGACCCTCTGAAAATTACCCTCCTCACATCTGCCAGAGGAATCATTCAAAATGCACAAGTCTGATGTGTTTTTTCTCCCTTGAAATCCTTTATTTGCTCCCCATAGCTTTCATGGTAATGCTTAAACACCCTAACACACAAGGTGTGTTCCTGGCTACCTCTCTAATTTTATCTCCCCTGTTTTAGCCAGACCAGCCTAATCTATTTTTTTAAAGCTTTCTTTGAATTTCATGGCTTTAGAAAAAAAAGTGTGAAAACTGCTATTTTACACCATAGACACTGCGTAGGGGTTTGAGTTAAGATATACAAAGAGGCCAGTAACTAGAGTGAAGGAAGAAAACGGATCTGTTTAGCAATAGATGGAAATTGATCTCTATTTCTGTCTCTGTGCCAGTACCATACTGTCTTGATTACTGTAGCTTTGTTGTATAATCTGAGGTCTGGAGCCTGATTCCTCCAGCTCCGTTTTTCTTTTTCAAGATTGATTTGGCTATTTGAGGTCTTCTGTGTTTCCATACAAATTGTGAAATTTTGGGGGGCTTCCCTGGTGGCGCAGTGGTTGAGAATCTGCCTGCTAATGCAGGGGACACGGGTTCAAGCCCTGGTCTGGGAGGATCCCACATGCCGCGGAGCAAGTAGGCCCGTGAGCCACAACTACTGAGCCTGCGCATCTGGAGGCTGTGCTCCGCAACAGGAGAGGCCGCAATAGTGACAGGCCCACGCACCGCGATGAAGAGTGGCCCCCGCTTGCCACAACTAGAGAAAGCCCTTGCACAGAAACAAAGACCCAACACAGCAAAAATAAATAAATTGCGAAATTTTTTGTTCTAGTTCTGTGAAAAATGCCATTGGTAGCTTGATAGGGATTACACTGAATCTGTAGATTGCTTTGAGTAGTATAGTCATTTTCACAGTGTTGATTCTTCTAATCCAAGAACACAGTATATTTCTCCATCTGTTTGTATCATGTTTAATTTCTTTCATCAGTGTCTTATAGTTTTCTGTATACAGGTCTTCTGTCTCCTTAGGTAGGTTTATTGCTAGGTATTTTATTCTTTTTGTTGCAATGGTAATGGAACAGGATAGAAAGCCCAGAGATAAACCCATGCACATATGGTCACCTTAGTTTTGGTAAAGGAGGCAAGAATATACAATGGAGAAAAGACAGCCTCTTCAATAAGTGGTGCTGGGAAAACTGGACAGCTACGTGTAAAAGAATGAAGTTAGTATACTCCCTAACACCATACACAAAAATAAACTCAAAATTGATTAAAGACCTAAATGTAAGGCCAGACACTATAAAACTCTTAGAGGAAAACATAGGCAGAACACTCTATGACATAAATCACAGCAAGATCCTTTTTGACCCACCTCCTAGAGAAATGGAAATAAAAGCAAAAATAAACAAATGGGACCTAATGAAACTTAAAAGCTTCTGCACAGCAAAGGAAACCATAAACAAGACAAAAAGACAACCCTCAGAATGGGAGAAAATATTTGTAAATGAAGCAACTGACAAAGGATTAATCTCCAAAATTTACAAGCAGCTCATGCAGCTCCATATCAAAAAAACAAACAACCCAATCCAAAAATGAGCAGAAGACTTAAACAGACATTTCTCCAAAGAAGATATACAGATTGCCAACAAACACATGAAAGGATGCTCAACATCACTAATCATTAAAGAGATGCAAATCAAAACTACAATGAGGTATCACCTCACACTGGTCAGAATGGCCATCATCAAAAAATCTACAAACAATAATTGCTGGAGAGGGTGTGGAGAAAAGGGAACCCTCTTGCACTGTTGGTGGGAATGTAAACTGATACAGTCACTATGGAAAACAGTATGGAGGTTCCTTAAAAAACTAAAAATAGAACTACCATATGACCCAGGAATCCCACTACTGGGCATATACCCTGAGAAAACCATAATTCAAAAAGAGTCATGTACCCCAATGTTCACTGCAGCTCTATTTACAATAGCCAGGACATGGAAGCAACCTAAGTGTCCATCGACAGATGAATGGATAAAGAAGATGTGGCACATATATACAATGGAATATTACTCAGCCATAAAAAAACGAAATTGAGTTTTTTGTAGTGAGGTAGATGGACCTAGAGACTGTCATACCGAGTGAAGTAAGTCAGAAAGAGAAAAATAAATACCGTATGCTAACATATATATGGAATCTAAAAAAAAAAGGTTCTGAAGAACCTAGGGGCAGGACAGGAATAAAGACGCAGATGTAGAGAATGGACTTGAGGACATGGGGAGGGGGAAGGGTAAGCTGGGATGAAGTGAGAGAGTGGCATGGACTTATATATACTAACAAATGTAAAATAGATAGCTAGTGGGAAGCAGCTGCATAGCACAGGGGGATCAGCTCGGTGCTTTGTGACCACCTAGAGGGGTGGGATAGGGAGGGTGGGAGGGAGACTCAAGAAGGAGGGGATATGGGGATATATGTATAGCTGATTCACTTTGTTATAAAGCAGAAACTAACATGCCATTGTAAAGCAATTATACTCCAATAAAGATGTTAAAAAAAAAATAGATGGACAGCTACATGGTATTAGGATGATAACTGCAGAAGTCTTCAGGCAACGTGGAGGAGATGCATGTGGTCAGATCCCTCAGAACTCTTACATAGAAGAGAAATGACCGGCTGCACCAGAATTCTATGTAGGGTGGACTTTATCTTTTTTAAAATAAATTTATTTATTTTATTTATTTATTGTTGGCTGCATTGGGTCTTCGTTGCTGCACGCAGGCTTTCTGTGGTTGCGGTGAGTGGGGACTACTCTTCATTGCAGTGCGCTGCCTTTTCGTTGTGGTGGCTTCTCTTGCTGTGGAGCAAGGGCTGTAGGCACATGGGCTTCAGTAGTTGTGGCACATGGGTTCAGTAGTTGTGGCTCACTGGCTCTAGAGTGCAGGCTCAGTAGTTGTGGCGCACAGGCTTAGTTGCTCCTCGGCATGTGGGGTCTTCCCAGACCAGGGATCGAACCCATGTCCCCCTGCACTGGCAGGCAGATTCTTAACCACTGCGCCACCAGGAAAGTCCCTGCAGGGTGGACTTTAGAGCCCAATATGGTTGGAAGGAGGTGCTTAAAACTTTTTGCTTAAGATTAAGAAACACAAACTGTCCAAACCAAATACTTGGAGGAAGAAACAATGTTATTTAGATCACAAAGGACCAAAGGTCTCTCTTGGTACCGAAATGAATGCATATAGAGAGATGACATGGGTATGATCCTTAACAGGTTATGCAAGCAATGTGACAAGAGGGGGTTGACAGCTATGATATCAGAGGAAGGGGAATGAGTTATTTGAATGGAAAAAAACCTAACCTGGAAGTACATACATCTTCTGATGGCAACAGAGATGGCTGTCACATCAGCGGTGAGGAATTAAGCCTGTGAACAGTTCTCCACAAAACCTACTTTAGCCTACATTGATGGTTTGAATGGGGCTCTTCTAAGTATTCTCTAGAACCTTGCTAACTACTTAAGGTGAGGTCTTTGGAACAACAGCATCATGTTGTCTGAGAGCTTGTTAAAAGTATGGAAACTCAGGCCTCACCCCAGACCCATTGAATCTGCATTTTAGTAAGATTTCTGGGTGATTTGTATGCTCATCAAATTTTGAGAATCTTGTGTGATGACCATGGGAAAGCACTTCTCAGATCTTGGAGAGTAGGGAGAATAATTGACTGAGGGCCCCAGCTACTGTGCTCTGAGATCTATCACTCTGTTTGTCCTGAGACCATACTTACAATGGACTGCTTTCAGGCAAGCACATGGCAGAGTTACTCAAACAGACCCATTCCTGGGAGGTAAGACACTCCTCTGATGGGGGACTTGGGCTCCCGGGCTCCCAAAGTCTTGCTGAACTTTCCTTAGATTTGCTGCCACATAGCCTTCCTTTGTCCCTTCCTTTGTCCCTTCCCTCTCTCCCTCTGCTTAGGGTCAGATTTGCATCAGTTTGATGGCTCTCAGAGCCTCTTCAGGCTCCTTCCTATTTTTTTCTCACAGGTATTTCCCCCAACAAATTTCTTTCACATATAACCTCATGTTGGCAACTGTCTCTCTAGGACCCAGACCAGCAGAATTCTGCCCATATAGTATTGACCTGTAGTCATATCATCTGTTTCTAAAATATTTCTCTTAGGGAAATATGTCCTTAAAATATTAAAGAAACAAAACACAAACACCTTGGCACACTATTAATAATGGGTCTTTCCCCAGTTCCCTGTGTTTGTTGTGTGCTTCCAGCTAATGAAAGCCAATGTGGCAGACACAGGCCAGTGACTGCTGAGGCTATAGGTTCTGTTTGCGCCAGTTGTTTGTGTTCTGGCCAACGGTTTGACCAATTATGGCCAAGAAATGTGATAGAGGTACAAAGGAAGATTAACATTCTGGATACTAAAATATAAGTTTTAAGGAGAAGCTCTCAAAGAAAAAAAATAGTCAAGGAAACAGAGTCAAGATTAGCAAGCTACTGGGGATAGGAGGAAATCCTTGAATATTTTAATGTCAGCATAAATAAGTAACACTGCAGCCTGGGAAGATTAGCTGGCAATTATACTCACAGTAGTAAGAAACAATAATGATGCCAGGCATCTCCTGACTTCAGGAGATTTGAAGGGAGTGAAAGGGTGACGTCTAATGCATAATACTAGAGCTTATCTACTGTGGAACCGTGCAGTAAGGATCCTGGTACAGCACTAATCCGGTTAGCACCCCCATTTCAGAAATAGGCACCCCTATCTCCTAACAAGGTGTGCAGCCATATCAGTGGTCTCAAGGGCAGTGGCTGATTGCCCAGTAGCAGTGTGTCCAAATGTGTATTCCACAGAAATTCATCCCTCAGAGTAGAAGGTGGTAAAGTGAGGTGTTCTGTGGTCAGTCGAGTTTATCATCTCTGTGCTAAACACACTTCATCTGATAATTTTATGTTAAAACTCTTAGAACCCTTAATATTCTAATGTACAGTATAAATCTCCAAGAGAGGACAGTAACATCCAGCTTTTCAGAAAGAATTTAACTAAGGAATCCTCCCCCCTCCCTCCACTCCCTAAAATCTTAGAGCAGTAGAATCACTAGAACACATTTTGATAAGCACTACCGCCATTTAGCATCATAATACCTCATGTTCCCCTGGTGGTAGAAGTTAAAGGTCACTGTTATAACTATTTCTGGTCCAATATTAAGAAGGACCTGGGTCCCCACTTGCCAAAAATATTAACTCTGGCTTTTTGAAATTTTTTTTTTTAATTTGTAAGAAACCTCTTCTTAATGAATGAAGTTCTAGAAGGGATAGTTACCAGTTCTATTGTTAGTTGTTAAAACCTTAGGAAGGATTGAGTTACAGCCAACAGAGAAGAGGATTGTGGATGGGAACTGGAGAAGGATGAACCTAGGGCTCAGCCTTCCTCAGCATCAAGCATAGTGACCCTGTCTCAGCACAAGACTCTTCCACCTTCCACCTCCTTACCTCTTACATGTTACTTCAGTTTTGTTTTTCTGTAAAAGCTTTCCTTGGATTAAAAGTAGAAACAGAGAATAGGATCAGCTCCCTTCCCTTACCCCAAAATCAGTGTCCAAAGGAGATGATTATGTGAAATTTTAAAATGTTGGATAAAAATATAAGCTGTTTGTAGGAGTTCCCTGGTGGCCTAGTGGTTAGGATTCCAGGCTTTCACTGCTGTGGGCCAGGTCCAATCCCTTGTTGGGGAACTGAGATCCTGCAAGCCGTGCAGCACAGCAAAGCAAAAAACAAAAAACATGTATATGTATACATATATGTATATGCTACTTGCTTTCCCCTCTGATGGGAGTGTTTTTTCCCCGATATTCAAATGCCATCCCCTTACCTATCAGCCTTCAGCACACTGACACCCCTTTATCAGATACTTCCCCAACCACCCTAATTAAAGAATTTCCCCCTCCTTATTGTTGATGCCCGTTAATCAAAGATCACCAGGAACACACTGCAGTCCAACAAAGTGGGGCTTGTTGATTGATGCTTCCAGCAGGAAGCAAGACTGCACACCTTGACGAAACATGGGACATCTCAGTAAGAAAGTCTTAACCATGGGGCTTGTTAAGGGTTTGGGAAGGAAGTGGGGTTTTCTCTGGATTGGGGGCTGTCAGGAAATGGGAGTAATTGTATGACTGGGTATCTTAATGAACTTTATCTTGGAAGCAGGAGGAGCAGAGTGGGGCTACCGCTGCAGTTAATGAAGAAGCAGCATTCGCTCTTGTCAGCTGGGAGGGGGGCTGTTGGTGATTTTGGTGGTTGCAGTGTTTTGGTTTTGTCCCTGCTCAGGCACGATTACAGAGTAGTAGTTTTTTTTTTTTTTTTTGGCCTCCATCACAGTCACAGAGTGACTTTCTCTCATGTTGATGTGCCATAAAATTATGTTTGACCAGAGAACACCATGGTCTAGCTGTGAGTGCTGGGCCAGCTCCGAGCAAACAGGTGATTTTTTCTTTCCCACTTTGTCCCATTATCCTGATAGTGTAATTTCTTCAAATTATGAATCTATATCCAACCATGATCTAACTTACGTATTTGTAATATATGTGTGATCTGTCTTCTTCAATATGTATGTATTAGCTGCAGGAGGACATGGTATCATCTCATTCATCACTGTGTCTCCAACATCAAAAGCAGCCCCAACATATGGTAAATACTTAATAAATATTAGTTGAAAAGATGCATAAATTAGATGCTTGGGGGAAGGGCTCATCTGGAGGTGGGAGAGAGTTTCATGAAAGGAAGTGAGGAAGTGCGAAGCATATGCCTGATGCTGCAGCCTCTGGGTGCCATGTCAGCCTGTGTCCGGATGTCTGATCTGGGAGACTGGGAAACTACTAACCCTAGAATGAATGGCCTTTCGAATTCTAACTGAAGAGCCCTGTAAGATTGTGAGATGTTAAAATCTGACAGAAGATATTCTAGTCCTTGTCAATTTGGATTGTTATTACCCTCAGGAAGTAGAACCTGAAAAAACAAGGTCTTTCAATCACCTTCATACAATGGTCATCATGAAGTGTCTTCTCAGAGCTTTGGTTTTAATGTCCAGGCCCAAGATTCACCTACATAAGAAAAGAATGTTAATGAATGTAACTCTTTTTCCTCTCATTAAAAAGCTCTGGTATATTTGGAAATCATTCTGATGCTTTCAAAGAAAGCATTCCAGGTAAATGTGCTCTCTACTGCAGTTAAAAACTTAAAGACTTAGTGACCATTTTAAACAGTAGTCTTGAAAATATTCATTGAAACATCTTCCGAAAGGTAGCAAAATTTGTATGTTGGAGGCAATAGTGATGATTTATGTTCATATCTACTATTTGCATATTTTACTACCGCCATTTTTTTTTGCTTTTAATATCTTCTCATACTTTTTCTTACTGAAAAGTTACCAGTTTCGTTAAATTAAGTAGATATTTATTAAGTGCCTATTTTGTGCTACGTGCAAGACAGTATGCAATTCATTTCCAAGAAAGCTAAGAAAGTATAAAGGAAAAGACATAATTGCCTTTTTCAAAACCTATTTTCAGCTATTTGTGGCACGCTGAACTACCCTAACTAATTTACGCTGAAGAGGTTCAGAATCATTAGCCTTAGCCAGGCACTGTTGAGCATCATCTTGTGAACTTGATATGGGATACATTTAAGCTGCAATAGGTATATAGTTTCTTCACATACTTTGGAAGGGCTCCCGAGCCAGGATGCTTAGATAAAAATACTGACATTGCCAACAATTAGCTGTGTGACTTAACAGCTCTGTGCCTCAGTTTCCTTGTGTGTAACTGAGGATGACAATAATAGTATCTATTTCATAGGATTACTGTGGAAATGAAATGATCTAACCTGTGTAAAGGGCATAGTATATTGCCTAGCATATAATAAACATTCAGTAAATATTATTATTTTAGTATATGTTATAGTATGTTATGTTGCTATTGTATCTTACATCTTATTGTATCTTAACATCTTATTGTATGTTACTACTATTTTTATCACAGTTTACAGAGCTGTATAAGTGATAAACATTATAAAGTAAACATCTTTATAATACTTCATACAGAAAACAGTATGAAGTTTCACTGTCTAACTTAGTGAATATTTTTTGCTGCACACTGTGTAGACGATTCATCATGCTTGCTGGAGATATCAGTATTAGTAAGACACAGTTCCTACCATTAAGGAGTTCCCACCTGAAGCTCAGCAACTGCTGGTGGGAACAAAACTCTAGACCTCTTATCTGTTTTTTCTAAATGTGTATACGAAATCAGTTTTTCCTCTTTCCCACCTCCCGTGACCTACGTTGATTATCTAAAGTGATTCTTGCCACCACTCTAGCTCTGTTAACCCTGGTCTTTGCACGATGCCAAGCAAATCTCTCTGTCAGCTCCTCATTTATATACCCACTCTCTCTCTCCTTCCCACTACTGCTGTTTTACAATTACTCACCACTTATTTCTAAGCACATCACGTGGTTTATGGGTATTTAGGTCCTAGCAAGATAGCATAGAGGTTAAGGGCATGAGCTTTAAAAGTAGAGTATTTGGGGACTTCCCCAGTGGTTCAGTGCTGGAGAATCCACCTTCCAATGCAGGGGACGTGTGTTCGATCCCTGGTCGGGGAACTGTGATCCCACATGCTGCGGGGCAACTAATCCCGTGCACCACAACTGCTGAGCCCACGTGCCCTGGAGCCCGCACACCACAACTAGAGAAGAAAACCTGCACGCCACAACTAGAGAGAAGCCCGCATGCCGCAACTAAGACCCAATGCAGCCAAAATTTTAAAAAAATCAATAAAATAAAATAAATAAAACGAATGGGTTATATATTTTAAAAACCTAAAAAAAAATAGAGTATTTGATTCATATCCTGACTCATGTACTAATTGTGTGACCTTGGACAAGTTATTTAGCTTCTCCAAGTGTTAGTTTCCTTACTTATGAAATAAAGATGTTAATATCTATTTTGAAAGTTGTTAAACAAATAATGGGGCACCTAGCGTGTGTCTTAGCTTTCAGAAAATGGTATCTAGTATTACTGAAAATACATCTATGATGTTTCCTTGGGTGCATAAGTGGAAATGGTCTCCAACAGGAAAAGGAAGAATAAAACTACTGAGAAAGAGAATAGAGTGACTCATATCACTTTATGGAGTGTCTGTAGCTATGGAGGAAGACAAGAGTTATCTGCATAACCATTTCTGGAGTCTAATGAAAGCAAGGGATTCTCTCTTCCTATAGAGTATGTTGGACTTAAAGCTTTCAGGCTGAGGTTCTAAAATGGAATTTTGACTACAGTGTCCACTTGTACTCTTTTTGATAGAACAAATTAATTAAATCATCCGTAAAAGAGCACATTGGTATCTGAAATGGAATGAATGTGAGCTAGTCAACAATGTGTCAGTTAGGGTTTCAGTAGGATACAAATGGCACACTCAAAGGATTTGACTGAGGGGAGATTAAGAAGGGATGATTTACAGAAGAATGGGCAAGGTTAAGGGACCCCACAAGAAGCAGCCAGGAACTATTAAGTGCAGGAAGCTGCTAAGACCCCCAGAATTGAAGGAATAGAGTTTTGGAGGTCAGCAAGAGCTGGAGCCATAGAACAGGGACTGCCCAACAGAAGCTGTGGCTATAGAAAAATGCAGCCACTGTCAGGAGTTCTTGACAAAGGGTGGGGGTAATGATGTGATAGATACCTCAACCTCTCTCTCTTTCTTTTTTTTTTTTTAATTAATTAATTTATTTTTGCTGTGTTGGGTCTTTGTTTCTGTGTGAGGGCTTTCTCTAGTTGCGGCAAGCGGGGGCCCACTCCTCATCGCGGTGCAGGGGCCTCTCTATCGCGGCCTCTCTTGTTGCGGAGCACAGGCTCCAGACGCGCAGGCTCAGTAGTTGTGGCTCACGGGCCTACTTGCTCTGCGGCATGTGGGATCCTCCCAGACCAGGGCTCGAACCCGTGTCCCCTGCATTAGCAGGCAGATTCTCAACCACTGCGCCACCAGGGAAGCCCCTGTCTCTCTTTCTGTTTACACTCTCCTGCTGGTTCCTCTCATTCTGTGAACCCAGCTGGAAGCCAGAGTGCCAGAATGCTTAGCCTTCCTAGGGGCCAGCCTCCCAGGACACAGAGCACAGTAGAGGAGGGCAGAGAATGGATTGAAAAGGCAAATGGATAGTCGAGAACAGCACTCTGTGAAGCCTGCCTGAGAGAACAAAAACGGGATGATGGAGTGATACAAACCACTTTCCAGCTTCTCCGTAAAACCTGCAGGATAATCCTCTACACTCTCTCCTGCAGTGACCCTGGGGACCGTGCATTGACGATGGTGGTGTTCACGTGGAAGGAACCCGGGCCTGAACGGCTACTCAGAGCAGAGCCTCCATCCTGACCACACTGCGCTGTAACAGGAAGCCACTGAGGCTGCAGTGTTGTTTGTTCAGATGCAGATGGCAGGAGGGGGCTGTGGGGATGATTAATACTGATGACCGCCCGGCGTACCTCTTGGGTTTCATCTCTCTACTGAGCTTCTGAGCACTTACTCTTTTTTGTAAGCATCTATAAAACGTTTACAAGTGGACATTTTAGATGTCATCTTAAACTCAATTCACAGCCAAATTCAAAACCATCCCCAAACTACCTTGGTTTCATACATAATCTGCCCTTCCAACTTATTTATTCATTGAGTTGGTCACTTCAGAATATTTACTGAGTCTTGATCTATGCCACAATATGGACTATATATTAAAGATATAAAGAAGACACAGTTTCTGATTTCAAGAGGACCATAGTCTGATGAAGGTAGATATGTAAACAAGTGATTTATGAGAATGTTATATGTACCATGGTTACATGTCAGTTGTTTCCTCTTTTTTACATCTCACACAAAATGAGTCACAAGTATTGTATCTCATGTGCTTCTTTGGTAATAGCCACTTTCTCACAGTGCTATATTGGAATGATAACCAATTCCCCTTGCAGCCTCCACTCTCTCCTCACTCTAGTTCTGGTTCCATCCTTTACTCATTCTAGTTCTAGTGTACTCCTTGCATACTATCTCTAGACTCGTATTCCTCACATGCTACTTTGTTCAGGAATAGTGTAAAGTTTTATTTTTTCCTATTGCATCAAGTCTCAGTTCTGCTTGGCTTTCAAAGACCTTCAGGTCAGCCCTCCTAATGCAGCTATGTAATCCTATCCTCTAGGACTCTCCACTGTAACTGCCGACCCTGTCTATTGTTACTCCACCTTCCTTTCCATTCCCACTGCTCACCTTAGTTCAGTCCCTCTCAGCTCCCCCAGACTACTGCAGTAGCTTCTTAGCTCATTTTCCCGACTCCAGACATGTCCCTTTCCCACCCTGCTTCCTGCCAACAGAACTCTGTCATTGCAGGATCACTCTGATCATATCAGTCCTCTCTTCAAAAGCCTTTCCATCTTCCACAGTTCCCATCTCAGTAAGTGGCACCTCTGTATACCAATTGCCTGTACCAGAAACTTGGGTGCCTTCTGTACCCTTCCTTGTGTCACACCCCTCTCATGCAGTCAGTCATCAGGTTCTTTCTGTTCTGTCACGTATGTCTCTTGAATCCGTCTCCTACTGCTGTTCTCCGTCCTCAAAGTCCTTGCCAAAGCTGTGGCCCCTTGACTGGACTACTCAAAAGCCTCCTAACCTGCCTCTGACTTCACTGGCTCTCAGCCCATTCTCCACCTCACCACTAGGCGTAGCTCTTTCTCTGATAGAGAGCTAATACTGTGACTCTCCTGCTTAAAACTCTTCGGGGTTTTAACTCCATGGCTTTGAGGATGAATCTCAAACTACTCTGTGACACATTGTAAAGGACCCTTCATGACGTGGCTCCTTGTATCTCTCCAGCCTCATTGCTTCATCCCAGCTCTCTGTTCTGCACCTTCTCTTCTGGCTTTACTGAACTATATCCACTTCCCCTGGGAAGGCACACGATCAATTGATCGTCTGCAGTTCTCACACGTTACTCCCTCTACCTGGGATGCTCTTTCCTCCTACCTCCTACACGTTGTTTTGGACTCGGCTCCCTTGATGGCAGTTACCATGTCTTTCTTTTTCTTTACCTTGCAAGTACTCAGTACAGTGCCTGGCATTGGGTAGGCTCTCAATTCAGAGAAGTTAAATAGATTGTTCATGGTCATACAGCTGGTTAAGAGGCAGGGAGCTGGGATTCAATTCAGGTTTCTGATTCAAAATTTTACGCACCTGCCACTTTACTACGCTGCCTCCTACCTTGGATAAAATACTTTAGACATAAAGTCCAAGTTCATTCATTAATTCAGCAAATATGTATTGATTTCTTAATATGTGCCATTCACTGTGTTAGATAAAGGGGGTGAACTGCTGAACAAGGCATTCCCTGCCTTCAGTACACTTCTAGTCTGATGAAAGATACAGACAAAGACGCATTTGTGGCACAATGTGACAAGTGTTGTCATAGGAGTAAGTACAAGGTAAATTGGAAAGCCTAATGGGAGGGATACATAGCCCAGTCGTAGGCGGTCAGGGAAGGCCTTTGGAGAGAAGTGATTTCTAAGCTCAGACTGCATATAGAATAAGCCTTGGTGAGATGAGGAAGCTGGGGAAGAGAGTTCAAGGCACAAAAGAACAACGTGGGCAAAGGTCCTAAACCATCAGAGACCATGTCAGTACGGGGAACTGAAAGTTGTTCACAACTGCTGAAGTGTAAAATACCACGGCTATAATGACGAGAGCCGAATCGGGACACTGATGCGAAGGAGTTTAGACTACGTCCCGAAGCAAGGAAGAGGCAGAGTAGCATTCTAAGCAAGAAAATTAGTTGATCAGATTGAAATTTTGGAAACATCCTCTGACTACAGAGTGAAGAATAGATTAGGGTTGAGTGTGGGGCAAAAGGTAGGATGGGGAGAGTGAAGAATAGAGACTAGAGTGCTTGCCACTGAGAAAGAGAAGGAGGGCTGCCAGTTGGGGGAGGGGACAGGAGCAGCTGCCCTTTTAGTTGTAACTGAGTTTGATGAACTGGTGTGTGATCAGGCGCTCAGGAGTGATGTTGGGACCCAAGTTACAGATTTGTGAGATGTGAGCATACGGAGGGTTAGGAAGCCATGGGGGCATGTGAGGTCACCCAAGGAGAGTGTGAAGAGAGGTAAAGTTTAGGGCAGAACTTGCAACATTCAAGGGAAGAGCATTCTCAGGAGGAGGGAAGGGGTCACTGGTGTCAAATATGGCCAAAGGTCAATTAAAGTTAGGACTTGTGGGCTTCCCTGGTGGCGCAGTGGTTGAGAGTCCGCCTGCCGATGCAGGGGATATGGGTTCGTGTCCCGGTCCGGGAAGATGCCACATGCCGCGGAGCGGCTGGGCCCGTGAGCCATGGCCGCTGAGCCTGCGCGTCCGAAGCCTGTGCTCCGCAACGGGAGAGGCCACAACAGTGAGAGGCCCGCGTACCGCAAAAAAAAAAGTTAGGACTTGTAAGGGTTCATTGGATTTTGCAATATGGAGGCCTTTGGTGTCCACAGGGAGCAGGTTCAATGGAGTAGTGGGAGCAGAAACTGAGTACAGAGAGCAGAGGAGATGGAGAGCCAGCGGAGACCATGCTTTCAAGCAGTTTAACTCTGAAGGAGGAGGGAGACGGTACCACTCTCTGGCAGGAGGGTTTTTAAAAGATGGCAGTGATTAGAGAACCCTTGCGGAATGGGTACATCGTGAGAGCACTGGAAGATCTAGAAGAGGTTGATGGAGTGAGGTTGCCGAGGAGGAGGGATTGGCAACACGGCACGGGAGGGCTCTGGCCTTAGACGGGAGGGGTACCTCTTCCATTTTAACAGAAGAGGAAAAGTAAGAAGGGTGCAGGTAAGCCTGCTGGTTTGGTGGTCAGAAGTTTGCGGGGTGCTCAACTAATGGTTTTTGTGTCCTTGGTAAAGTAGGAGGCAAAGTCATCTGCTGAGGGTGTGCCAGGGAGCTGGTGGGGCGAGGAATTTGAGGAGAAAAGTGCGGTGAAGAACAGGAAACAAAGCTCAGTCCTGGGCCTCATCTTCTTGCTCTGTTCTTCTTTCTCCCTAGGCCATCTCCTGCAATGCTCATCGCTTCACGTCCCCTCGACACAGATGGTCACAAATGTAGCTCTCTAGTCCAGACCTCACCTCTGAGCTCTCAACCCTCTGTCACCTCCGCTTGTCTCTCTCAAAGCTCCTTCCACTACCTGCCCCTCCAGCTTCCGCTCAGGACGGAGGGTTGTTGGGCAGTGCTGAGAATCCAGTCAGTGTTTAGTTTCATGAATTTGCAGTGTGGTCTACACTGTGTAAGGCCCTGTGCTAGCTTTATGTCACCCACCTCGTCTTAGCCGGTTTTGCTCACGTCTCATCTGCTTAACACATCGTTTCCCCAACCATTTCCACACCGTCAAATCCTATCCATCTTAATGGCTTAACTTTAAAAGCCATCTTTCCTGTAAAGTATTCACTGATAGCCCCAGCTCGAAAACAAAATTTTCTTCCTCTTATTCCTCCTTTGTCTGAACTTTGCTTATGGTTCTTACTGTTTTCTATCTCTTTTTAATATACCTGCTGATGTACACGTCTTACATTGCCTCATCTGCATTTACTAAGTTCTTAAATTCCTGAAGGCAAGGCTGTTACCAGAGTCATCTTTTTTTCTCTCAGCCTAAAACAGTGCCTTGCACATGTATCCACTCACAAAATCATGTCAATTACTAAGTTAATATGTATTTACTTACTAATGAAGCCATGGATGGATGACAGATTCTCTCTGCTCTGGTAAGTCCTTACACGTCATCCAATCTTCTTTCTGTTGGTAATCCTACAATGTTATGGATATTTGTGGGTGATTCATAAATCTCTTTCTAGCCCTGAACTCTTGCCCCAAATATACTCTCACGTCTTCAGTTTCTTGCTGCATCTCTCAAGCTTACTATGTTGAAGGTACTCATTTCCCATTTCCTGGTGTCTCCGATCTAAAGCTGAGGCTACACGTAAATGCCAGCACTTCTGTACATCTTCTCTATTCTAGTCCTCACTGATCTCATCTTCCCAAATCCTTTAGAATTTATTTTATTTGTCAGTTTTAGGTGTTATTATGGCTTGTCTTTCTTGTTAATTTTCACTGTATACTTTGCCTTCAAAATTATATTATAAATTTCATGAGGCCAAGAATTTGTATATAAGTGTAATCACTTTTTTTTTTTTTGCTGCATTACCTTCCGCCTTTCACCAATCTCTTTTCTCTCCAATTCTCTATCACTTGACAAAAAATTAGCCACCACCAGAGGGCAGTGGAGAGGCCAAGATAATAAGGATGGAAAAAAGGCAAAGTTTAGTTTAGCAAAGTTGATAGACTAGGTCTAAGATTTCTTTACACTCTTTAGCTCTATAGAAGCAGATGTGATTTGCTTAATCCTGGGTGCTAAAGTTTAAGAGATAAAAGTACAAACTGTGTCAATGCCACGGCCAGCTGGAACGTGAGCACAGGTTGGAGCATCTGGGAATGTAAGCCCAGGAAAGAAAAATCAGAGCAGCTCACACTAGTTTTCTTTAACTTTTTAGAAGAATGGCCTGTGAAAGGCTAATTCAGTTTGTTCTGTTCAGCTTTATATTGACTAACAGGTGAGAGCTGTGTGGAGCTAGCATTTGCCTCTGTAAGAGGAACTTCTAACAGTAATAATGCAGTCAGGGAAAGTGGTTTGAGCTACACTGTGAGGCAGTTATCTGCCGGTTCCAGGAGGTTCTCGGGCTGGGCAAATACCTCTTCAGAATGTGGTTGAGGACAATCTGGCTTTAGGTGTGAAGTTGGGCTTGGTGGTTTCTGCTGACTCTTCCAGATCTAAGATCCAGGAGTCTGGAATCCGTACTTCCAATGCAGGCCTCAGACTGGCCCATCAAATCCCCTCTCTTCGATCTCTGTGACTTCAGTAAGTGGACTAATGTCACACGCTATGGTAACTCACAGAGAGAGTGGGGCCCTTGAGCTGGCTGTATCAGGTGTTGACAGGTGGTTACTCAGGAATGGACAGTGGAGGTTAGGGGGAATCTGGAAAAGAGATGTGTTGTAGAAGTTTCACGAGAGCAAAGAGCTGTAGAGACCTTAAAGGGAGGGGTAGCTGTTGAAAAGGAAGGCCGTATCGACAGGGTTGTTTGTTAGAGATTTGAAGAACGAGAGAGCTGAGAGCAAGAAAGTGGTCGTCATGGTGTGAGTCTCTCTCTGGGTCAAGGAACAGAGAAACACTCAGGTTAACATCAAAGCGATGTTACATCAGGTTACATCACTTTGTTTGCAATACAAAGTGTAGGAATGTATTGCAACAATGTAGATAGATGAAAGCAGAAACATCTGTGCTGCTCTGACAGGTGGTTGAAGATACAGCTGCAGCCAGCAGTTAGCGCCTTCTCAGCCAGGAGCCTCACCCTTTGCTCCCTACACTAGTGTTTCCACACTCCACGTCTCATTCTCTCTGCTCTTGCTTCAGCTATTCCCAATCACCTCTTTTCTGCTCTCCTTCTTGCCAGCCCATGGTTTCTGCTTTCTCTCTGCCTTCACTTCCCTCTCTATGTTTTTCTGCTTCTACCCTGGCTAAACACTGTACTTTGTATACTTCACAGGCAAATGGACCCAGAGAGAATCTAGATGGTTTAATAGTACCCAGGAGAGATCTTTTCTATCGGGCAGAGCATATCTACGGGCCTTTGGTAAGCCTGATAAAAACGTTCCCAGCCCTGCGCCTTCCGCTGAGCCAAGAATCATAGGCTGCGTAAGGAAGCCCTCACTAGGGGACTATGGGCAAGGCAGACTTTCTGAGGCTTCCAAGAAGGGGTAGTGTAATTGTCAGGCACATTGCGTGACCAGACAGTTATGGATGGAAAAGCAGGGGTATATTCATGATGAATAGAGCAAAGGGCTAAAGATGGAGTTGGAAATATTGCCCAAGGAGCCCGTGCCTTATGAGAAAAGCTATAAAGGGAAGGGTTTGATTGAAAAACAAAAAAGAGAATATAATGGGCATTTTTGTGATTGTGGCTGCCCATAATCCATTGCTCTTTCTTCTGGTAATAGCACTGGACCTGGCTAGAATGTGTGTGCTCGCGTGCGTCAGTGGGGAACTACCTCCCCTGTGGAAGGTAAGTCCCCTACATACAAACCTTCAAGCTGCGAACTTTCAAAGATGCGAATGTGCGTTCCATCAATATCAGGCGTGACTGAAATTGCAGCTTGCACTCCGTCTCCTATTGCTGACCATCCTTCAGCTCTACCATCTCCCACCTCCTCTCCCTCCTCCACTCAGTAACTCTTCTTGCCTGTTCACTTGATGCCAGCCCCTGTATGCCACCTGTTGTACTGTACTACCATACTTTTCGAGGTACTGTAGTATATGATTAAAGATGTTTATTTTTGTGTTTGTTTTCTGTGTATTATTTGTGTGAAAAGTATTATAAGCCCATCACAGTACAGTACTATATAGCTGATTGTGTTAGTTGGGTACTTAGGCTAACTTTGTTGGACTTAGGAATAAATTGGACTTATGAACGTGCTCTCAGAATGAAACTCGTTCGTATGTAGGGGACTTACTGTAGTGTTGTGGGATTGTCAGCCAAGGCACCCTGCCCTGTACACCAAAAGGTGTCTGTTTCTCTGTACGTCTCTCTCTCAATTTTGCCTCTTCTGAAGGGGGAAGACAAAAGGATAGGAAAACAAAAATAAATGGAAATTATTCTTTGCCAGCGGTAGCAACCTGGAAAACTTGTAGACTAGTTCCCCCTACCCAGATCCCTGGAAGTGCCCTAGTCCTGTCCTTGCTGGGCCAGATTTTCAGATGTTTTTCTGATACTGTGCAATATATTCCCTGTTTGCTTAAGTTAGCCAGTGTCACCGCTTGTTGCTAGCAATCAAGGAACTACAGATAGAGGGGACCATCCTAAACTTTTTGTGTGGGGACCTAGCAAAATCAATCATTAGTGGAAGGCAGTTGCTTAGACATCTGTGTGTCACACATCTGGGAAAAGAAGGACAGGCACAGAATTAAGTCTAGATAAAAATAATTTAGTATCTGAAAATATACCAACTCATTTCAGTTATTAAATCTGTGTATGGCACAAATGACAAAAAAAATTTAGACAGCTTTTAAGAGATAAAAAACAATGACATCATAGCCTTGATGGTCTTGGGTTAATAATAACTACCAAACACTTAATACGTAGGTTTAGGGGATGGTTAATTTCCAACTCAAATTATTTGGATTTGCCCGATGACATCTGACCTACTTTTCAGCATTCTAGGCAATATTTACCCAAAGCCCTCCCCAAAGTCTCAGTTCATAAAATCCTCCTTTTAATAAGCCTTTAGTGCGCTCCTGCAGCACTTCAAAGTCACACTGGCACCGGGGGGAGTGTTTTTAAAACATACAGTGCATGAAGTGCGTTTTGGGGTGTTTCAGGCTTAAGACAAAACTGCAGGGCCACAAACATTGGGTACTGTAATCTGGAGGGAATCCTATTCTGGAGGGAATCGCTGGGATGTGGGATGGGCAGTAGTAGTTGTGGCCTCCTAAGTTTACCGTCCCGAAACAAGTGAACAAAAGAATCCTAGGTGGGCTTCCCTGGTGGCGCACTGGTTGAGAGTCTGCCTGCTGATGCAGGGGACATGGGTTCGTGCCCCAGTCCGGGAAGATCCCACATGCCGTGGAGCGGCTGGGCACGTGAGCCATGGCCGCTGAGCCTGTGCATCCCGAGCCTGTGCTCTGCAACGGGAGAGGCCACAATAGTGAGAGGCCCGCGTACCGCAGAAAAAAAAAAAAAAAAAAAGAATCCTAGGTGGATCCAGGCAATGGGGAATTCTGTTGAAGCATATTGTGATCTGAAGTTGGTTAACTTTTCAGCTGGGTCAGGCAGGCCCGGGAATGGCAGGGCAAAGGGTTAATTACTCCCAAATCCCTTTTCTATTCATCCAGACCTACCAGTTCTATTCCTACTTCCATGCATTGTAGATAAGAGTGACATAGTAACTTTAACATGCTCCATCTGCAAAGTTAAAATATCTACCTCCTCACAAGCTCAGAAAACAGTTTGGAGAAAATAGTTATTGTTTCCAGATGTTCTGTGTCTCCCACACGTTTCTCAAAATAGAGTATGACACAACTGGGGGCAATATAGTAATTGCTTTCTTGTTCTAGAACAGCACTATCCATTATGGTAGCTGCTAGCCACTTAAATTAAGTAAAATTAAAAATTCAAATCTTTAATCACACTAGCCAAATTTCAAGAGCTCAGTAGGCATATGTGGCCGGTGGCTACTGTATTGGACAAGATAGAATTATGAAACATATCCATCATTGCAGAAAGTCCATTGGATAGTACTGTTCTACAATAAGAATTGTGTTTTTATCTGTACTAGTCAGAAATAAAAATGCCAAAGAGATAACTTTTCCTAAAGATTGTTTATATAAATATCAAAGATATTTCTGTAAAAATATGTACAATGAGTGATCTTACCAAGATCAGAACTTCTTTTATTGGTAGTCATGATGATTACCTCCTGTTACTCTCATCCTCTTATTGGCTAGGATGTGTTTTCATTTACAAACTCAAGAAGAGAGTAGAGTGAATTGAAAAAAATGAGAGTAGTGAATTTAGGCAATTAAATCATGTTAGTGAGAATAAAGGCTTTTGTGGAATCATGTGGAAAATTATTTTGGTAGTCAATTTTTATTTTGGCTGTGAAGATAATTCAGGATCCTTAGAAAATAAGCTCTGAGGTTTCTTCTTTGTGAGGCAAATATGACTGCCTTAGTTACCACACAATTTACAGTTGAAGTATTGTGCTCTTCAAGTGCCCTTTTTTTCTTAATAAAAGATGATGCTAAGCTGGGATATATAAGCAAGGCTGCTTGTGTTCTCCAAAGACATTCTAAGAGATCTGCCACATCATGTATCACACGTAGTGCATCACCAACCGGCCTGTAATAGGTTCTCAATACATGTTTCTAGACTTGACTGCAGATCTACAGTCCCTTAAAAATGATAGCTAAAAAAAAAAGAAAAATGATACCTATTAATTTTCATTACAAAAGAACACGTTCATTAAATACATTGGAAAATACAAGAAAGTTGAAAATTTTTCCCTATGCTCATAATTTCCTTTGTCTTTTTCAGCTATGCATTTTTTATTTTTTTATTTTTTTTATTTTTTATTTTTTTTTTAGCTATGCATTTTTTAAAAGGGTGTAATTACACTAGAGTTTGAACCTTCACATTATAGGCTATGTGTTAACTGCTCTGGCTAGACCTGTTGTGCAAGTCTGAAGAGGTGGACTCTTTATGAAAGATATTTGATGGAGGGAGGAAGTGAAGGAAAATTTGTAAAACCTTCTCTCTTTAAGCATACCTCACTCATATACATCTTAACATGCTTACACCTGTTAGCATTTAGAGACCATTCTTTGACGTGTGAAAAGAGAAACAGGTGCAGCTAATTTACACTGCCTGTTAAGTTCCCATGGGTAAAGTGGTAACCAAAACAGAAAAGAAAAAATCTGGGCAGCTGGGTGATTTATTAGCTTAATAACAAATTTCCAGAGCAGTAACCCAGTATTTACATTTGCTTTGGCTTGGGGGGGCGTGGCTTCGAAGTAGGGTCCATCCATCTTTCGGGTCGGGGCGTGGTGGGAGGAGGGCGAAGGCTCTGCCCTTCCTGGCTGCGGTTGGCAAAGCCTGGAACCATCCTAGGTAGTCTGGGCGGGACTGGAGCGTGCTAAGGGCGGGACGTCCCAGGTCGGGGGCGGGGCCGGGTGCCGAGCGCGCCCCTAAGACCGCGCGCCGGTCACGTGCCGCACGGGTCTGCCGTAAATAATCCGGGCGCGCGCGCGCTCGGGGGGCCGGCCGCGCGGAGGGGCGGCGCCACTTCGCGGAGTGGTGCTTGGCTTCCTTGCGCTTCACCCGGTTCCCGGCGCAGGGATCCCCTAGACCGACGTTCCGTGGGGCCGCGAGTCTTCCGGGGGTGCGAGCCAGGTGATGGCCGCTTCCTGGGCGTGAGGCGGGCAGACGGGGGGCCTGCGGTTGTGGTCCCCACCCCGGGAGCTCTGGGAGCCCGGGTGACAGCGTAGGTCAGTTTCCTAGGCCGGTTCCCCTGCGAACGGTCTCCCCCCTTGCCTGGTGGTGGGGGAGGTCTATCCGCGCGTGGTGGGGGGCGAGGCCGCGTCTCCCGCGCGTTTCCGAGGATGGTCAGGGTCGTGGCCTGGAGATGCCGGGCTTTGAGCCAGAGCTAGGCTTCCACGAAGTCCCTGGCTGCTCCAGCTCTGCGAGGAAGTTAGTTGTACAAGCAGCAAGATGCTGGCATTTGTTGCATTTCCACTTTGGGTGCTAGGACTTTGTCCTGGTGCCACATGCATTCCCTACTAAGTCATTAGCTGCTTGCTTTCTCGGTACTTGGATGTGTGCATTCCAACTTTTAGTTTCCTACTGGCGTGAAGAGGATTGATTCACAGTGGAAGTCACGAGCTGTTCACGTGACCATTCTCACAGTGTACCTCGTGCTCCATTCTACTAGCATGAAAGACTATCAGAGGAATTCAGAAACAGTGTGAAAGATGGCAGCAGCACAAGAGAAACAAGGATTCATTTACCCGGGGGCCCTGCTGATTGGCAGGAGGCGTTGAAAAGGGTTATCCTGATGTAGTTAATATTGGTTTTCAATTGTGAAAGTCTTTGCTTTATGCAGATTGTATTGTGAAGTTGAACTGTTGGCAGACTATGTTAATTTAAACTAGACTGTTGCAAATTTAGCGATTAGGCTTTTGTGGATAGCTGATAACATAATGAAATCAGCTTTAAAATCAGTGATGTGTTTTCCTTGAAAACCTCAGCCGTTGTATTGTAATTGATGCATCTGGATACACCTCTTGACTCAGAATTTGGAAAATACTTTGATTTGTTTTGATGGCTTAGCAATGTTCGTGGTCTGACTCTGAGGCAACGAATTTTTTGCAGCCGGTGTGCCTAGGTGTATTTTCTGAATTCCCCAGCTGAACTTTTAAAGATCTCTGTATTAATTACAGAATAGTTATAAAATTCAACCATTTTTCATCCCCAGGTTCTAAACTAAGGGCTCTATCTCACAATCTATGGGGAGGGGTGGGGGGAGAGGAGAAAACTGTCAGTAACGTACCTTTTAAAATTTATCTTTTTCTTTTCTCTCAGGCCGAGCAACTCTCCCAGCATTGAGCAACTGATATGCAAAATAGGAGTTAACTGCTGAAAGTTGAGTAAATTTATCTGGAGCAGTTGTTGTGTATCAGTGTAGGGTTTTACCAGGGTCTGTTTATCAGATGACACTTCCTAAATATCTCCTTGTTCGTCAGCAGAAATTTGGGTGGGGGGGGGGGCGACTGGCTAACCCTTGTCTCTGGAGGCTGCTCAGCCTTACAGGTATTATTTGCACAGCACTTACACCTGTAATTCAGAGCAGCTAGATGTTATTTCTGTGAAAATTGCTTTCCCACTCTTCCCCCAAAGCAAAGGGAAATGATACTTGTTTAGAACCAGCAACTAGGTAGAAAAATACAGCCAGTTTCTTTTGTGTGATAACATGGTGCAGTGTCTATTTAACAAATTTTTCTTCATGTCGCTTTATTTTACTTAGACATATCTATCATTATAATACCTCAAACTTGACACTTTGACAGTTTCTTATCTCTTGCTAGGAGCTGAGCTTTTGTACATTATGTGTATTCACTGAGAAAAGTAGTCAACAGAAAGTGGAAATCAGCCTAACTCATAACATATGGAGGATAGAGCAAGCACATGTAAGAAATTTGAAGTGGATAAGCCAAGTCTGGTGGTAATTAGAACTTTATTGATTTGTAAATTCTTTCCAGCTCCTAGGAAGAGGACAGGTGTTAGCAGTATAGCCACCAGCTGATACCAATCTCACCAGGATTCGTTAATGACGTGTCAGAAAAGATTCTTGCATTCTGTACAGAATATATTGATGATCATAATGTCATATAAGTATCTTACAGGATGTTCTTGATCCCTAGAAATGTTGGCTTTTTTTCTCCTACCTGACCTCATCCACTAATAAGGTGGGCAAGTATAAGAAATACTTTTTAATGCCTAAAGTAAGAGGATACTAGGTCACTAACTTTTTCTGAGTTGTATTCATCAGCCAGCAAATAGGAAATTACTGTACTATACAGTGAAAGTGGTCTTTAACTGTACAGTTTCCTATCATGTGAGTGGAAAGTAACCACGTTTTTACTTTGTTGTTTAAAGTTTTCCTTTAAAGAGAAACTTCTGGCCGTATGGTGGATAACTGGTCAGTATTATTACACGTTTCTTTAAGCTTGGAAGATAATTTTCAAATGTGAAATAAAATGGGAAACATTTAAGTACATTTTATCTAAAATTTAAGGAATTTTTTCCTTGGAAGGTAACAGTTGATCAGCCTCCTGGTTGGTATTATTATCTAAAACTGTATTTATCTTATTTGTGGACTTCTCTGCCGTTTGCTTCTATGGGCCAAACCTGTTTTGAAACAATAGGTAATAGTTTTTATTAACTATTTATTAACAGTAGAATCTACAAAGTTCAAATTGAAATCAGGGCTGCGTCTGAGGGTTAGTTCTTGTTTGTTAAGCAGATAAAATGTATAGCAACCTAAGGTTTAAACAATTTCATAAAGCAAGGCCATGAAGCTTATTTTGTTTTCAACAGTTTTGTTAAACATTTACATTTTCAACTGAATAAAGGTAAAATAGTAAATAAATAGGCAGCAAGTAGGCTTGTTCTTTTCTTATACCTGTATGGTATCCAAGTCAGTGTGGGTACATAGTGAATAAGAGACAGTAATGTAAATAAGTCGAATATAAAGTAAATAATTTGGTATAGGCATTTTACATTGATTTCAATGGCTTACAAACCCTAGTAAGACATACTACAATTATAGCCAGGTGTCTATCGTTTCTCCTGCAAAAGAGGTGATGTTATTTATCAGGACACAGGGTCCTGTTGAAGTTAGAGAAAAAGTTTCACTGAATTAAAAATTAAGTGATTTTTAATTTAATTTCATATTTTTAAAAAAGGCAAGTGCTTCCTAGAATAGACTTTAAAATTTGCTGTCATTTTCCTTAAATGGCCATGTTTTGGATGTCTCATTTCAGTCAGTACATCTTCTTAAAATGAGGGGATTAAGCTATAATTCAGATTCAGCTTCCTCAGTGCTCATACAGGAACAATAACTAGGATCAGAGACCTTTAATTTTAGAGGCTGAATTGAGTTTTATAAATATATAGCATTAATAATATTTCATCCCTCGATACGAAGTTGTAGATTCTGGTTGTGGCTATTAAAGCCATACCCTTGGCAATCAACTTTGTCTTTGTACTTTTCAGTTTCTTCATCTCTAAAATCAGTCTTAGCTTAAATATGAATCTATCTACCAAAGCTAAATTTCTAAACCAAGAAAAAAATGCATTTAATTATTTGTGTTATCACAAATGTCATAGTTCTATATATACATATTTGTATATGCCTATGTACAAATAGGTATATACACACATACATACATACACTGAGGAATATATGATCACATAAAAGAACTTAATGATTGCTTGCTAGGAACTAATAAGATTGAGAGCAAAACTCTATTTCTATCGCCATGTTTTAACATAGTCACTTTAATTTTTTAATATTTTCCTTATATTAAAAATACAATATTGGCAGGAAAAATATTGGAAGAAGAAAGCGCCATTAAGCAGCTAACTAGTGTACTTCGGAATGCAGTGCTGAGCACACTAGAGATTTTTTTGTTTTAAAGACTTAGTTTGTAAGATATATGTATTCATAAATACTTAATTTTTCTCACTATTCAAATCTCTAGTATACAGTATATTTCAAATATTATTTTAATGTATTAACAAGCGTAAAATCAGTATCTGAGAATTTTAAAAATCATCACAACATATAGTCATAACAAGTTTTGAATAATTAGCTTCCTTTGGCTCTGTTAATAGTACAAAAGCTATTTCTCAATTGTTAGAGCCAAATTTCAGATACTTCCTCTTTTTTTTTTTTTTTTTAATTTTTGGGCCTCACTGCGCGGCACGTGGGATCTTAGTTCCCTGACCAGGGATTGAACCCACGCTCCTTGCAGTGGAGGCGTGAAGTCTTAACGACTGAACCCCCTCATTTTTAAAAAAATAGTGGTAAAATACATATAACATGTTTTTAACCATTTTAAAGTATACTGTGCAGTAGCCATCACCACTATCCATCTCTAGAACTTTCTCACCATCCCAAACTGAAACTCTGTGTCTATTAAGCACTAACTCCCCCTTTTCTCCTCTCCCAGCTTTTAATAACCACCATTCTACTTTTTGGTTGCGTGAATTTGTCTACTCCAAGTATCTTATATTAGTGAAGTCATGTATTTGTCCTTTTGTGTCTGGCTTATTTCACTTAGCATGACGTGTTCAGGGTTCATGATTGTTGTGTCACGTTTCAGAATTTCATTCCTTTTTAAGGCTGAATAATAGTCTGTTGTATGTATATACATTTTGCTCATCCATTCATCCCCCAGTGGACACTTGGGCTGCTTCCACCTCTTGGCTCTTGTGAAGAATGCTCTTGTGATCATGAATGTGCAGGTATCTCTTTCAGCAGTTCCTTCTTTAAATTCTTTTGGGTGTATACTCGGAAGTGGAATTCCTGGATCATATGGTAATTCTATGTTTAAGTTTTTGAGGATTCACCATACTTTCCTGATGTTTTATAATGTCCAGTTAAATATTGCTGTATGTATGATCGAATAAAGTTAGCCTGAGATCTTTGAATTTTAACTCTTCAAACACCTTTAAGAACTCTGTTAAAGGACACATCATTTAATATTCTCAGTGTCTGGTACTCGGGAATTAGCTCTGATTGTTGAACTTCACTGTCTTTGATTTCTCTAGGAATTTTCTACTTTGATTCTGTAGAAATAGTAAAGAAAAGTAGCAGTTCAACTTGTAAAATAGTAGACCTCTGACGGAATTGAATGTTGATTGCCCTTTAAGCTACAAGTTTCAGGGTCTCTGCCAAGATTTCAGAGTTGTTAGGGCCACAGAATTTATCCACTGTAGTGAATGGGGATTTAGTGGCATGGATTATCAAGTATGGGGACCAGTTTAATTAGGTAATATACAGTGTTTACACAACAACAAAACAGAAATTCACTTTCCACAAAATAATTTAGAATTAGAAGCTTGGCTTCCCCAGTGGACCTTGGAGGAGAGGAAACATAAGGCAAAACATAAAGTCTCTAGTCTCCTAGTTTTTGAAGCTCAAAATGTTTTTGACTAGTTATTTCCTCGAAAACATTCTCTTGGCCATTAAAATCTCATTCATTAATCTTAAAAACAGAGTTTGGAATTGCGTGAATGTGAAAAGAGTGGCTGAAAACATCCACAAAGAGTTACTGAAAAATACTATGTGTGCTGATAGGATGTGGCTCAAGTCTAGTCTCATAAGATACCTTAAGGGATTACTTGTCTTTCTTTTGGCTTAAACATCAGAGACAGTGCATTTTGAAATAAGCTCTCATGAGTCCAAAGAAAGTTTTTTAACATCTCTTCAACATTTGAATTCTCTGATTTTTGTATTTTTTCTGAAGTTAACTGTTAACCACAAATTATTTATAAATTAGAGATGTATCAAATTAAAGAAGCAGTGATAGTCCTCAGTAATCCTGGAGTGTATATTTAAAAAAGGTATGATTTTTGGTATGATCTTAATTCATTTCCTGTGGCATATAAGGAAAAAGAACTTCATTTTTTGATCACTGGATAAAGGTGTACCACTTACAATGAACATGTTACTCTTAGGCCTTCCTATCGGTATTGCTTTGTTCTTGAAAAACTAATTCCACGTTCATCCATCTGTCCATTTAATTAATATTTGGTTGCCTGCTCTGTTCTAGGCACCTTGCTGGGTACTAGGGATATAGTGGGGACACATAAGAAATGTGGGACCCTTTTTCCCATTAAGTTTACAGTGTAGTGTAGGGAGAGCCAAAGAAATGACCATATGTGCACCTACAGACTGACATTTGTGGCAAAAATAAGGTGCTGTGAAGGTTTTACAAAGGGGATCTAGTGGAAGTTGGGAGTGGAGATGGCAAGTCAGACCTCTTGAGAAATGTGGATAGTAATTTTTTTGTACAGTTGACTTGTATAACATAAGTTATTGGGAATTCCCTGGTGGTCCAGTGGTTAGGACTCTGCACTTTCACTTCCGTGGCCCCGGTTCAGTCCCTGGTCAGGGAACTAAGATCCTGCAAGCTGCGTAGCATGGCCAAAAAAAAAAAAAAATGTGTGTGTATATATATATATATAAACACATATATATTAATATATATGTTAAAAATATATAATAACATAAAACATAACTTATTCTAATGTAAGGCCTGCTTTTATTCATTAGTGTGTCACCAAAGTTTAGAACAATGCCTGGACCGTGGTCAGCGCTCATTTAAGGGTTTTTTTAATTAATTAATTTTTTTGCGGTACGCGGGCCTCTCACTGTTGTGGCCTCTCCCGTTGCGGAGCGCAGGCTCCGGACGCGCAGGCTCAGCGGCCATGGCTCACGTGCCCAGCCGCTCCGCGGCATGTGGGATCTTCCCGGACCGGGACATGAACCAGTGTCCCCTGCATCGCGGACTCTCAACCACTGCGCCACCAGGGAAGCCCTAAGGGTTTATTGATAGTAACACTGTGATAGTAGAGATAGGGAAAGTGTTGTTGGCCCTGGAGGTGATGGGGAAACTGCAGCTTCTTGTGGATGTCATGTTGGGCACCTTCCTAGCCCAAGCTGGCTACCTAGATGCTGACCTGAGGAATAAAGTTTTGGGTACTATTGATGTATCAAATTCTGAATCTTCAGGTCTGCACAGATGGCAGTGGACTTTTAGTTACAGTGGTTCTTGGATGAAGAAAAAACAATGAATGTTTTTATGTCTTGGTTTGGAACATCTTCTGAGTTTCTTTGCAGCATAGCTGAAAGGAACAGAATGATCATTTTGTTTTACTGTAGTACAGCTATCAAGAAGTTTCCTTTGTCTTTAAATTACAGGTATTTTTGGAGTTGTGCTATTTTGACTGGGTGTTAGAGCCACTAGGAAATTATTTTGTTATAAAATTGTGTTTTTACTGTTTTCTGCTCCTAACATAAAGTAATTTGTTTATGGAAGTACGTTCTAAATGTATATATGATTTTACAAAATTGTTTCTAAAGGGAGATGGGGGAAGTGTCGGCCCACCCCGCAACTCCTACCACTCCTTTCTAAAGTAATAGAAGTTTATAAAGGAAAAGTATTGAAAATGCCTGTTTGCATTTTGGAATTTACCCTCAAGGTCTTGCTTATTTGACTAAGTCCCAGGTGTTACAGTTGGCAAACCTTTAGAGTCTGCTCAGCCTGCAGGTAGAGTAGCTGGTTTTAATGGATGTGGTGGGAAATTGCTTTAAAAAGGAGAGAATGAATTGTTTTAAGAATATTTTTTAATCAGACAGGTGCCTGTGTTAAAATGAGCACATATGGAATTTAGGCATAAAGCAACAAGAGTGTTAATTTTCTGTCTCGGTGAAATTTAGCTGGCCTTGTACCCTTTTTAATTTTCAAACAACCTATTTACCTCTGTTGCCTCTCCCCTCCATGCCCCCCTCCCCATCCTGTCTCATAGTAAGACTCCTCTTGCCTATGAAGATACCTAAGAATCTGTTTATCTTCGTAGGAAATTGGCAGCATCAGACAGGAAGGAGCTCTACCCAGCTCCCCCCCCCCCCCCCCCCCCCCCGGCCTTAGTGTGGTGCTTCCTCTTTTCAAGGCTGATCCTTGCTTGGGCTTTTCATCCATCTACTTCAGGCTCCTCTAGGATCTTTTTCATCTCTCTTCCCTCCTTCCTCCTGTCTTTCAAGCTTTTCCTCTCTTCTGGCTCTTGCCCCACAACCTACGAACGTGCCCAGGTATCTAATATCCGAAAACTGAAGCTATCCCCAGCCCTTCGAAACAGAGTTGCTTTCAAGGAATCTGCTGTACTCTCTCCCCATCATCCCACTTTCACTCCTCAATTTACCCACATCTATTTGCCTCTGTCATTTCTACTTAAAATATTCTTGAGCTCATCAGTGGCCTAGCTGCCAAACCAGTCGGCATTTTCAGGCCTTGTCCCTGCTCTTCCTTTGACATTTCACACCTATCCAACCCCTTGAAACACTCTCGCCTCTTGGTTTCAGTGCTGTCGCCCTCTCCTGTCCCCCTGTCCATGCTTAGACCTTTCTTGCTGGATCATAGTGACTGGCCGCCTTCACCTTCAGTGTTGGTCTTCTCCCAGTAAGAGGTCTTATTTACCCCTATGATTTTAATGACTACTGACGTGCTGATAACTCCCCCCATTTTAATTCTAGCCTAAACTTTCTTTTTTTTTTTTTTTTTTTTTTGCGGTACGCGGGCCCCTCGCTGCTGTGGCTTCTCCTGTTGTGGACGGAGCACAGGCTCTGGACGCGCAGGCTCAGCGGCCATGGCTCACGGGCCCAGCCGCTCCGCCGCATGTGGGATCTTCCCGGACTGGGGTATGAACCCATGTCCCCTGCATCGGCAGGTGGACTCTCAACCACTGCGCCACCAGGGAAGCCCAAGCCTAAACTTCCTTTTGCTCAGGCTGGTATTAGCTGATTGCTTATTGGACATCTCCCTCTCTGTTTCCCACAGGAATCTCAAACTCACCACGACCAAATGGAATCCCATCTTCAACCAAGATTGTTTCTGGTGTAACGGTTGTCCATCAGGGTTGGAAACCTTCTTCATCCTGCTGGTCTTGGTGACCTCATTTTTCAAGTCCCTGCTTAAATTTCACTTTCTCTGTGATTCCTTCCCATACTAATGCAGGTAAAGGGCTAATCATTCCCTTTGTCCTCTGTACAGCCACCGTCCCTTGTTCATTACTGTACTTGGCACATTTGGTATGATTGTGTGCATGTTTGCCCTGTCTGGGGGACAGGGACTGTATTGTCCATCATCATACCTCCAGTGCCTGTAGCAGTCTCTGTACTGCTGGGTACTCAGCAAACCTTTGAGTAACTCTTAATTCCAATTGCAGCACTAATGAGCAGCTGTCCTGGTTAATATGATATTATAATGAACTGTTTAAGTAGATAATGGATTTAATTTTACCCTCTTCATATTTATTTTACAGAAGTTGAAAAACTTAAAAAAAATTTTTTTTTTCTGTAAACCCAATGTAGTGAGAACATAAACAATTTCTAGTATGTTCTGAAGATACTTACTTCAAATGTTCTTTGATTCATTCTTAAAAAGCAGGAAGAGGGGGCTTCCCTGGTGGCGCAGTGGTTGAGAGTCCGCCTGCCGATGCAGGGGACACGGGTTCATGCCCCGGTCCAGGAAGATCCCACATGCCACGGAGCGGCTGGGCCCGTGAGCCATGGCCTCTGAGCCTGCGCGTCCGGAGCCTGTGCTCCGCAACGGGAGAGGCCACAACAGTGAGAGGCCTGCGTACTGCAAAAAAAAAAAAAAAAAGCAGGAAAATGATATTTCTGTTGTCCTATCTTCAAGTTCACTGATTCTTCTGCCTGCTCAAATCTGCTTTTGAATCCCTCAAGTGAATTTTTCATTTCAGTTATTGTACTTTTCAGCTGCAAAATTTCTTTTTGGTTTCCTTTTAGGCTTTTATTCTCTTAGGACATCTCTTATTTTCTCCACCCCCAGCTAAAGAATACTTTCACCATTGTTCTGTCTAAACAAAATTCAGGGGAAAAATTGTTATTAAAAAAATTTCCTTCTGAAATTCAAGAAAATATAGACATATTTACAATCTAAGAAATTATATGCAATCTAGCCATGCATTATTTTTTTTTTTTGGAGGGCATACCGTGCACTTGTGGGATCTTAGTTCCCCAACCAGGGATTAAACCTGAGCCCTGGGCAGTGAAAGCGTGGAGTCCTAACCACTGGACCACCAGGGAATTCCCTAGGCTTTCTATCTCTTTATTTTAAGTTTGTTCATACATTTTCTTGACTTTCTCCATATATTCATTTAGTTCTTTGAGCATTTTTAAGACATTTTTTGAAGTCTTTGTCTAGAATATCTGCCATCAGTTCTTTTTCAGGGACAGTTTCTGTTGATTTATTTTTTTCCTTTGAAGGGGCCCTGCTTTCCTGTTTTCTTTATATGCCTTGTGATTTTTTTTTTTTTTTGGCTGCTGAAAACTGGACATTTGAATCTAATGTAGTAACTCTAGAAATCAAATACTCCTCTTCCTCGGGGTTTGCTAATTTTTTGTCTTTTTGTTTGTTTCTTTTTGATTGTTGTAGACTGCCTTTCTGCTGAGGGCCAGCCTAAACTTAAGGTTGTCTCATGTCTTTTTTGAGACTTTGGTGGGCATGAACAGTCACATTGTAATTTTCCCCATATATGCAGTTGTTTGTGAATGTCCTAGTCTTTACAAGAGGGAAATTAAGGGGAAATTTAAGCGGGAAAACAGAAAAAAAGAAGAGGGGGGAAAAAGGTTGCTGGCCCTTTAAATCCTCTGGCAGTCCAGGCCACCAGAGAGGCTTGCAGCGAGGGTGCCAGTGCAACAACAATGGCTGCCCACTTCTTTGTCTGCATTTCTGTGGTCAGAAGCAGCAATCAGTGATCAGAGCCTGCCTCCCCAGTATTTGGAGGACAGGGTCCTTTTTGCTGATGGCGGGCTCCAGCAAGCTGCTCCAGAAGCACATGCACAGGTGCCTGCTGAGTGGCTGGAGGTGGGGGTAGGGAGCTGCTACCCCTAAGAGCTGAAATTAACCACATTTAGCTTCCAAGTCTTCCCTGGCAGTTGCAAGCCTTCTGGAGGTTCCAGAGTTCCAAAGAATTGTTAGTTACATCAGACAGAGTCGGCCAGTGCAGTTGTTGTGTAGGTGGGGAGACAGATCCCTGGTATTTGTTCCTTGGCTATCTCCTGGAACCCTCTGTGTATTTTGAAATTATTTCGTCTTGTCAAATTGTTGCCTCTCCCTCTGCAACATATGAAGGATTGTGTGAATGTTATTATAATATATAATATGCATAATATTATTAGTTTACTGGAGTGCACATTTTCTGTTAATTGCAGCATTTGGTGTGTTTAATCTTTTTATTTTTGCTAATCAGGTAGGCAAAAAAATATCATTGTGTTTGATTTATTTGCATTTAACTGATTAGTATGAAAGAAATTTGTATTTTTTCTGGGAATTGCTGTTCATAACGTTTTGACATCAATGCTTTAAATTTGGTTGTAGTCCTTTATAGTTGGCTTGAGGCTTGGGAAGAAAATATGAGAGTTTTTTTGTAAGTATCGTAGCTCCAGGATTCTTATCTGTAATTTATTTTCTCACAAGTTTCTTGCATTGTGTTAATTTACATTTCAGCCTTATGATATTTCTATACAAACCGCTGAATTGCCGTATTTTAACTTTGTATCTGGTTATTGATGTTGTACTAATAACTATTTACAAAATACCTTTCATAGACACAGTCTTACAACAGGTCATGAGGTTGATTGTATTTTGCAGGTGCGGAAACGGAAGCTTTGAGAGAGTAAGAAACTTGCCCAGATGTCCAGTGCACTTTTTCAGTAATAATACAAAGGGCACGGAGTCTCAAGGTCAAGTTTTGGCCCTGCAGCTGATTCATTTAATCAGTTCTTGTGTCTATCTTATTAGCTGCAGAATGAAGACGATTTTTTCCCTTTTATCTGTTAGATAATATCCAAAAGCTAATATATGTTCTTCGATAATAGCAGTGTTATTATTTTTTAAATCTAGAAATGAGCACAGAAGCAGAGCAACAGCTTCTCCATCATGCCAGAAACGGCAACGCTGAAGAAGTAAGACAGTTATTGGAAACCATGGAAAGGAATGAAGTAACTGCTGACATTAACTGCAAAGGTAACCTTTGAATGGATTTTTTAGCTTTTTCTTAGGAGTATGTACTACTTTATCATTTATTTAGCACTAATCTTTCTGAACTAGAAATAAATTTTCATCTCTTATCCTAGGAAGAACCCCCATAAGAGTGGATACTCTCCTTCTCCCCTCTAAGTCAGAGAAATTGAGATCCAGTCTTAATATTGTCATGGGTCCTAAACCTTATGAACTACAAGGGTGACCCCCGAGTCCACAGGATGCATGCTATGATAATTTCTTTTTCTCGAAGACGTTGTAGGCGAAGCGTGTGAAGTACCTTAGAAATATTGTCAGACAGGATCGTACCCTCACTGAGATTAGTAGATTACTAGCTCAAACTAGTCTGCATTGCACAATATGTACAGAATATGGAAGCTATGAAGTGCAGGGTGTTAGGGAACATATAAGAAGTATGTAACTGGAACTCGAAGGATTAGCTTCTTGGAGGAAATTATTCTAAGGTGATATATGAAGAGTACGTAGACTTAACCAAGTAAAAATAGAGAAGAAAGGGGGTCAAGGCAGAAGAAACGTCATATGCCAAGGTCCTGAGGTGAGAAGCAGCCCAGATGGCAAGGGCTTTTGCAGGCAGGAGGGGTGAGGGATAAGGCTAGGTGGGTAGGTAGCAGCCAAATCACAATGTGCTTTGTGTAGCAAGGTTACAAGTATATTAAACTCAGGGGTGCAGAGAAATAGGCTTTATTTTCTAAATTGGCTCTGATATTTCAACAAGCGCCTTCTCATTTTGGGAGTTTGGAGGACTAAATATAAGTCTTTGGGTCCCTCCATTTCAGTAGCTTTTTTGATAAATGATTGGCCTCCCAGAGCCTCTCACCTGTGTCTTCCCCCATCTCACCTGAGGTGGCCTGTAAATGTAAAGGAGAGCCTTGTTCTGTGTGGACGGGCTTTGGTTCCTTGGTAACCTGTCTTCCTAGTGCCCCTGAAGCATTTGTAGCTGAAGTAAAACTCAGAGTCAAATGCAGGGTTTTCATAAGCACAGGTGGTGCTCCTTGGCTGTGTTGGGAGTCTCATCCTGGCTCTTGTTGGCTTTGTGTCACCCTGAACCTCTCATGTCTCCCTGTGGCACGTGGCCTAGGCTTGCTGGTTCACCTCGGCCACACTCCTGTGGGTGTGACCTTGGGGGTGTTGAGTGACCCATGGGGGCTCGGAGCAGCTCTAGGCAGACAACATTTGGCCTTCCCGCTGCCTGCACTACTGAGTTTACTTTGACGTGGCCACCGTGCAGGTTGGTGCTAGGCTAGGTGGCCTGGTAGGGGACCTTTTCCTGGCATCCTACATGCCACTGCCTGTTCTCAGTGTGCCCTCGACTTATCTCACTCTCCGGGCTTAGAATCAGGAGCCACATGCCCCGTTTTACGTCTTTTCCTCTCCCACAGCCCTCTGTCACTGATGGGTATTTTGTTCTGCTGTGTCACATTCTCCTGTCATAGAGCAGCAAACTTCATGGCCTCACCCTCCGTGTGGAAGGAGTATTATCTTTGTAGCAGTGAAGAAACCACGCTCTGAGTTGTCCAGAAATTACAGTCTGAGTCGGTTCTTGGAATGCTAAAGGAATTCTAAAAACCCTTCTCATCCTTCAACAGAAACCTCGTTCTTAATCTTTACCTCGGGATTCTGTTTTGAATGCCAGAAACATGCCTGGTTTGATGATCTTCAGCAATCCTTTACTTTCTACCAACCACCGCGCCTCACCCATGGTTGCCTCAGGCTAGTTAGTGGAGAGTCACCTACTTGGAAATGTAAAACTGAGAGACAGATGTTACTGCTTTTTCAAAATTTCACCCTCATTATACCTGTCAGTCAGACTTGTCTTAAGGGCAATTTGAAGGGTTTATGTAGAGGAACAACGTAATCAGGTGATGTGAGTTCACCCCACAGAAGTGAGTGGGGAGGGCTGGGGCTGGGTGTGTGAGTGTCTCCACATGGGAATCACTGTGCCTGGCATTTCTTGGTTTTCTTTTCTATCTCATTTTGTTTTTCCAAACCCTGAGAAATTGAGAAAATGGTAAAGTGTAGTATAATTCTTCTGCAAGAATTAAAGCTCAACAATCAACATAGAGATGTTACTGGTTGGGAGGAATCCACTAATGTCAAGTTTAAGGGAGAGAGGGAAGCGCTGACGTGCATTTGAAGGTTAAGGTCAACACTTCTAGGCTAGGGGCACAAAGGAAGAGCTAATTGGGCAGTTTGGCTTGTAGCTGTTGCTGTTATGAGTGTGTGTTCATGGTCCCATCTGTTGCTAATGGCGAGACATTCTTGCAAATGAAATAAATACTAATATGTTTATACGCATAGCATGCTTTGTATAAATTCTATGAGTGATCTAAAAGATAAGTTTTTGAAAGCAAAATAAGAGCTTATTTTGGCAACATCAACACATGATTTTTTTTTTTTTTTTTGTGGTACGCGGGCCTCTCACTGTTGTGGCCTCTCCCGTTGCACAGCACAGGCTCCAGACGCGCAGGCCCAGCGGCCATGGCCCACGGGCCCAGCCGCTCCGTGGCATGTGGGATCCTCCCAGACCGGGGCACGAACCCGTGTCCCCTGCATTGGCAGGCGGACTCTCAACCACTGTGCCACTAGGGAAGCCCTCAACACATGATTTTGTGTAGTGCTGTCCTGTTGCTTTGCTGGAAGGTCTGCATGGGAAGTTACTTGAGTATTACCTGTAACATCTGCTGGTGTTTCCCAGTGTTTAATATTCAGTATAGGGTACAGTTTTCTGTAAATATTTCTAAACTTGATATTTTTATTGATAAAAAAATTTTGGGTGTCCATAATAAGTTGTAAAGAGTATAAAGGATACTTGGAGCATTATATTTTTATGACTTAATACTCATTTGCTTATTTATTTTTTTATGTAGATACTGATTTGTTGATAGGGGAAAGTATCTCTGCGACATTATTTACCAAAGTGAAATTAAAAAGTAGTTTTAATTATTAAAGATTATCAAGAACTTGTAGAGTATGGCCCTTTTTTTTTTTTTAAACATTTTTACTGGTATTTGGAGTATTTTAAGAATTATTTAGGATTCTGTAAATTGACTCCTTGATTCAGAATCCCATGTGGAAGCACTAGATGGTGAGGAGACCCGTTCAGAAGCAGCAGCTCAGAGGAGACTGTTGTGGTTAAATGGGAGTAGAAGCAATGGGAATGGTGAAAAGTAGGCATAGTTAACATTTAGGAGGTAGAATTGATAGGACTGATTAAGTTGGGCAGGGGTGAAAAGGAGAAAGGCAGACGAGTGGTGCTTATTTCTGACTTGAGAAGAGAGGTGAATAATGGGGCAGTTCATTGTGAAAACGATGTGGGAGGGGGAACAGGTGTTTTTTCTGTGCACATGTGTATGTGTAAGGTAAGTGAGTTCAGCTTTGTACCTCCTGAGCATAAGATATTCTTGTATCGTCCAAATGGAGGTGAATAGTAGAGAGTTGGAAATGGAAATACGGATTTTGAAGTGAAGAGCCTATAAACAAAGCAGTGAGAAAGGGCCAAGAGGTGTCATTATTGGAGATTCTAGTAATGAAGGATAATCAGAGAAAGTGGAGTTTCCACAGAGCCCTGGGAAGAAGTGCAGGGCTGTGGAGGCTCTTGGCCTGGGCTGTCAGATGCCGTCCAGTGACGTGGTGCGCTGGCTGCTGAAAAGTGCCCCTGGGATCCAGTGACACCATTTATTAGTAAAAGTTGAGGACAGTTTGAGTGATGCAGTGGGAAATGAACCTGGTCTGCAGTGGGTGGGTAGCTGATGGGAGGGAACACGAGGTGGGAAGCGTGAAGACTGGGGGCGGGGAGGGGAGGAGCGTGAGGAGGACAAGGGCTGGAGGGCGCCCGGGACCAGAGAGGGGGGGTTGGGTGCCTTTGCTTGTTAGGTGGACAAGATGCAAATCCTCACCTGCTCCTTCCTATTCCCAACTAAAGAGGGAGAGGTTGAAGATGAGGAGGAAAAGGAGTACTTGGGAAGCAGGGGGGCATGGGATCCGGGATCCAGGAAGCGTGATTATTCTGAGGCCTCAGGAGGAAGGATGGGCGCCTGTGGGTAGAGGTATGGGGTGGATTTGGTGCCAGGAAGCCCAGGGAATCCTATGAAAGCTTCTCTTTTCTTTGTGAAGCTAAGAGATCAGATCATTTGCTAAGAGGCAGGTGTCTGGGTAAGAGGCTTGAGGGGAGTGGTGAGGATTGAAATACCTGTGCTGGAACATAGGAGGGACACCTGAACGGCAGTGTGGGAAGGATTGCCGGGCAGCAGTGAAGGCTTTGCTGAAGTATGAGATCCTGACTTTATGGAGCCATGAATCCACAAGGTTTTGTTATTTTTCTTCCACCACTGTTAGCAACCTGGGTGTGGTTATAGAAAAAATTGAGCTAGTGTGTTTATCAGGCTTCGGGGTTTTTCTAGGCTGCTGTGACAAAGATAGGATATTGAGGAAATGTTGAAGTGAGGGACCAAGAAATATATGCTGGATTTACCGAAGGAAGTGAAGATGGTGGGGGTATTTACATAGAGGGAAAGCGATTAAAGAACTGGAGGGTCAGTTCAGTTGAAGAGCAAGTCTGGGGGTTTGCCTGTGTGAGGAAGTGGGAAAGTGGGCACTCTGTGGGAAAGTGGGCTTTCTGTGTTCCTGAGTTCAGACGTGATGATGACATCCAGACTCTGGCCCTGGGGTTGGGTACCCCACGTGGAGCAGAGGCCAGGTTTGCGGGGAAGTGAGGGAAGCTGAGAGTCGGAGACACCAGGATACTGGCTCGTAGTAGTCACCCCTAGGATGGTGGCAGGATTTGCCGCAGGGAGAAAGACTGCTGCCCAGAGTTAACTGGTGAGGGGTGAGCCACTGGAGGCCGGTAGATGGCGGCAGAGAAAGCATTTGCAGGGCGGGTAGCGATGCTTAATGACAGAACCCTCAGAGGAGGGGTTGTAACACGAGAGAGGTCATTGACCAAAGACCACGTTGGGTTTTGACGTGGAAATTCACGTGGCTCTGTGCCATGAGGACCAGTGGGGGTGTGGGAATGGGGGAACCTCCCCCCGAGGGATAAAGGAGAATCATTGTCATCAGGAAGAGCTAGGTTAAGGACAGAGGGTAAAGAGAAATGTTCCATGCAATAGACCATGGCTCTAGGATGTATTGCCTGTGGAATTAGGGGTTCCAGAGGGCACCCATTTGAGAGGGAACAGTTATGGGAGTTTGGTAAGTGGCAAACAGTCACAGGGACACTGTTGGCGGTGACAGTCCCTCTGGGAGCTGTTAGAGCCCTGTTCTGGGTACACTGAGGCTGGTGGCGGGCTTTCTGTTGGCCCCAAACCTGAAATCCAGGAGCCGAGGGCAGCCGTTAACCTCCACCTCCTCCCGGGGAGGGCCGGGCAGCCTGCTGCTGGGCTTCGGGAGACCCTCTAGGGCGGTGGTGGGCTTTCGTGGCTTTCATAGGCTGTATTCTCTCAAGCTTCATTTGGAATTTTGGAGATCTTCTGAAGCTCTCTCAGGTCTAAGCTATAATGCCCTATTTTTTTTTTTCCTAAATTGAATTAATGTAGCTCGTTTTCACCACGCTCAGTTGTTTTATACCTCTCCTCAGCTGGGATCTGACATTTCGTTGCTTTTAATTTGGGTTCTTGTTATCTAGTTGGACTCTCCCATGCTGGTAACACTTATCCTCATTACCTGTGATTTTATCTGAAGTTAAGGCTCCGTTTTCAGTCACCGCCCGCAGCGCCGACAGCTTGCTAAACGCTGCAGGAAAGATTGGTTCCCAGTTCCCCTTTCTGTCCACTCTCCTGACATGGGACAGGTTTTCAGCGAGAGGTGCTTTTCAGGAAATGCTGTGCCAAGAGACCCACGTGTTCGTTTGCTGATGGCAGGGTGGTTAGACACTCACTCGGCACCATAGAGCCGCAGGCCAGTTTGAATGTAACCCCCATCAAGTCTCCTTCCACCCTGTTAAGAGTGAGGACATCGAGTTAGGAAGGTGGCCGCAGAATCTGGGTCCTGTGAGTTCTGACCCATCTCACTCGGAACATGTATTACAGTTTCATGTCTCCTGCCTCTCACTCATCAGCAGTGCAGTGTGAAAGGGAGCCACCGGCCAATGTGTTGGAGCAGAGTATGAAGGAGAAATTATTTTATTGTTCAGTTACCTCAGGAACATCTAAAAATACCTCTTTCCTTTTTTTTTAGGAAGAAGTAAGTCTAATTTGGGCTGGACACCGCTTCATCTGGCCTGCTATTTTGGACATAGACAAGTGGTCCAGGATCTGTTAAAGGTATATGTGTGGCTTTAATTTTTAAATAAATAAAATATGGCTATTATGGAAATTATAAACATCTTGGAAAAGCCGTCTGGGCCATGATGCATAATGGCCTGTTCAAAGAAGTTGCTAATCACTTAATTGTTCTTGGCTAAATACATGAATTAGGGTAGCCTGACTAATTAAAATTCTGTTTTTTCAGTCGTTTGATTTTTACATCATTGACTTTTTAGAGTTGCAAAAATGGACATATGGATTAATGAAGATACTGTGTTGTTTTTTGAGCATAGTTAAAAAAATGACCAAAGCACATCCTTTGTAATTAAAAAATAATGTCAGACTCTCTTAGTGAGCATGCTGTAACTTAAGAACTCATATTTCTCAATTCTGTGATGAATAATTTTTCACACATACTGATATTTCTGAAATTGGGTTTCATCTTAAAATTGATCTGGTGGCCCCAAACCTGAAATCCAGGAGCTAAGGTGGCCCTTAAACCTCCAGCTCCTCCACCATTTAAATGGTGGCATCTTTTTCTTTTTTTCCCCTTAAACTCATTAAATTAAATTGGTGGAGAAAATGTGCTATTTTATTCAGAGACGGTTCTCCTTTTTTTTCAATATGAGTGTTTCTAAAGTAGAGCAAAGGGTATATAGATTTTTAAAGAAAAGTAGCTTTTTATTTTCTACCTATCAGGTAGATTTTTACTGTAAGCTTACTGTTTTACTGTGAACTGAACTTATTTTTAGTTGTGACAACCAGTCAATATTAACAATTATTTTAATTTTTTAAATATTTAATATATTTTTAGGGAACTGTTTTCACCTTTGTATATTTCTTGATATGTGGAAGATGCTTAAAACTTTCATGTTTACTAGGCTGGTGCAGAAGTAAATGTATTAAATGACATGGGAGACACGCCACTTCACCGGGCTGCCTTTACAGGACGAAAGGTGAAAAGCATTCTCTGTTCAATGTTTGCAAGTGAAATATTTGGAAGAGCAGTCACAAATGTTTTCTCCTTATAACCCTAGGAATAGCAACTGCAAAAAGCCACAAAAAATGTATAAACCAGCATTTTGGGTTAAAAGACCTCACGCTCTTAGTGATGGACAGTGAGGTCAAGTACGAAGGTCATGGAGACTCTACCCTCGTGTCCCTGATAGGAGCTCATTCAGTCTATGCTTGTGTCCTCCAGGGATGGGGAACTCCTGCACCTTCTTCATCTTCTTTTTATTTTTAAAACAGCTTTATTGGGGAATAATGTACATTGCATGAAACTCACCTGCCGTAAGTGTACATTTCAATGGGTTTTTTTTTATACATTTACACAGTTGTATGACCACAACCACAATCTAGTTTTGGGACATTTCCATTCCCCCAGAAAGTTTCCTCATGCCTGTTTGCATTCATTTCCTGCTTCTAGCCAAGCCTTAGGCTACCGCTGATTTACTTTCTGTTTCTAGATACTTGCTTTTTCTAGAAATTTCTTGTAAATGGGATCATACAAACATTTGTGTCTGACTTTTTTTTTTTTTTTTTGTAAAATATTTAAAAAATGTTTTTAATTAAAAAAAACTTTCCTCAAGTCACACAGGGATTTATTGACTCAGGGATGATTAGAACCCAGAGGTCTCCAGTGGACATGTTGGTATTCTGGTTCTGCTTTGAACCAGGCTCACCGTGAATAGATTATTCCTTTCACTGGAAGAGGTTTTCATAATAAAGGTTCCTTTCTCTTTATTTTGCATCGTTATATCCTTGATGAAAAACCGCATCCCCGGGCATCAGCCGCCAAAGCAGGCAGTTTCCTCTTTGAAACTTGTGTCTGACTTTTTAAATTTAGTATAATTTTGTTAAGGTTCATCCATGATGTAGCATGTATCAGTAATTTGTTCTTTTTATGGCTGAATGACATTCCATTGTATGGATATACCACATTTTTTAATCTATTCACTGTTCATTGGAAAGATTCTTTCCCCATTGTATTGCCTTGACACCTTTGTTGGAAATCAGTTGACCATAAATGTAAGGATTTATTTCTGGACTTTCTGTTCTCTTCTTTTGGTCTGTATTTTATCCTTGCACCAATAGCACACTGTCTTATTACATTACTTTGTAATTAATTTTTTAAAAAATATTTATTTATTTGGCTGCTCTGGGTCTTCGTTGCCACGTGCAGTGTCTTCGTTGCCACATGAGGTATCTTCATTGCAGTGTGCGGGACCTTTAGTTGCAGCATGCGGGATCTAGTTCCCTGACCAGGGGTCAAACCTGGGCCCCCTGCATTGGGAGTGCAGACAGAGTCTTAACTGCTGGACTGCCAGGGAATTCCCTGTAATTAAGTTTTGATATTGGGTAGTGTAAGTTCTCCAACCTGTGATCTTTTGAAAAATTATTTTGGCTATTGTCAGTCAAAAGTTTGTGTTTCCATGTAAATTTTAAGATTATTCTATTAATTTCTATAGAAACACCTGTTGGAATTTTGATAGAGATTGTGTTGTCTTGAACCTGCAGATCAATTTGGGAAGAAATGCCACTTTAACAACGTTGTCTTCCAGTCTGTGAGCATCAAATGCCTCTCCATTTATTTAGATCTTTAATTTCTTTCAGCAGTGTATTGAGGTTTTCAGTATACAGATCTTATTTGTTAAACTTCTATGCATTGTATTCTTTTTGGTGCTATTTTGAATGGAATTGTTCTCAATTTCTTGTTGCTATTATATAGAAAGACAGTGTTTATGTTGCTTTCCTATCTTGTGTCCTTGCTGAATTTGCTTTTTAGTTCTAGTAGGTTTTTGTTGATTCCGTAAGATTTTCTATATACCAGATCATATCGTCTGCAAAATAAAGACATTTATTGTACTTGCTTCCTTTCCAATCTGGATCCTTTTCCCCCTCTTTGTTTACTAGCTAGATTCTAGTATAGTGTTGAATAAATACAATGAGAGCAGAAATCTTTGCCTTATTTTTTGATCTTTGGGGAATAGCATCTAGTCTTTAACCAGTAAATATGATGTTAGTTGTAAGTTTCTCTTAGATGCCCTTTATTAGGTTGAGAAAGCTTTCTTGTATTTCTAGTCTATTGAGAGTTGTTTTTTTAAATCGTGAATGGGTGTCAGATGTTTTTCCTCTGTCTTTTGAGATGATCATGTGATTTTTGTTTATTAATCTATTAATATGGTATATTACATTAATTTGGAGATTTCAAGCCAACCTTGCATTCCTGTATAAATCCCACTTGGTATTGGTTAATAATCCTTTTTATATGTTGCTGGATTCTAGTATTTTCTTAAGGATTTTTTGGGTGTGTATTCACGAGAGGTACTGTTCTCTAGTTTTCTTGAGATGTGTGTGTCTGGCTTTGGTAACAGGGTAATACTGGCCTCGTAGAATGAAGTGAGAAGTGTTCTTTCCTCTTCTGTTTTCCGAAAGGCTTGTGAAAGATTATTACTTCCTTAAATATTTGATAAAATTCACCAGTGAAACCATCTGTGCTTAGACTTCCTGTGTGGAAAGATCTTAAATTACTAAATCAATTTAATTATTTAATATAGATCTGTTCAGAGTTTCTACTTCTCCCTGAGTCAGTTTCGGTTATTTTCTTTCTAGATATTTTTCCATTTCACCTAAGTTGTCTAATTTGTTGGCATAAGGTTGTTAATAATATTAATATTATTTTATAATTTTCCTTGTGGTTTCTTCTTTGACCCACAGGTATATATAGAAGTATCTTGTTTGCCAAATATTTGGAGATGTACCAAATTTGTTTCCATTATTGATTTCTAATTTAATTTCCCTTGTGGTCAGGTAACTTACTTTGAATTGTGTTTTGAAGAATGTATTTTAAATTCTTTTATAATGTATTAGGAATTATTTTACAGTATAGCATTTGATCTATCCTGGAGAATGTTTATTGAGTGCTTGAAAAAAATGTAGTCTACTTTGAGGTGGAGTATTCTATAAATGTAAATCAGGTTAAGTTAGTGATGGGGCTGTTCAGTTCTCTTACCCTTAACTGATTTTCTGCTTGTTTTATCGAATACTGAGAGTGAGGTATTGATGTCTCCAACTATGAATTCTTGAATTGTATATTTTTAATTTTGTCAGATTTTGCTTCATGAATTTTGTGGCTCTGTTAGGTGCATATCCATTTATAGTGGGATTATGTGGGATATGTTATATGGGATATGCCTTCCTGATGTGTATTGACCTTTTTTGTCATTATGAAATGCCTTTCTTTGCCTTCAGTAATATTTCTTACCAGAAAGTTTATTTTGTTTTATGTTAATATAGCCAATCTAGCTCTCTTATAGTTACTGGTTATATTATGTCTTTTCCTCTCCTTTTACATTCAACTTCCTTGTGTCTTTGAATCTAATGTGTGTTTGTTGTTGGCAGCATATAATTCAGTTGTATGTTTTTATCATCTGAAAATTTCTCCCTTTTGATTTAGTTTAGTCTAGTCACATTTAGTTGTTAATAACTTTGGATCTACGTCTTCTATTTGTACTTGTTTTCTATATGTCTCAGGTTTTTTGTTCCTTAGTTCCTCTTTTACTGCCTTCTCTGGTTTTTTACAAATATTCTTTGGTATTTTATCCCTTTGGATATTAAACTTTTTGGACATATTTATAATAGCTTTATACTTCTTATCTGCTAAATTCAACTTATGGGCCCATTAAAAGTCAGTTTCTATTACCTGCTTTTTTCAGACTGTGGGTCATACTTCCCTTTTTTTTGCCTGTCTCACAAGTTTTTTTTGAAAACTAGACATTGTATATAATATAATTTTAGCAACTCTGAATTCTGACTTTTTCCCCTTGAGGTTGTTATTATTATTTTTTATTAACTTGTCTGGGCTTCATCTGTGAAATATGGAATGTGTCTGGCCTACTGATATCTCTGCTCTTTTTTTTAAAAAAATTGTTTTAATGTTTTAGCGTAGTTTCTCTTATGTACTGGCTGTTTGCATCCCCCTGAAATGCATATGTTCAAATCCCAAAGTGATGGTATTAGGGATGGGGCCTTTGGGAGGTGATTAGGCCATGGTGATAGAGCCTTTGTGAATGAAATTACTTCCCTTATAAAGGAGACCCCAGAGAGCTCTCGTGCCCCTTCTGCCATGTGAGGACACAGTGAGAAGATGGCCATCTGTGAACCAGGAAGCAGGCTCTCACCAGACACCAGATCTTGTTGTGCCTTGATCTTGGTCTTCCCAGCCTCCGAAAATGTGAGAAGTAAATCATGTTTAAGCCACCCAATCTGTGGTGGTTTTGTTATGACACCCCAAATGGACTAAATTTCCTAGAGTTCAGCCCTGCATCTACATAGCTTAGTGGTCAGCCCGTATTTGGGTAGAGGTTTTGCCCGAATACTCAGAAGCATAGAGCTTTTCTACCTTCTGCTGATGGATCTGTGTGTAGGTTGGGGAGCACTGTCAGAGTTCAGCCATTCTCACTTCTGCTTCTACTTTCTGCAGGGCCTTCTCCTATTTCTCCTGCACAGTCAGCCAGGAATGTATGGGCAGCTTACCTTGTCCTTTTTTGGGTCTCTCATTTCCAGGCTGTTTTGCCATTTGCCCCATGTGGTGGGCATAATAATGGCCCTCCAGAGACATTCTCATCCTAGTCCCCAAAGCCTGTGGCTGTGTTAGCTTACATGACAAGGGGAAATTAAAGTTCCAGATGGAATTGAGGTTGCTGATCAGCAGACCTTAAAAGAGGAAAATTATTCTGGATTATCTGGTGGCCTCAGTGTAACCACAGAGGTCCTTAAAAGTGTGAGAGAGAGGCAGAAAAAGAGTCAGAATGAGAGGGAGATGTGCCTAGGAGAGAATGGTCGGAGAGAATGGTCGGAGAGAATGGTCAGAGAGATGCAATGTTTCTGGCTTGGAAAATGGAGAAAGGGGACCAAGGAATGTGGGCAGCCTCTGGAAAGTAGAAAAAGCAAGGAAATGAGTTCTCCTCTAGAGCTTCTGAAAGGAAAGCAGCCCTGCTGACACCTTGATTCTAGCCCAGTGGGACCCATTTTGGACTTCTGAAGTACAGAACTGTCAGATAATAAATCTGTGGTGTTTGAAGCTGCTGAGTTTGTGGTAATTTGTTATACCCCCGCCAGAAAGCAAATACACTCTAATGGGAAAAGGCGCCTCGTGCTGTAGGTTTTTCCATTTGTTTCCTACTGAATTTGCTACTTTTTTGCTCCAAATCAAGTCATTTCCCTCTGGCAAAGCTACTGGCTTTCATTGCCAGCCCTGGTTTGGTCAGACTTCTTGGAGAAGGGGGTTGGGGGTCGGGGTCGGGGTGTGTGTGGCCATAGCCTGTGGCTGGAAGGTTAAAGACTCGTGATCTTCCCTGAAGTTCTAGTTCCTGTTGAGTATGCCTCTCAATTTGTTGTCTTTAGTCGATAATCAGGACCATGATATGAGTAGTTTTGTAATTTTGTCCAATTTTATACTCTTTTTTCAGGATTACAGTTCACAGATCTCTTTATGCCACCATAGTCAAAAGTTGCTTCACCCCTCTTTCCTGATACTTTTTTTGATGATTTGAATGATCTGGTAAATTAACTATGACATAGGGTGTATTTCTTGTTTGTTGTGATTATTAACCATAGTCTAACATACTCCCTAAAGGTTATTTTATAATCCCATAATTGGGAGATTTATGTGCATTTATCACAAGTTCAAGAATGAATTTATACTTTTTATTCTAATGATTAGATTTAACCAATTTTCATATAAATTATTAATCAACCCAGTAAGTGTGTGCTAAGCATGTTTGAATTAGTACATTTCACACTGTTGGGTCTGTTTGTTCATATGTTGATACTTGTGGACCAGATATGGAGTCTCACTAAAGTTGAGAAAAAAATACCCATTATACTAAAAAAATAAAGGTAGTGGGTTAATTGCTGTGCTTGACTCTGGGGTCGGTGCAGGGGAGGCTCAAAAATGAGTTGCAAATAGTTTAATTTGCCTGACTCATACGTGAGCTACTTGCTATTTTCCTTTATAGCCTTGCACTTCTCATTCTTCTCTATGTACCTAGAGGAGTTCTTGACCCATTTTCACATGGCTCATGTCAACCCATTCTTGAAAGTGCAGCTCAAATGCTGTCTCCATAAATTCTTTCCTGACTTCCTGCAGCTGGAAGGCAGCTGTCCTTTTCCGGATTTCCCAAGAATATTACAAGCACTGTCATTCGTCTTCTACCTTGTATCATAGTTTACTGTTGTATGTGTCTTCACCACCACTAGATCATATTCATGTTGCTCCCAAGGAATTTATACATTTCACTTTTTTCTGTATCTTCCATGAGCACAAGTCTTACTGCATAATTACCATCTGTGTAATTACCTAGATCACTTACCTAGATCAAATCAAATCTACGCTCAGTTCTTTGCATATCTGGCTATTTTCTTCAACTTCGAACATAAGACCATGCTAAATGAGGCCTTAGTTTGATTTGAACATTAGCATACATATTATCGCTTGTATTAGAAAATAAGATTTAGCTGAAGCTAAATGGTTGTGCCACATAGGAAACGTTAAAAATGTGTGTGCTCAGTATCTAAACATGATTGAATTTTGCAAAAGTTTAATTTCTAATTGTACTCATGAAAGGAATCAAAGTATCCTGTTCTGATGTGATCTTTTACCATGAAGGTAATTTAAAATATGATAGGGTGGTGATTTAATAAATAGAATGATGAGTTGAAAAGGCATGTGGTTTGTTACAAAGCACTTTAAATTCTTATCCTTTCAAATAAATAAAATGCAGCTCCCAAAACTTTGAGGGACCTATGGGCTTTTCTTGGTCCATTAGCGACCCCTAGTGTTCTTTAATAAAAATTAATATACCAGAATTTTAAGATATTGTATTAATAAGCATTTGTTCCTTTATTTTTCAAATGCAGTTCAAATTCTGCAGTTTTTACATCTTCTATAATCAGTTGAAAATAGGGATAGTATAGTAAATAATTGGATTGTAGTACTGACCTTTGTTTCCACTTACTATCTTCTAGTGAGGCTGAGCATACATCTAAAATCAATGCTTCCTGTGTTCTGCGTCTCAGGAATTATGTCTCTCTCACCTGGCATCTAGAAGATACATATAATCCTGGGGTTTACATAAGCTTATCTATCTTGTTCCCTAGGATACAATTTCTCATGCTTACATATTGAATGCCTTCTATGAGTCGAGCACTGTCCAAACAACTTGACGTGTGTTATTTAATGGAACATGACACCCCTGAAATATAGGTATAAACATTACTATTTCTTGTAGGTTGGGCTTCAGAGGAAGCAGACCTAGATGGAGGTTAGTGTGCAACAGGCTTATCGAAGTGCTAAGGGGTCACACCTGTGGATGGAAGGGTGGCCAGAGGCTGGAGTCAAGCTGATGCTCCCAGAAGGAATGCACCTGCTGACCATGGGGGGCTCCTGTTGCTGTAGTTGACCTTGGGGCCACAACCAAATCATCTTCTCCCTCCTCTACTATCTGTTCTAGATTCCCCTTCCCCTTGGCTAGCACATCTGGTCTTCAGGGCTTACTTGGTGATGTGACTCAGGCCCTCAACCCTGGAGGCTCAACCCCTGGTTATCGTGCCCTTCTTAGGCCAGGGTTGTTACACTTGTCCATTTACTGTCAAAACTGGACAAGGGAACACCAAGCGACCCTTAAGTGCATCGTCTGCACACGAAATGTAGTCCTCCTTGTCCCCATTGTGAATACTACTCCTTTCTTCTGATGTTCAAGTTTAATTACCTCTGCTAAGGTGATGACTCTTCTTGCCTGCTGGTCCTTTGACAAAGGAGCCTGGTGTTCAGGCATCCTTTCTCATCTGGCATATGGATCAGAACATTATTCCTAGTTGTGGAATATGCTGCCCCCGAACCGGAAGACGCCATCCAGGCGTTGTGCTTCCTTCTGTTTCAGTGCAAGTTCTTTACTTTGGGGGCAATGTCCGGGCATTACCCAAACCACTGAACCCCTGAGAATTTATTGACATGACAAAGCTCCTGAATTGTAAGATTGCCCACCCTCTGGAGCATATGTATCTTATTAAAGCCTTCAACATTCCACTTCTTCTTGCTCATCTGGTTCTGTTAACAGGACATCATTGGACCAGGGTGAACCAGGGTGGTTTCTGCAGGTTGCCCAAATGGCTCTGAGGCAGAACTGTAAATGTAAATGTGTACTGTTGTGTGAATGCAAAGTGTTTTCCATCTTTTTTTTCCTAATGAGGATAGAGAAGAATATATTTGCCAGGTCAGTTGCTGTGTACTTAAGTAGTATTGACCTGCTCTAGCAAAGGTTTCATATCTGGCAGAGCTGCTAGAATTGGGGCTATTTGGTTGAGCTTGTGGGAGTCCACTGTCATCCTCCACGTTCCTTCTGGTTTTTGTAGCGGCAGAGTGGTGAATTAAATGGAAGTATAGTAGGGACCATCAGCCCTGCATACTTGGGTTTTTAAGGGTGGCACTGATTTCTGTCATTTCCCTGCATGTGGGATACTGGTTTTATTTATCCTGGCCAGGGTATGGGGGAGCGCAGATTTAGAGCCTTCCATCTGGCTGTCTTATACTGTAGACCAAGGAAGCGATGTGAGTGTTTGCCAACATGTCTATTCCAATTATACATTCAGGGACTGGGGCAGTGTCCTCTGGATGTGTTTGTGGACCCAGTGCCTACACTGTGAGCCAGATCTGGCCCAGGTTTTATTTATGATCTCACCCCTGTGCACGCCCCCTGTCTAACAGAGGGGCCAGATAACACTTGGAGTCTCTTGCATCTTGTACTTAATAATTTGTGAAATGTTTGGGTTTTCCCCTTTCCCTGGTATACAGCTACTTGAATAAATGGTCATTGGGGGGTGGTCTGAGAGATTCATGACTATACATTTGCTTTGGTGTTGCAGAATTTTCCCTTCCAGGATCTGGTCTCTCCTTCAATACGTAGTTCTAAGTCCAAAATTGACTCAGGCCCAGAAACTGGACAAGGTATCGTGGCTTTTATTGGGACAACTGTCTTTGGCTTCTGACCATCGTTGATTTCTTTTGATGGTACAAGTTGAGGTGTATTTGGAAAGTTCCTAGCAGCATGGACAAAGCAATGGCCCCCGTTATAGGTGTCAAAACGCCAGAAATGCCATTGCAGACAATTGAAGGTTTTAAATAAGCAGGCAGGCTGGATTGAATATGGATCATACCAGATAATTTTGTGCCATGGAGGGGCCTAAAGGCTACATCATCTACCAAAGCACCGAAAAATCGCTGGTGGAAAAGGTCCTAACATCACTGAGAAACTGTTTCCATGTCCTCTGAGGTCTAGGGCTGCCATCTGGAAATGCCATTGCGGACCTGCTTCACTGATAGCAAAGGGGGTACGGGGGATGTCATAGGACCCTAAAACAGTAGAGGCCTGGAGGTGGCACTTAAACATCAGAAGCCAGGCGGCTGCAATTATGGTAATGAATGAGTGAGTTCAGAGGATCAAGGTCGAGAAGGCTGACCTGCAGAGAGTTATGGAAATGGTTAGCAGAACACGGCATTCGTGAGGGCAAATTACATGCGCAAATGGTAGCAGATACTGTTTTCATGATCCTTTTTTTTTCCTTTTTTTATTCTTTTTTGCTAGATTCAGGAAGTACTTCATATAAATTCTTGAATAACTTATTATACATTTGTCAGACTGATACTGTCCCACAGCCATGGGTGCTCAGTTCTATTTCTTCTCCCCACTCCTTTTCCCCTTTTCCGACTGCCTCCCCACTCCCTTCCACTTTCTCTCTTAGTGTTTAGCTAATGTCTGTTGGCCTGTCTTCAAGTTTACTGATTCTTTCCTCAGCTGTGCTCTGATGTCTACTGATGAGACCATTGAAGGCATTCTTTACCTCATTTCTAGCATTTTTCTTTGACTCTATCTTATAGTTTCCACTTCTCAGCTGAAGTTCTCCATCTCATCATATATGTTGTCTACCTTGTCCACTAGACCTTTTAACGTAACAAAGTTCTCTATCCGACCATTCCAACATCTTGATCATTTCTTTGTCATTCTGTTAACCACTTTGTCTCTTGACAGTGGATTGCTTTTCTTGCTTTTTGTGTGTCTGGTAATTTTTTATGGAATGTTAAACATTGTGTATAAGACAGTAGAGACAGAGGTAAATAGTACAGGTATCCTTACTGTGCTTTGCTATATTGCACTTCAGATAATGCATTTTTTACAAATTTAAGTTTTGTAGCAACCCATTGAGCAAGTCTGTTTTTCCAACAGCATTTGCTCACTTTGTGTCTCTCTCACATTTTGGTAATTCTCGTAATATTTCAAATTTTTTCATTATATTTGTTATGGTGATCTGTGATCAGTGGTGTTTGTTACTATTACAAAAAGATTACAACTTGCTGAAGCCTCATGATGGTTAGCATATTTTAGCAATTAAGTATTTTTTAATTAAGGTATGTACATTATTTTTTTAGACATAATGCTATTGCACGCTTAATAAACTACAGTATAGTGTAAACATACCTTTTGTATGCACTGGGAACCAAAAACTTAATGTGATTTGCTTTACTGCAATACTTGCTTTATTGCAGTGGTCTGAACTGAACCCGCAATATCTCTGAGGTGTGCCTGTAACTGGAATTTTGTACCTTTTGACCACCTTCATCCAATTCCTCCACCCCTAACCTCCAGCCTTTGGTAACCACAAATCTGACCTCTTACTATGAGCTTGGGTTTTTAATTTTTTTATATTCCATATATAAGTGAGATCATATGGTATTTGTCTTTCTCTGTCTTGTTTCATTTAGTATAGTGCCCTTGGGATCCATCCATGTTTTTGGAAATGGGAGGATTTCCTTCTTTTTATGGCTGAATAGTATTCCATTGTGTGTGTGTGTGTGTGTGTGTGTGTGTGTGTGTGTGTGTATATACATACATATATATACACAACACACGCCATATTTTCTTTATCCATTCATTGGTCAGGGGACACTTAGGTTGTTTCCATGTTTTGGTTATTATAAATAATGCTGCAATGAACATGGGGGTGCAGATATCTTTTCAGGTCAGTGTTTCTTTTCTTTCCCTTTTTTGGTTTTACACTCAGAAGTGGAATTGCTGGATCTATGGTAGTCCAATTTTTATTTTCTTGAGGAACCTCTTTACTGTTTTCCATAATAGCTGTACCAGTCTACAGTGCCACCAACATCAAGTGTTGCCTTTTCTCCACATCTTCACCAGCATTTGTTGTCTGTTGTCTTTATGGTGATAGCTGTTTTAACATGTGTGAGGTGAGATCTCATAGTGGTTTTGATTTGCATTTCCCTAATGATTAGTGATGTTGAGTGCCATTTTAGGTACCTGGGCCATTTGAATATCTTCTCTGGAAGAATGTCTATTTAGATCCTTTGCCCATTTTAAAATTGGATCATTTGTCTTTCTGCTATTGAGTTGTATTAGTTCTTTATATATTTTGGATGTTAACTACTTATCAGATGTATGATTTACAAATATTTTGTTGCATTTTCTATGTTGCCTTTCCTTTTTTATGATGGTTTTCTTTGCTGTGCAGAAGCTTTTAGTTTGATATAGTCCCAGTTGATTTTTGCTTTTGTTGCCTTTGCTTTACATGTCATATCCAAAACATTGTTGCCAAGACCCATGTTAAGGAGCTTTTTTCTATGTTTTCTTCTAGGAGTTTTATGGTTTCAGGTCTTACATTTATATCTTTAATTCATTTTGAGTTAACCCTAACCCTAACTTTTGTGAGCAGTGTAGGATAAGGGTCTAGTTTCATTCTTTTATGAGTGAATACCCAATTTCCCCAGCATCACTTATTGAAGAGATTGTCTTTTTTTCATTAAGTATTCGTGACCCCTTTGTCAAAGATCAGTTGATCATATATGCATGGGTTTATTTCTGGGCTCTTGATTCTGTTCCTTTTGTCTCTGTGTCCGTTTTTATGTGAGTACCATACTGTTTTGATTACCATTAGCTGGAAATCAAGTATGATGCCTCCTGTTTTGTTCTTTCTCAGAATTGCTTTGGGGTCTTCAGTGGTTCCAAATAAATTTTTGGATTATTTGTTCTATTTCTGTAAAAAAAAAAAAAAAAAAAGCCATTAGAATCTTGATAGGGATTGCATTAAATCTATAGGTGGTTTTGAGTAGCATGGACATTTTAACAATATTAATTCTTCCAATTCATGAACACAGGATATATTTTCATTTATTTGTGTCCTCTTCAGTTTCTTTCATAATTGTCTTGTGGTTTTCAGTGTAGAGATGTTTCACTTCCTTGGTTAAATTTATTCCTAAGTATTTTATTGTTTTTGATGGTATTGTAAATGGGATTGTTTTCTTTCTTTTGCAGATAATTTATAGTTAGTGTATAGAAACGCTGCTGATTTTTGTGTGTTAATTTTGTATGCTGCAACTTTACTGAATTCACTGAGTAGGTCCTACAGCTTTTGGTGGACTTTTTAGGGTTTTCTATATATAAAATCATGTCATGTGCAAATAGAGACAATTTTACTTCATTCTTTGCGATTCTGATGACTTTTTTCTTTTTCTTGCCTGATTGCTTTGGCTAGGACTTCCAGTACTGTGTTGAATAGGAGTGATGAGAGTAGGCACCCTTGTGATGAGGGAAAGTTTTCAGCGTTCTACTGTTGAATATAATGTTAGCCATTGGCTTCTCATATGGCCTTTATTATGTTGAGGTACATTCCTTCTCTACCTAATTTGTTGAGACTTTTTATCCTGAATGAATGTTGAAACCTGTCAAATGCTTTTTCTGCATATGTTGAGATGATTATATGATTTTTTTCTTTCATTCTATTAATGTTTGGCAGTTCCCATCTTTTTCCCACACCTGTTCGAGGTGAGCCCATGCTTGCTTTGAAGCAATTTCCTTAGATTTCAGACTAGTTGGTTGCCCTGCCATCCTAATTCTCTGGGTTCAAGAAAAGTATAGTTCTGTAGATTACCTGTTTTTTCCCCTTGTTACTAGAGTGGGAGTGACTTTCAGCTTTCTAAATGCTAGGTGGAATCTGGAAGTCCCAATTAATTTTTTTAAAATTTATTTATTTATTGATTGATTTTTGGCTGCATTGGGTCTTCATTGCTGCACGTGGACTTTCTCTAGTTGTGGCAAGCAGGGGCTACTCTTCATTATGGTGCGTAGGCCTCTCATTGTGGTGACTTCTCTTGTTGCGGACCACAGGCTCTAGGCGCGTGGGCTTCAGTAGTTGTGGCATGTGGGCTTCAGTAGTTGTGGCTTGCGGGCTCTAGAGCACAGGCTCAGTAGTTGTGGCAAATGGGCTTAGTTGCTACACCACATGTGGGATCTTCCTGGCCCAGGGCTCAAACCCGTGTCCCCTGCATTGGTAGGCGGATTCTTAACCACTGTGCCACCAGGGAAGCCCAGTCCCAATTAACTTATGAAACAGGCTTTTCTTGTGGTAATTTCGGAGACATTGCTAGTTCTGAAGTGTTAGTTAAGTTGAACATATGTCTCTGCCTTACATATTTCAGCTACTATTTAGCAGTGTCTTAGGAATTTTTAAGACTTTTTTCTTAGTGAGGTGTTTCTTGAAAAGAAATTCTGTGTATGTGCCTGTGCATGTGTTTCTTTTTTTTTAAATTTTTATTGAAGTGTAGTTTCTTTACAATGTTGTGTTAGCTATACATATACATATATCCCCTCTTTTTTGGATTTCCTTCCCATTTAGGTCACCACAGAGTACTGAGTAGAGTTCCCTGTGCTATATGGTATGTTCTCATTAGTTATCTATTTTATACCTAGTATCAATAGTGTATATATGTCAGTCCCAATCTCCCAATTCATCCCATCGCCTCCCCTATCCCCTTCGGTATCCATACGTTTCCTTTCCCCCTTGGTATCCATGTTTGTTCTCTATGTCTGTGTCTCTATTTCTGCTTTGCAAATAAGATCATCTGTACCATTTTTCTAGATTCCACATATATGCTTTAATATACAATATTTGTTTTTCTCTTTCTGACTTACTTCACTCTGTATGACAGACACACGTGCATGTGTATTTCATTTTAGATGTCAAGTGATATTCTGAGACTTACAATGAAAAACTGATGACCTTTGCTCCACGCCTGCCCACTCTGAGTCACACTTTCCTAGAGGCAACCATGTTATTATTTTCAGCTGTTACTTCAGTTTTTTTTTAACTTTCATGTTTCTAAATAATATACTTATGTCACTGATTCTTGTTTTTTGTTGTGTTTGTTTTTTTTTTTTAATTTTAGGTTTTCTATTGGCTTACTTCTGGAAGATAAGCATTTGATTATTTGTTTCTCCCTGCCTTAATCCCCACTAAAACCTCATTCTCATTCTCTTAATCTGCAGCTAGATTCTGGTTAAATAAATACTGAGTGTCCATTATTATGACTATGCTAGCTTGAGCCACTTAGGGTCCTGTGTTTTTCTTTTTTTTGTACTGTCTTTGAATATAGTCATATACATCATGAATGACCACTTCTTGGAGATAGCTCTCCTGATTCCCCGTGTCCTCTTGCTCTTGAAGAGACCTTGTGGGCAAGGAGACCTACTCTGAGCAAGATGCTTGTCCTTATTCTGATTTTTTATAAAATATTATTAAAATGTGTCTACACTTCCTTTTTCAACTTCCTTAGCACCTGATTATTTTGATCCTTTGTAGTCTGGGTCCTGACTGTACCTGTTAACTGAATGTTTTCCTAAAGTTCCTCAGTGGTTTACTATTTTTAAGGTTTCTGTTTTCCATAGCTGCACTCCAACAGAGCTGATCTCTCTGGGAAGAGGCACCACACGGTCTGTTTCTACTGCTGCCTCTTTGGCTGCTTTTCTGATTCCTATCTGTTTGTGCTTGTTCATTTTCCTTACCTTTCATTGTAGGTGTTCCTCTGTTTGTTTTTTTTTAAACCATTCTTCTCTTTTCTCTTGAAACTGTCCCCCTGAGAAACCCATACACTCTTTTTTTTTTTTTTGAGGTACGCGGGCCTCTCACTGTTGTGGCCTCTCCCTGTTGTGGCCTCTCCCGTTGCGGAGCACAGGCTCCGGACGCGCAAGCTCAGCGGCCATGGCTCACGGGCCCAGCCGCTCCACGGCATGTGGGATCTTCCCGGACCGGGGCACGAACCCGTGTCCCCTGCATTGGCAGGCGGACTCTCAACCGCTGCGCCACCAGGGAAGCCCCCATCCACTCTTAAGGCTTCATTATTTCTCCTGGGGGATTATTTGGAAATCTGTATTTTGACCTCATACTTCCTTCCAGGTGTCCAAGTCTTCTGTTTAGCTGCATGTTTTGGCTCCTTACTCGCCACTCAGATATCTGGAATTTCATGTTTCTAAAATGGGACTCCTCTTCCTTCACACGAGCTCCTTATGCAGTATATTTGTATTGGTCATTGAAGTACTTGTCCCTTTAAATCCTCCTTTTTACTGTCTCTGCTTGAGAACATATTCATTGCTTTTTACCTGGACTGCTCTGTCTCCCAATGGCTTTTTTTTTTTTTTTCTAATCTCTCAATTCCACCATGTCCAGGGATGTCCCAGTCAGTATCCTGATCTCAGCTCTGATTTTTGTCAGCACTTTCTCAGATCTCTTCAGTATTCATTACCTAAGTGTTTTCCCTGACAGGTGGAGGACCTTGTACAATGTAAGGGCTTAAGTATGTTAAGTGAATAGTTAGTAAGAATGTGGAGAGTTGGCAGAAAGTTCAGAGGAGAGCCACATATTCAGTTGATGCAAGGAGAACTTGTGAGGGAAAAGTGGTTGGAGCTGGAATTTTGTGTAAAAGCACCAGGGAGTTCTCAGGACTAGATTAGGAATTCTAGATCCTGAGGGATGAAGAGGAAGATGACAACTAATCCTTTGGTATGTGTACAAACTGTTAAAGGGGGCGGGATGGTCTTTTTTTTTTTTTTACATATAATTTTTTATTTATTTTTGGCTGCGTTGGGTCTTCGTTGCTGCGCGCGGGATTTCTCTAGCTGTGTTGAGCAGGGACGTTGCAGTGCGTGGTCTTCTCATTGAGGTGGCTTCTTTTGTGGATCACAGGCCCTAGAGCACGCAGGCTTCAGTAGTTGTGGCTTGCGGGCTCTAGAGCTCAGGCTCAGTAGCTGTGGCACACGGGCTTAGTTCCCCCGCGGCATGTGGGACCTTCCCAGACCAGGGCTTGAACCCGTGTCCCCTGCATTGGCAGGCGGATTCTTAACCACTGTGCCACCAGGGAAGTCCTGGCAGGATGATCTTTAATTTTGGCATAGAGAAGCACAGTTCGGCTTAAAAACGTTTTTTCTAAACATAATACTGCAACAGACCTTTGAAGAAAGTTAAAACCTCTTCTACCCACTGAGGTATTAAAAATCAGTGGTGAGCTCTCTGTTTGGGTGTTTCATTCATGTTCCTCGAGTTAGACATCCAGCCACTGGTCTCTTCAGGTGCCTTCTATTTTCTAATTCTGATTTAATGAATAAAAACTTCTGATGATGATTTCCCCTGCCTGAGCGCTTGTATTTAAATGCTTAACATACAAGTTGCTGGACCCCATCCCCGGCATTTCTGATTCAGTGGGTCTGAGATGGGGCTTGAGAACTTGCCTTTCTGCCAATTTCATGGGTGATGCTGATGCTACATACAGGTCGGTCTGGGGACCACACCCTGAGAATTTTTGCTCTTAATCTTCTTCACAGGGTGGACAGGTGTTTTTTGTAACTTGCAGTCTGATAGTCATTCCTCTGGAACCTTTAAGAGGTGTCCCTTCCCTTCAGGACAGTCTGAACCCCTGAGATTGCATATAGCAACTCTGAAAGTCTGCCCTATTTCCCCCTGTAGCCTGTTGCCACATAATCGAAGCATATTCTCTTTTCTTAAAGGTACCTCTCTACCTCTGTGCATACCATTCCCTCTGCCCATTTTCTGTAGTCCAGCCCTTTGAGGATTTATGTCAGCCAGGTTCCACATTAATTCTTATACCTTCCTGAAACTCAAATCAGGACAATTAATTACTAGAACACTGTACAGTTGCAAAGATGGTATAAAACAACTAGATGAGGTAGGTTGAGAAATAACATTCCTTAACTCGAATGTGCCATGTGGTGCCAAATTTGAATATCTCTACTGTCTTTTTATAGGCACTTTATTGAGATCTAGTTTACATACTATACAAGTCACCCATGTACAATTCAGTAGTTCAGGTATGTTGACTTGTGCAACTATCAACATAATTTTAGAACATTTGGATCATCCCAGAAAGAAATCTTGTACTCATGAGCTGTCATTCCCTATTACCCCTTCCCCCCAGGCCCTGGCAACCACTAATCTACTGTCTGTATAGATTTACCTATTCTAGACATTTCATATAAATGGAAGCGTATAATACATGGTTTTCTGTGACTGGCTTCTTTTAACATAATGTTTTCAAGGCTCATCCATGATTATAATATATATCAGTACTTCATTCTTTTTTATTGCCCAATAATATTCCATTGTATGGACATACCACATTTTATTTATCCAACTATCAGTTGATGGACATTTAGGTTGTTTTCACTTTTGGGATATTATGAATAATGCTGCTTTGAACACTCATGTGCAAGATTTTTGTCGTGGACATATGTTTTCATTTCTCTTTGGTATGTACCTAGGAGTGGAATTGCTGCACCACTTGGCATTGCTCTGTTTAGTATTTTGCAGAGCTGCCAAACTGATTACCAAAGCACCTGCACCGTTTTACATTCCCACGAGCATTGCATGAAGGTTTCAGTTTCTCCACATCCTCATCACACTTGTTATTGTCAGTCTTCTTCATTTTAGGCATCCTGAGGGTTGTGAAATGGTATCTCATTTGGTTTTGATTTGCATTTCCGTAATGATTAGTGATGTTGAACATCTGTTCATATGCTTATTGGCCATTTTTCTTTGGAAAAATGTCTATTGAATCCTTTGCCCATTTATTTAAATTTTTTGTATTTGAAAGGCAAATTTGTAGAGTAGTTTCAGGTTCACAGCAAGATTGAGGGGAAGATACAGATTTCCCGCGTATGCCCTCCTCCACACATGCATGGTCTCTCCCATTATCAGCATGCTCCACCAGAGTGGTTCGTTTTTGTTTCTTTGTTAAAACAAGTGATGAACCTACATTGACACATCATAAGCACCCAAAGTCCATAGTTTACTTTAGCATTCACTCTTGTTGTTGTATGTTCTTTGGGTTTAGACAAAATGTTTAATGATACGTGTCTATCATTATAATATCGTATAGAGTATTTTCACTGCCCTAAAAATCCTTTGTGCTCCACCTGTTCATCCTTCCTCCCACCCAAATCCCTGGCAACTACTGATCTTTCTACTTTTCCATAGTTTAGCCTTTTCCAGAACGTCACATAGTTCCATATGTATGTCACATACATACAGTATGTAGCCTTTTCAGATTCTTTGCCCATTTTTAAAATCGGATAGTTTGGTGGTGGTGGTGTTTTTGAGTTTGGGGAGTTATTTACATGTTCTGGATATAAATCCTAGATCAGATACCCGATTTGCAAATATTTTTTCCCACTCTGGATTGCCTTTTCACTCTCTTGATAGTGCTTTGTTGTACAGAGTTTTTAATTTTGATGTAGTCCAATTTCTTTCTTTTTTTTTAACCTATGCTTTTGGTGTCATATTCCAAGAAATGACTGCTATGAAGCTTTTCTCTTATGTTTTCTTCTAAGATTTTTGTTTTAGGTTTTCTATTAGGTCTTTCATCCTAATAGAGTTAATTTTGGTATGTGGTGTAAAGTATACAGGTCCAACTTTATTTGTTTGCATGTGAATGTCCAGTTTTCCCAGCACCATTTGTTGAAGAGACTGTCCTTTCCCCTTCAAATGATCTTGAAAATCATTTGAACAAATATGTGAGAGTTTATTTCTGGGCTCTCTTTTCTATTCCATTGGTCTCTGTGTCTATCTTTATGTCATTATTGCACTGTTTTGATTACTTTATCTTTGAGGTAAGTTTTGAAATCTGGAAGTGTGAGATCTCCAACTTTGTTCTTCTTTTTCATTACTGTTTTGTCTATTTGGGATCTCTAGAGATTCATTGTGAATTTTATGATAGGATTTTCTGTTTCTGGAAAAAACATCATTGGGATTTGTTAGGGATTGCATTGAATCTGTAGATTGCTTTGGGTAGTGTTCACATCTCAACAATATTAAGTCTTCCCATTCATGATCACTAGATGTCTTCCCACTTATTTATATCTTCTTTAATTTCTTTGAGCTATATTTCATAGTTTTAGTGTACAAGTCTTTCACCTCCATGGTTAAGTTTATTCTTAAGCATTTTATTCTTTTTGTTGCCATTGTAAATGGAATTGTTTTTCTTAATTTCCTTTTCTGATTGCGCTTCCTTATCTTTGACCATTTTTTCAATTGGGTTGTCTTTTTGTTGAATTGTAAAAGTTCTTTATATATTCTGGATACAATTTCCTTATCAGATATATGATTTATAAATACTTTCTATCATTCTGTGGGTTTTTCTACTTTCTTTACTAATATGAACTGTTTACATAAACTATGAAAACACTTCTTCCAAAATGTTACCTTTAAAATGATAGGAAATGCTAAGATATTTTATAAGAATTTATTAAAATATTAGACTTCTTAGCAGTTTTTCTATTTGTAAAATGCGGTAGTACATTTTATAGAATAATATTCAGTGAAAAGTATGTTTATAGACACTATAACATCCTGGAAACTGATGTATTAGGCAAAAGGAGTATAACTTAAGCAATTATGTCATAAATAAAATTATGTTAAAAAAATCTCAAACTTATGCAAGGGAAAAATGATCAGAAAGAGACCCTCCAAAATGTTTGTAGTGGTCATGGAGTGACTAGGACAATGAGTATTTTGTTTTCTTCCTGTCTGTGTTTAGATATGTATTTAAACATTTTTTACTATAAAAATTCCTAAAAGAGCTGTTAGCCACTTAGAGTAAATATGAATGATGTAGCTTATGCTCCGTTGTTGAATATTGACTTCAGGAGATCATTTGATTCATTATAAAGCATCCCTTTGATAGTGTTGTATCCTGTCAGTCTATATCACTTCAGAAAATAATGTCCTATTTATTATAAACATCATAATTAATTTTTAAAAAATCTAAGTCTGTAGAGGAAATTATTTTGTTTTCAACATTTCTTGGAGGAATAATGTTAAATGAATGTATTATCTGCTCTAATTATCTAATTTAAATTACTAATTTAAATAATGGCTTTGTTAACTCATATTTAGTTTTGACCGCATGAATCAACTTGGTAAAATAACCGGGTACTTTACTTTAAAAATCAATTACAGAGGTTGTCCGTTTAATTGTGGATTGGCAACTGTTAGGCAGTCCATCAGTCATTACTACAATTAGTTGAATTGTAGTAGTCAATTTAAGTGAATACTAAGGAACCACAATAATGCAGACAGAACTGAAGTGATATAAAGATTCCTACCTAGTCATTCTTTCTATTGTAGAAGAAACTCAGTAGTAATTAGTAATTTGAAAAAGGGCTATAATATAATAAAGTGTATAATTTCTCTGCTTTTTTAGGAGTTGGTAATGCTTCTTTTAGAATATAATGCTCATACTACTGTTGTTAATGGGAATGGACAGACAGCAAAGGAAGTCACTCATGACAAAGAAATCAGAAACATGCTTGAAGGTAAATATTATGGATCTTAATCTAAACAGCATTTATTTTCGTTATAGACACGGTCCAGAATAGAAGTAGAAATGGCTTCTGAGGTGCCAAAATAGATGACACCAAGCCTGTGGTCTAAAGATAATGTAATTTGCAAGTCACTGATTAGACATAAAACTATATGAGAGTTTCCGCAGAGCTTTTAAATTCTTTATATAAGATTATGGCGAGTTTTAAAAATCAAATCTCCAACAAAATTAAAAGTAGAAATTAGAGACATGAGGGAGTATGGCTGAAAGGCTGCAGAAGCATGATAATGAAGGAATACAGAGCGCAGGACAGGGAAACTATAAGAGGTGTAGCTACTGGGAGTCATTTGATATTGGGGAAGATAGCTCTGGCCGGCTCCATTACCCTGAGGGCTTCATTGTAGTACAGCAGCCAACAGTAAATTCTTCATGGATCAGCTTCATTGTTAGATGAACTTCAAAGATTCAGTTACGTTTAAGAAGACAGATTAGGGATTTCTCTAAAAATAGTTTAAAACAAAAATACTTTGATGCTTACATTGGGAAGCGTTCATTTGTTAGGATTATCCCCCAAATATCCAGGGCTTTGGCTGTAATTATTTTTTTGGTAGTATTTCTATAGTAGAGAAGAGAAGATTACATTTTTTTAAATTAATTAATTTATTTGGCTGCGTTGGGTCTTCGTTGCGGCACATGGGCTTCTCTCTAGTTGTGGCATGTGGGCTCTAGAGCGCGTGGGCTTAGTTGCCCCGCGGCATGTGGGATCTTAGTTCCCTGACCAGGGATTGAACGCGTGTCCCCTGCATTGGAAGGCAGATTCTTAACCACTGGACCATCAGGGATGTCCCTGAGAAGAGAAGATTTCTTAATTACTACTTTATGAATAAAGGTATTGAATTAGAGTTTCAGTTTCACACACATCCTTTGTTTCTTTCCTTTGCAATTCAGAGAAGGGCAAGATAATTTTGTACTTCAAGGGTGTTGATTTATTTGTTATTAGTATTTTTATCTATGTACGAAGCAAGGTCTTGCTTTTTATTACTTTCCAGTTGACCTTGAAACCTAAAATCTCCCTTGTTTCTTTAGTTACAAGATACTGTCTGCTTGTCAGACACCTTTAGATCAACGTCTCTACTCGCTCTTGCATTTAAAATGAACCCTCTCATTTTCAATAAACAAATCAACACATAACATCTTCTGTAAGGCTCAGTATTATGTGATTTTGAGGAGATTGATCATATTATATGTCATCCCTGCCCTTTAATAAATTATGATCTAATTGGGAGGATTAGGTACTGTCTTTGATCCTGTTCTATTATTTTATTTGTAATAAGATGAGAACCCAGAACTGACGTTCTACTGACAGACTGGGATGTTGGGTTCACCTGACAAGTTGACATTTAATGGGGCTAGCTGTAAAGACATGCATAAGTACCCACTCTCACAGCCACCAAAACCCAACTGTGCTAAGGACAAGGGCTTAGTTGACTTGATGGGCACTTATGATTTATCAGCTACAGTATGGTCCTAGCTGGGGTAATAGAAGTAGAAATAGAGATTTTGCTCTGATGAGATCACCTTAGCCAGGTGTGATATCATTTGTGGATAGTGCATTAAATGGATCAGACTGCAGGGAGTACATCCACAACCCACCAAGACCACAGGTAGACCAGAAACCCAATTGTAGGGTAATGCATGTAGAGACAGGAAATGTTTCACCCCAGAAAGACAGATATCAGTAGACACAACAGAATCATGTTTGAGTATCTTAAGAACTGTTATATTGGAAGAGGGGTATTCTTGTTTGAGGCCGACCAGGGCCAGTTGACGATCCACTTGATGGCATGCCAGGGAGTTTATCTTTGGGTCCAGTGTATTATAATAATGGCTTGGGTTGCCTTGAAAGGTGTAGTGAGTTTCCCATGATTAGAAGTGTTTGGAAGAGGGTAGATTTCTACTTGTCAGGCACTAGAGAGGACTAGTGTACCTTCTTCTACATATCGTTTGACTTTTTTTTATTTTGAGAAATATCCAACCTATGGGAAAGTTTCAAGAATAGTACAACAAACACTTGTATATCTGCACTTAGTCACCAGTCATTAACATTTTGCCACATCTGGTTTACCTTTTTATATATTATTTAATGTTATTTATTTACTTTTAATTTTTTTTTTGTGGTGCTATTAGGGAATAATTTGCAAACATAATGATACTTTAGCCCTAAGTACTTCAGTATGTATCTCCTAAGAACAAGGATGTTTCCTGATATAATCACAATATAGTGATCAATTTCATGAGCTTTAACATCATTATCACAAGATCGCTGTTGTAGAATGCCCCTCAATTTGGGCTTTTCTTGTCTCATGTAATTGATTCAGGGTATACTCATTTTGCCATAGGTTGTACTTGGCATAGGATAAGGTTTTATGCTTTATACCAGTGCATATTAGGAGGTACATGATGTCATTCTGTTCCATTACTGGTGAAATTATCTCTGATCACTACGTGGTCCACTGTTAAGCTACCTTCCCCCTTTTGTAATTAATAAATAATCCTTGGGGAGAAAAACTGAGACCATGTAAATATCCTGGAATCAGGATAAAATCACTTTAAATCAGTGATTTTAGCATTCGTTGATAATTCTTGCCTGAATCACTCTTTACTATAGAGATTGCAAAAGGGTGATTTTCTGTTGTTAATGAAGTATACATTTGGTAGGTTCTCGCCTGCATTTGAAGTGTACTGCTATTTGACCTACGCTGGGCGTGTATGTAAGTGTCTTATCAGGATGGAGTTAGGCTTCATGATCTCTGTGATCCCTACTAACTCTGGATTCTGATTGAAAAGAAAGACAAAGAGTTAATTTATAGTCATATCAAATTTAAAATATATAGGACAGGGACTTCCCTGGTGGTCCAGTGGGTAAAACTCTGCACTCTCAATGCAGGGGGCCCAGATTTGATCCCACGTCAGGGAACTAGATCCCACATGCGTGCTGCAACTAAGAGTTCGCATGCCTCAATGAAGATCCTGAGTGCCGCAACTAAGACCCAGGGCAGCCAAAATAAATAGATAGTTAGATAGATAGATATATGGATGCAGCCAAAATAAATAAATAAATAGATAAATAAATATTTAAAAAAATGAAAATAAAATTTGTAAGACAAATTATTTTGGGGATGGAGTATTTGCTTTAAAAAACATTTATTAAGGTATAAAATATATGGATAAAAGTACACATTATTAATGCACAGCTTGCGGTTTTCACAAGGGAAACACATGCATGTAAACAGCACCCATGTCAAGGAACAGAACATTATGGGTACTCTAGAAGCCTTGAGTCCGCAAATTGGAATATTTGTTTTTATAGGCTGGATCAGCAGTCTTCTTTCAGTGTCCAGAAGGAACACAGGACAGGAACACAAGCAGGGTTTTCAACTCCAAATCCAGTTTTCCTTCATTGATGAGCCTAGACAATCTAGAGAGAAACATTTACCACCCATCCTTGAAGTCTAGAACAAACATTATTAAACATTGATTATTCAGTGAATGTTTATTGGCTAGATATGCATTGTGCCAGATATTGTCATAAATGTCTAGGATACACAGAAGAGTAAGAACAGGCACCTGACTTCGAGAATGACTGCAGGGATAAATTACAGCTCCAGGTAACACATGCGGTAGTACAGGTGTGTAGGGAAGGGTGGGGACGTGACTGTTCTCCAAAGCTTACAGTCCAGTGGCCTTAGAGGAAAGACTGAAGAGCATGAATCCCAGCAAAAGAAAGCAGTGTTGGGAGCATGTGTGGAGGCGTGGCAGCCTTCCTCCAAAGTGGAGAGGGAAGGAGTGGGTGTGGAAATAACCATGTGAGAAAAGAAGATGATGGTATATTAGGTAATGTTAGTCCGTTCTTAAGACGAAGTTAAACTGGTTCCAGCTATTCCTGTATTCAAGCTATGTGTTTCCTGTAGTTGAAATGCAAGGGCATGCGTAGTGTCTTGAACAACTGTTAGCGCATAGTCATTACTAACTATTAATAAATGTTCATTATTTCTCGGGGAGACCTAGGAAACCTTTTATAGTTCCTCCCTTGCAGCCTTTGCACAGGACACTGTACACATATTTTAAGGGGGATTATTATTAAGCCTTCCTATGAAATTGTTTCTTTTCTGTAAGCCAAAACAGAACTCAAACATAGCAGAAATGAGACCTTATTACATACTCTCGTCCCTTAAATCAGACTGCTCTCATTCCCTGCAAGTACGAGCAGCACAGAGTCATGGTAAAAGCATGGACTCTGGAACCCACCTGCCGAAGGTCAAGTCCTAGCTGCTCCACATCCCGGCTGTGTGGCTTAGGTTAAGTTCCTTAACCTCTTGCTGCCTCAGTTTCTTCATCTATAAAATTGTGAAAATAGTAACGCTTCAAAGAGTAGTTATGAGGATTTAATGCGTTAATATTGTTTAAGTGTTTTGAAAGGTATTTGGCACATAGTAAGTGCTAGAGTGTTTGTTAAAGAAATAAAATGTTCTTATATAGAAGTATGTAAGTATATATAAACCTAAATATATTTATATGGTGTGTATGTCTTCCTACCAACGCTATTTCTTATTATTTTTGCATTCTAAGGTTCTGGAAGGTATGAGCACCTCTCCCCACTTATCTACCTTTCCAAGGCACATATGTAATAGTATTTCAGCATGCAAAAGTAATTCATAATTACTTGTGTTGGGTGTTGTCGTGAGTAATGTACTTAAGGACCTCTGAATTGAAAACAAAAATTCATCTGAACCTGAGGGAAATTGAACTCTGTAGTCTGAAATAAAGGCAGTGAGAATAACAGTACAGTCTAACAGCATTTGAATTACAGTTCAAAACATTGTGACTTTTCTTACCATGATCACTTTATTCTCTATACATCTTTGTGATAAATTTGCTAATAGGATCCAGACTAGAAGTAGAATAATATGTACTTTTCCTTTCGCAGCTGTAGAAAGGACTCAACAAAGGAAGCTTGAAGAATTACTTTTAGCAGCAGCAAGAGAAGGCAGAACAGCGGAACTCACAGCTCTGGTAAAAACAAAAACAAATGTATTCTTTACTCTGCAGGGAATTTTTTTTTTTCCGGAAAGGTGTGAAATTTATTAAGATATTAAGAAAAAAAGATGGAACAGTAAATAGCTACTGAATTTGGGATAGTTCCTTATTTACAAGTTTTACTGCAGGAGGCCCATTTAAATCAGCATTTCACATAATCAAAGGACTACAGTTTTTCCCTGGAAATATAGGTATTTCACTTTCCAGGTAAAAGATTATTGAAAACATTAAGCGACTGCCCCAGTTAGAAACAAATAAGCGAATACCTTCAAGATATATAAAAAAGGGTAACTGCTGGGCTTCCCTGGTGGCGCAGTGGTTGAGAGTCCGCCTGCCGATGCAGGGGACACGGGCTCGTGCCCCGATCCGGGAAGATCCCACATGCCGCGGAGCGGCTGGGCCCGTGAGCCATGGCCGCTGAGCCTGTGCTCCGCAACGGGAGAGGCCACAGCAGTGAGGGGCCCACGTACTGCAAAAACAAAAAACAAACAAACGAAAGGGTAACTGCTACTTAAACATGAATTTTCACAAATTATTCTTGTGCCTAATTCAGACAATTTGCTTAGAAAAGCTGAGGCAATTTTTTACTTAACGTTGAGTTCATAACGTAGTCAAATTGTGGGACTAGAATACTCAAGATCATAATAATAGAACAGAAGTCTTTAAATATCTGAAAACACAGCATGGTAATAGTTTAAGCAGGATATATTTTAAATGATTACATTTTTCTCTGAATTTCTGATTTACTACCCCACTTCTACTTGAAAACCTAATGGTTAAGAATTTAGTTTTTCATGGTAAATATTTAAGGATAGTTTTTTTTCTTCATGATTAATCCAATTTAAAATTGGCATATAATATATAAGATCCTATAAAGGAATACCTTTCTCTAATTTTGATGAACAATTATTTCTGAAAGGTATGCTATAGTTCTAGAAAATAACATACAAACAAGGGACAATATTTTTGAAATATTTATATCATGTTAGAACAGCCTGAAAACTTACCCATTTCTTTTTCTTCTTAGGAGACCTACTTTCTAGTTTCCATTTCCTGAAAATAGTCTCATTAAACACAAAACTCTGAATGTGGTCTAAATTCAAGACTGAAGCACGGCCATTTGCCTTAAAGTTACTTCAGCTCGTTTGAAAAGGCCTCTCTGGTTTCCAAGTATAGTGCCTAAAACATATTTTAAACTTTGTGAAATGGAGACTCCTTTAAAAAGAACTTTTTAAAGGAGTCAGCTGGGAACAACAAATTCAGTAGACCTTTAGCATTTACATGTTTAACATTTATGGTTTTTTTTTTTTTTTTTTTGCAATATGCGGGCCTCTCACTGTTGTGGCCTCTCCCGTTGTGGACCGCAGGCTCAGCGGCCATGGCTCACTGGCCCAGCCGCTCCGCGGCACGTGGGATCCTCCCGGACCGGGGCATGAACCCGTGTCCCCTGCATCAGCAGGCGGACTCTCAACCACTGCACCACCTGGGAAGCCCACATTTATGGTTTTAATGCTTCTCAATGACTGTGGGAGACCAGTTTGTAATTTTGCTGTCACAAGTGTGAATTGCAAGACTGGTAGGGGCGAAAGAATCTTAGTGGGATCCCAGTGTCCAGGGGTGAGTGGGGTGGCCCTGGTGTAGTGTGTGGTGTGTGTTGTCAGAGGAGCGTGGGGCCTGAGATTCCGTGGCAGCTTGAGGACAGCATGGGGAGTGACGTGGGTTGGCTGATTTTGTGAGCAGGAAGCCACTGACAGTTGAGATGCTAAGGAGCCCCACTGCTTATCAGGCTCTGGGGCATGAGGGTCCGCCTGAATTTTCAGTTATACTGTACCATCATGGGTTTCATGGAAGAAAGTCTGTCTTTGATATGTAATCTGCATTGTATTTCTTCAATTGTCAGCTCAACAGGCCGAATCCTCCTGCTGTTAACTGTTCGGATCAGTTAGGAAATACACCCTTGCATTGTGCCGCCTATCGGGCTCATAAACAATGTGCCTTAAAGCTTCTAAAAAGTGGAGCGGACCCTAATCTGAAGAACAAAAATGGTAAGCATGTTGGTGAAAGCCATTGTTGGTCATTTTGAAGCTGTAAAGAAATGAAGTGTTTTGTTTTAGCGCCCAGCCTTTGTTAAACTGTGTGGTCCCTGTTTAATTTTGAAGTCAAGGCATTTACATGAAAGAAAAAATTTATTCATTTACTTCTCAGTTAAGACCTAAATGTTTAATGATGCCTATTTCATATGAGGCACTAATGATGGCTAAGATCTGATTTCCACCCTCAAGGGAAAGAAAGTACAGTTGACTCTTGTTATTTGTGGTAGTTATGTTCTGTAACATTGCTGTGACCTCTGAATTAGTGGATACTGAACCATTGCTTATAAGGGAAATACAGAGTTAAGTTCCTGTGAGCCTTTGGTCACAGCATTTTCATCCACTGATCAACACGTAGCCTTGTTTTATGTGTGCTGCTGTTTAAAAACACCTTATTCAGTGTATGTTATTGACTTATTAACACTGAGCTCACTGCCAAGAGCACTATAACTCATGCCTGGACTAAGCTCGTGTAACACATACTCTGTTCAGAAGGCACATCACAGGCTTCTTGCACTTAGGAGCACTAGACAGCACTTCAGCCCTGTGCTTGGGGGCCAGTTTCAACAGTGAAATCACCAGAAACAAAACGCGAAAAATGTGGCACTAGGTAGACTGTGACGAGGATACTTGTTCACAGTACGAGAGCTGAGACAAGAAGGCAGAGCACCAGCTTTTCCACTTCAGGGAATGTGTGCATCAGAAGACTCAAGTTTTTCACCGATTTGGTTGTGTCTGTGAATGACCAAAAAATTGCGATGAGTATTGACTTTGAGATTAAAGTACATTTTAACAATTGGCGAGTTTGCAGATGTGGAATTCACAAATAATGAGGATAGACTGTACATGCACGAAGCATCAAAGACAGAACTGGATGACCATAAGAGGAGCTGTAAAAGGTGTATTGGGTAATCAGTGGAGGAACAGCTCATTAGGGCTTTTCTGCATCCCTTTTTAGGATGCTTCCCTCTGCCGACCATCGGCCTGGATTAGGACTTGTCTGTGGTCCCATAGGACCCTGTGTTGACCTCTTCATAGCTTCAGTTGTTCTCTGTGGCAGTTGTTGACTTATGTAGCTGTCTCCCGTGAGACTGAGCTCCTAAGGGGTGGGCTAACATTTTACTGTCTAGTTTATCCAGCACCTAGAGTAATGTGTAGCATTTGATGCCTTCTACAAGTTGCATGTTTGTTGAAGGTTTGGGGCGATTAGAAATAGCTTCCTGAAGGAATACATCTTTTATACAGACCCTGGAGTCCTAGTAAGATTAAAAAAATAATTCATCTCTAAATACTTCAGTTTGTATCTCTAACAAAAGGCCCCCCAATATTTTTTTTCCTTTTAAATAAAGCAATACTATTATTATCTAGTAAGATATTGGTAAGATGAATTTTGGGAAAGGGTGTTGTAAGCAGAGGGAAGATTATGAGCAAAGGTAAAGTGAAAAATGTAAGTCAAGTTGAGGTGACATCTCCAGTTTGACACATCCAAGGGTATGAAGAGGAGCAATACTGGGGAATCCTGTAACTGCAGATTAGCTTCTGTCATGGCGAGCCTCAAAATGCCAGACTGTTTTGCCCCTTAATTTGAAGGTCAGGGAGACTCTGAGGAGTGGAGGGATGAGGTGCTTTAAAAAGATTAATATGGTTACAATATCTAGGATGGGTTGTGACAGGCCCAAGACTGTAGGGAGGGATCAATAGGGCCATTGAAATGGTCTTAGGTGAGAGGTAATTAGGACCTGAACTTTAGTAACATAATGGGTGTAGAAAGGAGAAAGAAAATTTACTATAGAATCTCATGCTTCTTCCTCTCTTCTTTTGACTTGGCCCTTACACCCTAGACTGGCACTGTTCTGTAGAGATACAATGGGACGCACATATTAAAAGTAAAAAGAAACATGAAATTAATTTTCATAATGTATTTTATTTAAAGCAGTATATCCAAAATACCATGTCAACATGTAATTGATGAAAAATAATTATCAATGACGTTTTACATTCCTTTTTTGGTACCAAGTCTTTGAAATCTGGTGTGTGTTTTACACTTCACAGCACATCTCAGCTTGAACTAGATGCATTTCAAGTACTGAATGGCCACATGTGGTTAATGTCCACCATATTGGACATTGCAGCTCTAGACGTACTGAGCTGTTTGAGGCTCTCTCATTAACCGTGCTGTCCTCACTCTGCTTATGCTGTCTCTGCCAGGAATGCCCTTTTCCTTCTTGTCCATCTGGTAAACTCTAGTCTCACCTTAAGAATTAGCTCAAACTCGGCTTCCCCAGAGAGGCTTTTCCTGTATCCCTGAGGTAGACATAGGTTCTTCCAGGAATAAGTTAGAAGAGAAATTGGGGGATGCAGAAGAGGAAGCACTCAGGAGACATGAGGGAAATGCCAGTTCCATGGAAGCCAAAGTAAGAGAGTAAGTGCAGAGCTAAAGGGGTAGGATGTTATTGGTGTTGCGAGCATCTTAGACTGAAGAAGATAAACACTGAGAAAAGGCTGTGGAATTCAGTGACACAGTGCCCAGTGGTCCTTTCTGAAAGAGGAGTTTTCACTGGGTAGCTGAGTGAAGGCTAGGTTAGGGGCTAAGGACTGAGTAGGAAATGAGGAGGCTGAGGCAGCATTACTTACCTGCTTCTTTGCAATGTGTAAGAACAGAGGTAGCTCCATGGCCAAGTGGAAGATTTTTTAGGCACGTGGAATTTAAGTATGTTTGAAGTTAAGGAGGACCAAGGCAGTAGAAAAAGAGCTTGATTTCATTGTGACACTTAGAAATGTAATTTTTAAAAAGGTAATGTTTTGGGGGATAGCAAAAAAAAGTAGGAACATATTTGAGAAACGAGCTTTAGGTTTTTTAATGGAGGCAGTTATAAACACAGCCGAAGGATGTAAAAGAAGACCTAAAAAATGGAGAACCCTCCGTGTTTTTGGTGGAGAAAGGCCTCAACATTGAAAAGCTAACAGTTCTCCTCAAATTAATTTATAATTCAAAGCAGTCCCAGCCAGAATCCTCAAAAGGTTTTCATAGAACTTGACTAGCTGATTCTAAATTTATACAGAAAAGTCGAGCACAGAGAATTTTAAAGGGGGAGAGAAGCCGTGAGGGCTTGCCCTTGCTGGATAAAAGGACCAATTATGAATCTCTGGTAAGTAAAGTATTCGTTTCTTCAACAAATATTTGAGTGCTTATGTGCCAGATACTACTCCAGGGACTAGGGACCTAGAACAGTGAAGAAAAAAAAAAAACCAGGCAAGTTCCTGCTTTCATGGAGCCTGCATCCTAATAAGGTAAGGCCAATAAAATGCAAATAGAAAAGCAGGTATTTAATATGTCAGATGTGATAAGCGCTCTGAGAGGGGAAAAGGCAGGGAAATGGCATCCGGAGTGTGTTGCATGTATAGAGGGCTCCTTCTTTGTATGGGGTGGCGAAGCTTCTCTGTTAGGATTAAAACTTGAAGTGAGGGGGCAAGCCATGTCAATATCTGGGAGACGAGCTTGGTTCTAGGCAGAGGAAGCAGGTGAGAGTGTGCGTGATGTGTCAGGAAAAGCAAGGAGGCCAGGAAGTCCAGAGCAGAGTGAGAGAAGGAGAGTGGTCAGAGGAGGGGGTTAGAGAGGCAGTGGGAACTGGATCATGAAAGGCCTTTCAGGTTATTTTAAGAATTTTGGCTTTTACTCTGAGAGATGGGAAGATGCAGGAGGGTTTAGAATGGAGCAGTGATGCGATCTGACCTATGTTATGAAAAATGATCCCTCTGGTTGCCGTGAGGAGACTAGACCCTAGGTGGGCAGGGAGGATAGCTGTTGAGAGGCTGTTGGGATAATCAGGGTGAGAGGTAATATTGGCTTGGATCAGGATAGTGGCAATAAAAGTGGTAGTAAGTGGTTGGATTTTTTTTTTTTTTTTTTTTTACATATTTTGAAGGTAGAGTGGTTTGGATTTTCTGATGGCTTGGATGTGAGGTATGAAAGAAAGGAGTCAAGGATGACTTTCCAGTGTTTGAACTGAGGACCTGAAAGAATGGAATTTCCAATTCATGAGAAGGAGAAGACTGCAGGAGGGGCAGGTTAGCAGTTGCTGAGAATTAGGGGCTTGGTTTTTAAGACATTAAGAATTTGAAATACTATACAATCCAAATGATAGAGTTGGAAGTAGAAGTTTGAGTTTAGGGGAGAGGTCTGGGTGGAGATACAAATTTGGGAATAAGTAGTATATACTGTAGAGTTATTTAAAGTCGTGGAATGTATAAAATCACTTAGCAAGATCTTGAACTGGTATTGGTTCAGGGTAGGTGAACAGTTTAGAAATTAAAACATGTACACATGGGAACTTAGTAGATGACAAAAGTGGCATGATAGGTGGATGAGGAAAGAATCTAGTAATTAGCTGTCCATATAGTCAGGTAATTCTAGATACCCATTTCATAGTGGATACTAAATTCCAGGTAGTTTAAAGACCTATACGTGCAATACAAACTTCAAACATCAGGAGAGGCTTCTGCTTTTGGCCATAATAGAGTTACAGGGACCTGATTTATCTCCCTTTCTCCACACCTGTTAACATTGTATTGGAAGACCTAGCCAGTGCAACAAAGCAAGAAAAAGAAATAGAAGACATTCAGACTGAAAAAGAATTCTTATTCTTCTGATCATCCAGGTAAAAAAATTCTAAGAAATTTACAACAACCTGGTAGAACTAATTAGTGAGCTAGTTCAACATACAAAAATCAGTTATATTTCTGTATACTAATCAGAAGTAGAAAATGGAAAAGCATATTATTTATAATGGCATTAAAATTTCATGAAATACTTGGGAATAAACTTGATAAAAGCTGTGTAAGACTTGTACACATTGAACACTGGTGAGAGAAATTTAGGAATATCAATATGGGGAAGGGTACTATTTTCAGGGATCAGAAGACTTGACATTGTTATCAGTTTTCTCCAAGTAGATGTAGCAATTCAGTGCAATCCCAGTCAAAGTTCCAGCAGGCCTTTTTGTAGAAAATGACAAATTGATGACAAATTTTATTTGGAAATGGAAAAGACCTAGTATACCCAAAACAACTTTGGAAAAGGGTTCTCTAGAGAAACAGAACCAATTATATATAGAGAGAGAGAGAGAGAGAAAGAGAGAGAGACAGAGACAGAGAGAGACAGAGAGATTGATTCTCTGGGCAGCCAGAGGCCAGAGAACCAGGAGATCCAGTGTTCCGAGGGCAGAAAGAGATGGATTTCCCAGCTCAAGAAGAGAGGGAATTTGTCCTTTCTCTACCTTTTTGTTCTATTCAGGCCCTCAGTGGATTGGATGATGCTACCCACATTGGTGAGTTCAGATCTTTACTCAGTGTACTGATTCAAATGCTAATCTCACCCAGAAACACCCTCACAGACACACCCAGAAATGTTACTATTATTTACTATCTAGGTATTCCTTAGCCTAGTCACTGTGGTAAGGGTAGATATATAGGTCTATGGAACAGGAGAGAGTCCAGAAATATATAAATATATTTACACACAATTGATTTTTGTCAAAGGTGTCAAAGGCAATCAGTGAGGAAAGGATAAAATTGTCAACAGATGACACTGAAAAAGTTGGATTGCTATATTCAAAACAACATGTGTAAAAATTAGATCTAGATGGGTCCCAGAAATGAACATAAGAGTTAAAACCATAAAACTCTATAAGAAAATACAGGAGAAAATCTTAGTTACCTTGGGTTTTGCAAAGATTTCTTAAATATGACACAAAAGATGAGTGATAAAATATTGATAAATTGGACTTTGTCAAAATTAGAAAGTTTTTCTGTTCAGTAAGCACTGTTATGAAAATGCAAGCTATTTTATGGGAGGAGATATTGGCAAAACATGTACAAGAATGCACCTGTATCTAGGATATATACAGAACCCTTATAACTCTAATAGGAAGATAAACAACCCAATTCTAAAAAGGTTCAGGCACTTCAAAGATATACAGATGGCAAAAAACACATGACTATAGGCTCTACATGGAGGTATAAAACCTAAATTAAAATTCCTTTACATGAAAAATATGCATTTACATAAATGCAAGGAGTATGTACTATGATGTTTATTTCAGCTCTATTTAAAATAGTAAAAAAGAATCATGATTACCTTTGAAAGTTAGTAGCAATTTACAGAATGATTTAACATTGAGGGGTAAACTTCTAAAAGTAATGGAAGGCGGGTACAGATATCTGGAAGGTTCAACATTCCTGTTTAAGATGTTATAGTGTTCTTGATAAAAGTCAAGATGGTGCTTTCTGAAAAAGTGTAATTTTTTAAATCATAAGAGTAATAGTATCTGCATTTTAGGAAGTTTTAAAAATACAGAAAAAAGCATAAATTACTCCAATACAATCTCTGGTACTTTGGCATATTATATACCCTTTGAATCTATTTTCATACCTATTTTAGAGCATTTTTTAAAATTGCAAAACAAATGCTTTTTTTTTTTTTATGGCCAAAGTGAGGAAAATGAAGGTACCAAAAAAGTACAATCACCTATACCCAAACATCCAAAGATTTAGTTTTTAGTTGTTTTAGTTGTTGTTCTGTTGTGGACTAGATTTTTTTTAAGTTTTCTTAAAACTTAAGAAAACCTGCATGCCACACCTAGAGAGAAGCCCATGCATCACAATGAAAGATCCTGCATGCCTCAATAAAGATCCGTGTGCCGTACAAACATGGCTGCTAGGGCCTTCCCCTGGGGGGTGTGAAAAGGGCAGAGGATGCTCAGAGAATGGTGAAGGAGTATGGGCCGGCAAGCACCTAAGAAAGTATCTACCATTCCTTTTAGTTTATGGCTTGTAAATAGAGTTGACATATTAAAATCCTGCTCTTTATTAAATGGCAACAGTTTTCCATGTCGTTACAGGAAGCATAGTCTTCATGGCTCACCTTCTGCATAGTATTTCATGTGGATGTAATATAATCCGCTCCACACCCACAAACCTTCAGTGATAAGGACAATAATAATTTCTATACTTTTTATGACTGAATTTTCCTAGTCTTTTTAAACAAGGATGTTTAAAATTTTTTATATATAAATTTATTTAATTTTGGCTGCGTTGGGCCTTCCTTGTGGCAGGCAGGGGCTGCTCTTCATTGTGGTGCACGGGCTTCTCATTGCAGTGGCTTTTCTTGTTGTAGAGCACGGGCTCTAGGTGCACGAGCTTCAATAGTTGTGGCTCGCGGGCTCAGTAGTTGTGGCGCCCGGGCCTAGTTGCTCTACGGCATGTGGGATCTTCCCAGACCAGGGATCGAACCCGTGTCCCCTGCATTGGCAGGCGGATTCTTAACCACTGCACCACCAGGGAAGCCCTGTTTTAAATTTTTAGTCAAACTTGTTGATGCTCTTCTTTGATTTCTTCTAACACTTCTAAGCTTAGGTAGAGCTTTGGTAAATACTCGATTCTGTTTTCTCCTGGTGTGTCTATATCACATTCATTCAGCAAATACTGAGCCTCTGCTGTGTGCCAGGAACTGTCGCAGGTACTGGCGACCCAACAGCGAACAAAATCCGACTGTCCCCATACTTGTGTTCTGGTGGGAGGAGATAGACAAAGCATAAATACACATACAGTGTTGGACAGTGAGGTGAGGAAAAATAAAATAGGCTAAAGGGGATAGAGGGCGATTCAGTGGGGAGGGAGGCTTTTGTTTTGGAAAGGGTTGGAAGGGAAGGGAAGCCTGCTCTGAAGTGACTGTGAGCAAAGAGCCACATGAGGAAGGAAGTGAGCTGTGGTGAAGGATTCTGGCAGAAGATCCAGTGAAAGCAAAGGGCAAGCTAGTGTAAAGGCTCTGGGGTAGGAGGGCACTTGGCATATTTGAAGAAGGAAGCTGCTGGCTTGCCTAGAGCGGGCTTCTCAGGGACACAGGTAACGTCATAAGGCAGCCAGAGGCCCAGCCCTGTTGGTCGGTGTCGAGGGTTTTGAGCAGGAAAGGTGACATGAGAGTGTATATTAGGATGGGAAACTCTCAAATTGCTGATCACTTATCCTTGCACCCTTTATCAAGCAACCTTTCCTTTTCCTTTGTTTTGTTATGCCTTTCTCATACTCTTGAAGAATTTACTTTTTTTGTGTGTTTTCTGTGCTCTTTTATTGCCTCAGCTGTCCCTTCACCAGCAGTGCACTTTTTTTTTTAACATCTTTATTGGAGTATAATTGCTTTACAATGGTGTGTTAGTTTCTGCTTTATAACAAAGTGAATCAGTTATACATATACATATGTTCCCATATCTCTTCCCTCTTGCGTTTCCCTCCCTCCCACCTTCCCTATCCCACCCCTCTAGGTGGTCACAAAGCACCGAGCTGATCTCCCTGTGCTATGTGGCTGCTTCCCACTAGCTAAGTGTCCATCAGCAGATGAATGGATAAAGAAGATGTGGCACATATATACAATGGAATATTACTCAGCCATAAAAAGAAGCGGTGCACTTTTAATGGTTGTTTTTGTAAGGCTTTAATAGCTGATGGTGTTTCCCCTTACTATTCTTTTTTGAGCATTTTCCTTGACTATTTGTTTTTCCAAATGGCATTTAAAATAATTATTATCTAAAATAATTTTCTTAGGTTCTTAGTAAAAATGCTGTTGACATCTAATTGAGATTGTGTTCTATGTAAATTATTTGAGGAGTGTTGACATTTAGATTTCATTTTCCCATTAAGGGACAAATCTGTATCAGGCAAAAATTTAAATATAGGATCCTTCCCGTTTTTTACTTTATTTTGTTGTGGTTGATAAGAGATGTAGTGCGATTTTGAAACAACTGGTTATGTTGCCTATCCCGGTAAGGGGGCTATTTCATTCAGTTCTAAAAGCACTTTATTAAATTCTCACTGTGTGCCAGGCACTGTGGGCATTGAATCCAGCAGTGAGGGCTCTGTATAGGACTTCAGCTAGTTGGCAGGAGTTCAGAATTTATTTTTGGTGTTAGGACAGAATTCTGTGAAAGAAATCAGATTGTCTTTCTCCTTTCTGCCTAAAAGTGCCCTGCAGATAAAGTAGAAATAACAAGTTGGCAGACCTTTTCATAAGACATCCTCCTGTTTGCTAGCTAGAAAACCTAAAGTGATTATCAGTTGCTCAGTTAACATTTTAAAAAGTTTTTTCCCCACTGAAAGAGTAATATATGACCAGTTCAAGTTTTACCTGTCAGCAGTCTGATAAATCTACCTCTAAAGTCAATCTCAAAGCCACATAGTTACTAGTGTCTCCATTTTACTGCTAACTCTCTAGTTCAAGCCACCAGTATCTTTCTTGTTTTTTTAAATTAATTTTTATTGGAGTATAGTTGATTTACAATGTTTTAGTTTCAGGTGTACAGCAAAGTGAATCAGTTGTACATATATCCACTCTTTTAGATTCTTTCCCCATATAGGTCATTACATAGTATCGAGTAGAGTTCCCTGTGCTATACAGTAGGTCCTTATTAGTTTTCTATATTTTATATAGAACTGTGTATATTAATCCCAATCTCCCAATTTATACACCCCCTCCCTTTCTCTCTTGGTAACCATAAGTTTGTTTTCTACATCTGTGACTCTATTTCTGTTTTGTAAATAAGTTCATTTGCACTATTTTTTTAGATTCCACATATAAGCAATATCATATGATATTTGTCTTTCTTGGACTTACTTCACTCAGGATGACAATCTCTAGGTCCATCCATGTCACTGCAGATGGCATTATTTCATTCTTTTTTATGGCTGAGTAATATTCCATTGTATATACGTACCACATCTTCTTTTCCCATTCCTCTGTTGGTGGACATTTAGGTTGCTTCCACATCTTGGCTATTGTAAATAGTGCTGCAGTGAACATTGTGGTACATGTATCCTTTCTAATTATGGTTTTCTCTGGATATATGCCTGAGTGGGATTGCTGGATCATATGGTAGCTCTTTTACTTTTTTTAAAAAACAATTATGGTAGTCTTTTTAGTTGGGTTTTTTTTTTTTTTTTTTTGTGGTACACGGGCCTCTCACTGTTGTGGCCTCTTCCGTTGCAGAGCACAGGCTCTGGACACGCAGGCTCAGCAGCCATGGCTCACGGGCCCAGCCGCTCCACGGCATGTGGGATCTTCCCGGACCGGGGCATGAACCCATGTCCCCTGCATCGGCAGGCCTGTGCCACCAGGGAAGCCCTCTTTTTAGTTTTTTAAGGAACCTCCATACTGTTCTCCATAGTGGCTCTACCAATTTACATTCCCACCAACAGTGTAGGAGGGTTTCCTTTTCTCCACACCCTCTCCAGCATTTATTGTTTGTAGATTATTTGGTGATGGCTACTCTGACTGGTGTGAGATAATACCTCATTGTAGTTTTGATTTGTATTTCTCTAGTAATTAGTGATGTTGAGCATCTTTTCATGTGCCTCTTAGCCATCTGTATGTCTTCTTTGGAGAAATGTCTGTTTAGGTCTTCTTCCTATTTTTTGATTGGGTTGTTTGTTTTTTGATATTGAGCTGCATGAGCTGTTTGTATATCACCAGTATCTTTCACCTGGACCTTTGCTATTGCTTTGTAACTTGTATCCCTTCTTTTCTCTTGCCCACATTTACAGGGTTTTTCCATACAGTAGCTGCAGTGATCTTTTTTTTTTTTTTACTTTTTATTACTAAAATTATCAAAGCTTACTAAATAGAATAGTATAATTGATGTACTCCTCACCCTCTTTCAGGAATTGTCAGTAATGGCCACTCCCCCTATGTCATCTTATTTTGGCTATAAATATTTAAGTACATTTGTATAAGGTCTCCTTTTAAGAAAAACACCATAACCATGTGATAGTTGCACAACTCTGTGAATATTCCAAAAACCACTGAATTGTACACTTTACATGAGTAAATTGTGTGGTGTGTGAATTCTCTCTCAGTAGAGCTATTTAAAGAAATAGCCACGGGCTTCCCTGGTGGCGCAGTGGTTGAGAGTCCGCCTGCCGATGCAGGGGACACGGGTTCATGCCCCGGTCCGGGAAGATCCCACATGCCGCGGAGCGGCTGGGCCCGTGAGCCATGGCCGCTGAGCCTGTGCGTCCGGAGTCTGTGCTCCGCAACGGGAGAGGCCACAGCAGTGAGAGGCCCGCGTACCGCAAAAAAAAAAAAAAAAAAAAAGAAATAGCCACAATGGCATTATCCTATTAATAATTTTATAATTTCTCAAAATCATCAGCCAAAGTTCACATTTCCCCAGATGTTCTGATTAAGATCTTTTAACATTTCGACAGAGTTTGAAACATAAGTCAGGTCAGGCTACTCTTTAACCTAAAACCTTTCAGTGGCTTTCTGTCGTATTTAGAATAAAACCCAAACTCCTTGTACTGGTTCACAAAGGTCTGACCCACAGAGGCCTTGTATGATGTGCCTTCTTTCTTCCTTTGCCTTTCTCTCTTGCCTACCTAATTGTTGCTACCTCAGGGCCTTTGCATCAGCTGTTCCCTCTGCTTGCAGTTCCCTTCCCCTGTATTCTCACAAGGCTGGATCCTTCCTTTCAGCTTAAACATCCCTCCCTCAGAGAGAGGCTTTCCTCGATCAGTCCCCCAGTCTCCAATCTAAAGTGGTATTCCAGTCATTCTCTCAGAACATTCCCTTAAAAATGTTGGCATACCATTGTTTATTTGCTGTATCCTTTTTTTATTAAGTTGTGTCTTTCCCTTTTTCTACACCTCCCCCCACCTAATTTTTTGAGTCATGTTCACTACTGAATCCCCAGTACCTAAAATATTAATTGGCACATAATAGACTCTCATTAGGAGATGGTTTTACAAGAAATTGTCCAACACTTACCAGGTATTTATAAAAAGGTTATTTGATAGAATGTTATCACCTTACTGCATAAATAGAGTTCCAGAGTGCCAGTCTGATATGTTATCATGAAAGGGCTGGGTTTTTTGTTTTAAATTTTTATGTGTAGCTTTTGTTTCTCTAGTAATTAGAAGCTCTTTGAGGTTATGAGACGATTATTCTTTTAGTTTGCATCCTTCATATAGTGTCCTGCTCACTTCAGAAGTCACTTCGGTAAATAACTTACAAACAAATTGCATTTTTGTTGTTTGGAAAAACGTAGAGTGCTTGCATGCGTAGGCTTGAGAAAGTTACCGTGACACCTTGCTGGTTTCATTCTCAGTTACCGCTTTTCCTTTGTCCTCAATTGTGGACCATCACACCGTTACTCTGTGAGTTGTCTCTGCTACCTGTTCTCTAGTGAGGTAGTTGAAGAGCAGCTGTGGTGGCTGAATAATACTCCCCCAGTGATGTGATTAGTTAAGTATCTTGAGATACCGAGATAATCTTGAATTCTCTAGGTGGGCCCAGTGTCATCACAAGGGTCCTTCCTTTTGGGGGAGGAGGCGGGAGGATCAGAATATTGAGGGAGAAAAATGTGGGCATGGAAGCAGAGGTTGGAATGATGCACTTTGAAGATGGAGGGAGGGACCACGAATCAAGGGGATGTAGGGGACCTCTGGAAAAGGCAAGGGAACAGGTTCTCCTCAAGAGCCTCCAGAGGAAGGCAGCCCTGCCAACACCTTGATTATTAGCCCAGTGAAACTGACTAGATTTCTGACCTCCCGAACTGTAAGAGAATAATTTGTATTGTTTTAAACCAGTAAGTATATTGTAATTTGTTACAACAGCCATAGGAAACTGATACAGTGGCTTAAGGCACGAAAGCTTGAAAGATCACAAAACCTGTACAGAGTGTTCAAAGTTTAGTTTGATTTGCTGGCTTAATAGTTACTGAAAAGGATGCTGTAAAGAATTGAGATGGCAGCTTCAGGTCGGTGATTTGGGGTGTAGTTGATGGAATAATGAAAGAATATTATGTGCTACAGTACAAGCATCAATTTTAGTGTAGAATTAAGCTCTTGATGGCTTTTTTCCTTGTATTTTGCACAGATCAGAAACCTCTTGATCTTGCCCAGGGTGCTGAAATGAAACACGTTCTTGTTGGTAATAAGGTATGTATGTGGTAATGGATTACATTTATATAATGTAGAAAAAAATTTTGAATTCTTGAAATACATAGATGCGTTTTTAATGAAAACATGTTTTTCCGATAGGTCATCTACAAAGCATTGAAACGATACGAAGGCCCTCTCTGGAAGGTAGGTTGGGATGGTTTTTTAATTATAAAACTGGAAAAAAAAGATTCTCAGGTGCTCTATTGTTAAAACTCTTTTTCATTCTTTTCTGAAGTATATGTGATTTAATAATTATTCGATCTTATCATGTAAGCCATTTTTATACTGCTGGACTTTATTAGGCATCCAGCAATTGTAGCAGTTAACTGTTGGTCTAACTTGTAGGTGACCAAGTTTGTACAGAGAAGAGTGGAGGAATTTTTTTTTTCTTACTTAAGCATAGAGTTACCGTATCATCTTTGTTATGAACATTGATCCATGGAGGACTCAGGAGGAATTTAATATTTGAATTGTCACAGAGCACACATATAAAACCTTTCTGGTTCTGAAAATTTATTTGCTTTTTGGAGTTCAGCTATTTTCTAGAATTAACTATTTTGGAGCATATAGTTTCTTCTGCATTTGCAGCTGCTCCTTCTATATATTTATGTACATGTATGCTTGTATAAAATTTAGGATAATTCTCTTTATTTAGAAGCTCAGGCCTTTGAGGAAACTGTCTCTGAAGCTCACAACTGATATATTTCCTGTAAATATCCTTGCGCAGTATTGTCAGAACTATAAACTGTGTTCATCGTTGATCTTACCAATATGGCATTTCTTCTGTTCCTGTCACCCTGTAGTAGTATGTTTTCATTTCTGCACCCAGTTCCTCAGTTCATGTTTGTTCATTTTTGAGTGTGCAGTGGTACTGTCCGGCTGAAAGGCTCAGATAGAACTGTCATAACTTAATTACTTTTTATCAGTCAAGTATTTGAATCTAGATGTATCAACTTGGAAAAATCTTTGTTGTTTTCCCCTTAGAGTTCAAGATTTTTTGGCTGGAGATTATTCTGGGTAGTGTTAGAACATGGAGTCCTTTCATGGTATAGGAAACAGTAAGTATTATGATCCTAATACTTGTTGAATTTCAGCATCTAAATTTTGAATGATTAAAAGTTTTCACTAATCTCTTTTCCTTTTGCCTTGATAATTTATATTTATTTTGAAGGCCCGATGCAGTCCATAATATTTATCGCCAGGGATGCAAACATCTAACTCAAGCAGTATGCACGGTAGGATGACACATGCATCTTTTGCTTAAACTGTGAAATCAGTCCTGCAAGTGATTGCCCTAAATCATTGGTATAAGCTGCCTTGTAAAATCTTGGGGTAGAAAGCACTTGTGCAGTTGAGTTGGCCCTCCGTATCTGCGAGTTCTGCATCTGCTAATTCAACCAACTGTGGATCAAAACTATATAGGAAAAGGAATTCCAGAAAGTTCCAAAAAGTAAAATTTGAATTTGCCGTGCACCAGCAACTATTTACATAGTATTTACATTGTATTAGATATTATAAGTAATGTAGAGATGATTTAAAGTAAGCAGGAGGATGTGCATAGATTGTATGCAAATACTATGCCATTTTATATAAGGACTTCGTGCTTCCATGGATTTTGGTATCCTTCAGGTGTCCTGGAACCAATTCCCCCACAGATACCGAGGGATGACTGTATATGTTTTTATTTGAGCACAAGTAAAGTTGTGGAATTCCATTTAAAAAATATAATCATGTTAAAAAAAATCTCTACGTATTGTGGAATAAGAGATGCATGTTCCAAAAACATTTATACAGAACTTTTACCATTTTGTATGTGTATGTATATATGTATGTATGTGTATATATTCACACATAATGTATGCATATACGTATCTACATATATATGTGTAGGTGTGCGTGTATTTGTACATGGGTAAATCTGGAAAACGGAAATTTTTCTGGTGGTAAAATTTAAAGCCTATATCAAAATTGGGATTTTTAGGTTCTCCACGTTCACTTCTGGCTGCTTTGCTTTTACCAGCCCGGAGAAAGAATTTTTCCTCCTTTGAGATTAGCCTAAGACTGGAGCCTAGACGTACTTTTTTGCTTGCTGCTTCAAGTTCTTTAGGGTTGTCAACATGCCAGGGCAGTGCACCCTCTCTTTGGACCACAGCCCCTGCCTTTCCGTGTGAACTCCCGGAGGACCAGCAGCGTCGCCCTTGGGCCGTCACAGGCTCAGTCACCTGCCCCTGCCCTCAGGCCTCCTTACACATGCTGGTCCCTTAGTGTCCTCACTCCCCTTCCTCCCTTCGCATGAGACCAGAGGGCCAGGGAACCACTCTCTAGTCTTAGCCGTCTAATCTTCTCGTTTCTTCTGTTGGTGCAGTCCCGGCCATTCTCTTCTGTTCCAGCTTTTGATTCATTTATTTAACACTAAGGTTTGTCTATCTTAAAACAAAAAATTAAACATGTTGCTCCCTCACCCTTTTAAAATTTCCCGATTTTTAACTTCTTTAGAATTGATAGCTTCTGCTGTGTTATGCTTCACCTTGTTTTATAACTTTTGCTTCTTGTATAAGTGTCTACTTAGAGGCTACATTTATGAATCCATATTGATACAAGGTAACAGGCATTCAGTGACTCCTATGAGGCAGGCTCTGTTCACTTTCTAGATTCTTAAGGTAGAAGCTTAGGTTATTGATTTGAGACTTTTTTTCTTTTCTAATATAGGTGTTTGCACCTATAAGTTTTGTTAAATTGTGGTAAAATACACATAACATAAAACCATCTTAACCATTTTTAAGTTCAGTAGTGTTAACTCTGTTCACTTTGTTGTACAGTAGGTCTCTAGAACTTTTTCATCTTGCAGAACTGAAACTCGATACTCATTGAATAGCGCCTCTCTATTTCCAGTACCTCACCCCACTGGCAACCACCATTCTACTTTCTGTTTCTATGCTTTTGACTACTTTAGATACCTCACATGAGTGGAATTGTACAGTATTTGTCTGGCTTATTTCACTTAGCATAATGTCCTCAAGGTTCATCCATGTTATAACATGTGACAGGATTTCTTTTTTTAAGGCTGAATAATATTCCATTGTTATGCATAGACCACATTTTCTTTATCCATTCCTCTATCAGTGGATGTTTTGAGTTGCTTCCGCCTTCTGGTCACTGTCAATAATGCTGCTATAAACATGGGAGTGAAAATGTCTCACCAAGATCCTGCTTTCATTTCTTCTGGATATATATACCGAGACGTGGAATTGGTGACCACCAATTTTAATTTTTTAAGGAACTTCCATACTGTTTTCCATAACATCTGCGCCAGTTTACATTCATACCAGTAGTGCTCCAATTTCTCCACATCCTCACCACAACACTTTTTTTTCCTGTGGGTTTTGTTTGTTTGTTTGCCATTGTAATAGGTATGAGGTAGTATCTAATTGTGGTTTGATTTCCGTTTCCCTGATAACTGGTGATGTTGACCATTTTCATGTACTTATTGACCATTTGTATGTTGTTTTTGGAGAAATGGCTGTTTAAATCTCTTGCCCATTTTTTAATCAGTTTTTTTTTTTCTTGTTGGTGTTGAGTTGTAGGAGTTCTTTGTATATGCTGGATATTAATCCCTTATCAGATAACGTGATTTGTACATATTGTCTGCAGTTTCATGGGTTGTCTTTTCACTCTGCTGATAATGTCCATTGATGCATAGAAGTTTTTATTTTTTATATAGTCCAGTTTATGTTTTTTCTTTTGTCACTTGCGCTGTTGTATCACATCCAGGAAACCACTGCCAAGTCCAATGCCATGAAGCTTTCTTCCCAAGTTTTCTTACAAGAGTTTTATAGTTTTAGCTCTGACACTGAGGCATCGGTTTCTCCTGAGGCCTTTCTCCTTGGCTTGCAGGTGGCAGCCTCCTTGCTTTGTCCTCACATGACTTTTTGTCTGTGTGCAGGCATCCCTGCTTTCTCTTCCTCTCCTTGTAAGGACAGCAGTCATACTGGATTAGAGTTCCACTGATATGATCTCATTTTACCTTAATTACTTCTTATAAAAGCCCTATCTCCAAATGTAGTTTCATTGGGAATTAGGGCTTGAACATATGAAGCCCTTAATCTGGTTGAGTAAGTTCTTTTCCTTTCCTAGTTTACTGAGATTCCTTATTATGAAAATCTGTTGAATTTTATTAAATGTTATTTTCCATGTTATTGAAATGATCATATGGTTTTACTCATTCTATTAATATGATTAGTTGTACTGATAGACTTTAGGGTGTTAAAGTCAATCTTATTGCTGGGACAAATCCCAGTTGGTTATGATAAATTACCATTTTAATATATTGTTCGTTAATATTTTGTTAAGAATTTTTGCTTTTTTGTTCATGCTGGATATTGGTTTATATTTCTTCTTTGATATTTTGTCTGGTTTCATATAATGAATTGGAAAATGTTCCTTTTCAGTTTTCTAGGAGAGTTTGTATAGGATTAGGTTACTGCTGCCTTACATGCTTGATAGAATTCACCTGTGAAGTCACGTGGGCCAGGAGGTTTTTAGTGCAGGGGTGGGGGAGGATTGTAGTTACAAATTTAATTTCTTCCGTTGCTATAGGGCTATTCACATTTTCTGTTTCCTTTTCGGTTGGTGTTTGTAATTTTTGCCTTTCAAGAAAGTTGTCCATTTTCTTCTGGGTTATAAAACTTAGGGTTAGTAATATTCCCGTATTGTGTTTTTAATGTCTGTGTGGTAGGTAGTGTTATATGGTCTTTTACTTTTTATATTGGTAATTTGTGTTTTCCTTTTTTTTCTAGATCAGTCTGTCTGGCACTTTATCAGTTTTATTGATCCTTTCGAAGAACCAGTTCTTGATTTCATTGAAATATTTATCTTGTTTTTGCTATTTCATTGATTTTTTAATTCATTTAAAATAATTTCTCCATGTGTTGGACTTGCTTTGCTCTTTTATAGTTTCTTAAGGTTGAAGCTTAGATTATTCAAATTATCATCCAGTTCAAAATATTTTCTAATTCCTATTATGATTTCTTCTTTGAACCAGTGAATGTTTAGAAGTGTGTTGTTAAATTTCCAAATAATTGGGGTTTTCCTAATTACTGTGCTTTTGATTTATAATGTAATTCCATTTTGGCCATTGAACATTTTTGATATGATTTCCGTCTTGTCAAATTTATTGAGACTTGCTTGATGACTACATATGGATTATCCTAGAGAATGCACTGGAAAATAATGTGTATTTTGCTATTGTTGGGGGTCATGTCCTATAAACATTCAGTCATGATGGTTGATAGTGTTGTTCAGATCTTCTGTGTCTTTGCTGCCTTTTTTTTTTTTCTAATTGTATCAATTGCTGAGAGAAGGGTGTTTAAATCTCCAACTATACTTGTAGAATTATGTATTTCTCACTCTGTTACTGATCACATACATATTTATGATTGTTGTCTTCCTGATTAATTAACCCTTTTAGCATTATGTGGTGGTCCTCTTTATCTCCTGTAATAATGCATTTTGTTTTGAAATCTATTTTGCTTGATATTAATATAACCACTCAGGCTTTCTTATGGTTACTGTTTGCATAGTATCTCTTTTTCTATCTAGTTACTTTCAACCTAGCTGTATCTTTATATTTATCTTCTGTCTCTTGTAGATAGTATATATTTGGGTTCCTATTAACCATTCTGACATTTTTTGCCTTTTAATTAGATTTCTTTTGAGAATGTGGTCCACTTTTTTACTTCGTATGTCAAGTAATTTTGGATTGTATCCTTAACGTTAAGTTCTGGAGACCCTGGATTCTTTATTTTTCTCCATTAAATGTGATTTCCGTTGTTTTAGGTCATTTTCTTGGCTGGGTTTGTGCTGTAAACTCTGTTTCTTGGATGGCAGCTCTGGTCTGTATTTCAGTGACTGCTTGGAATCTATTTTGTGCATCAGTAAGAGATGTGAAAAGACAGAGTTTGGGATTCCCATCTCTGTCTCTTTCCATTGGGTGACTCCCCTACTCTCTTTAGGATTTATGGCTGCCCAGCTCTGCTTTTTTAATTTCCAAAGACAGACTGTTGTCCAGGTTTGCCCTTGCTGCTGTCGTGTCACCCTCGGGGACTGTACTAGTTCCAGGTGAACAATCTTGGGGGTGGGAGCTTGCTCGCAAAGCTCCTCGTTTCCTTTCCTCCAAGGCAACTTGCTCTCCCATCGAGTCGGCCAGCTCTTGTTCACACTCCAGCTCTTCCTTTTCTACTCCTCATGCTTTTACACTCAGTTCAAACATTTTCTGTACTCAGCTCAAACAAAAGTTTCAGGAGAGTGGCGTGAATAAGAAATTGGAGTTCTTGTGTTTAAAGGACTTTATAGCCCAAGCCCAAGTGTTATATTTAATAGGATAAAAGGAAAACTACATACCTAGTGGACTATATATTAGTATTTACTGTGATTAAGAATATGAAAGCCAGATTTGATGTAGATAAGCTACAGTGCATTTGATACTCCCAATGTATCAATTTTTCTCAGTATTTTAAATGTTCACTCGGGTATTATCACGCTAATATTGTTAATTTTATGTATAGATAATTTTAGGGTTTTGTTTTACGGGCATGAATGATGTTGTCTTACTGACTTCTTTATATCCAAGGTAAAACCCACTGATAGCTGCCTCTTCTTTATTAAATGCTTCGATGACACTGTTCATGGCTTCAGGGTTCCTAAGAATAGCCTTCAGCAGACAAGAGAGGTAATTTTATGGTTTCGTTTATCTTTCATAAAACTTAACATTTAAGAACATGAAGAATGTAAGGTAGGCTCAATATTAACATCTAACATCTTGTTGATTGTACCTTTTTAACGGGAGTGATTATATGAAACTTTTGAAATTTGGCTTAGGAATTAATTCCTTATCAACATGTACCTGCAGGTATTTTCTGTTCTTCTTCTTCTTTTTTTAAAAATTTTGCTTCTGTGAATGTAAGAGGCCCTTATTAGTTTTGGAAAAAAGCCTAAATGATTAGTCTACCCCTGAATTTATAGGTGAGGAAAACTGAAGACTAAGATTGAAGTGACCTCTCAAGCTCATGCAGCTTGCAAGTAACAGAACCTGGCTCCAGCCCAGGTGTTCTGATTTATTACAGTGTAGACTCAGCCTTTCTTTGTGGTAAACTGAACAATAGCAGCAAGCAAGAAATTGGGATTGATGTGACGGAAATTCATTGCGTAGTTATTTAATGGAGACTCCATATCCCTTTAGATCAAAGCAATATTCGTAGACTTATCTTGTTTTTTATAAATTATGTAAGGGGTTAAAAGGATCTATTTTCCAGAGCGGTTAACTTTGGCCTTGCAGAGAACCCTAAACAATACAAAACGTGACTGTCCCAAAATTTCATAAAAGGGTAAGAATTGACCCTGAAAAATGCTGCAAGAAATGAGGTAGAAGTAAGATAGATATTTTTAGGGCAAACATTCCATCTTTTTGTGAAATCACTAATTTTTTAAGATATTTATTATTTATTTATCTATTTATTTTGGCTGCACCGGGTCTTCTTTGTGGCATGCGGGATCTTTAGATGCGGCATGCAGACTTCTTAGTTGTGGCACACAGACTTCTTAGTTGCAGCATGCATGCGGGATCTAGTTCCCTGACCCGGGATCCAACCCGTGCCCCCTGCATTGGGAGTGGGGAGTTTTACCCACTGGACCACCAGGGAAGTCCCACTAATTTTTTAAAAACATAGTAAAAGTTAAAGCATCAGAGTAATTGTTGGCTCTCTTAAAATGGTCTGAGTGTCTTGTGCTTATGGCAAGTTGGTAAATTGTTTCTGGATGCATCTTATATAGTAACTTATTCAACAGTGTTGAGAACTTATAATTCTAAGTGCAAGATTCTCCACCCATTGTTTAGTTTTTATAATGTGTTTCAGTATTAATATGAATGACTATGTAAACTTATAGATGGTATTTTTTTAAAGTATTGGGAAAATTTTTTATCCAGATGTGTCATGGACAAGAGACCTGCATCATTATTTTGTTGTTGGGAATTTTTTGTTTCGTTTTTTTTGAGGCCGTAATATTTTTTTTTCTCCATGTTCATTTTATTCTTCCCAGATTGTTGTAATAATATCTGTTTTGAGTAAAAATGTGTTTTACTTTGATTTAAGTCCTTGTATTATTTCAGGACTGGCTGGAAGCAATAGAAGAGCATTCTGCTTACAGCACTCACTACTGTTCCCAGGACCAGTTGACAGATGATGAAGAGGAAGACGCAGTTTCTGCTGTAGACTTGAAGGACTCCTTAGAGGTAAATAGGAAAACCTGACCTGTATACCTAACTCTATCACTCAGGTTTTACCAAGAATTTTTTTTTTTTTTTAAATATGAGGTTTTGAAATTAAGATTTCTCACAGCAGGAGAAGTAGTATTACTTTTCCAGTAATATTCTCTTGCTACTTACACTGTCTCTGTTACAGTAGTAATAACGATCAGATATCTTGGTAAATAGGCTCTAAAGATAGGCATGTGCCTACGTGTATCTTTTTTGGTTAAGATTTTTATGTTGTAATCAGATTGTCATTCTCTTTGAAAGCTGCCGCCCCTGGGGGGGCATGCATTGCTTGCCTTACTGCCCTTTATGACTTCACTGTATATTTCAGAGTTTAAATAACGCAACCATAGTGATACCTTTCCTGGTCTGTAGTTTCATTTAAAAGCACCTGTAATCTGTAACTTCATTGATTAGAGGTAAGGTAAAGCATCAGTAATGAATGGAGAGGCCCTCATCAGTGCCTCATCCATAGAGAAATACCAACATAAGTAACTGAAGTGAAATAGGTATTTTTTTCTTGGCATCAGTTTTCTGGCTATACCTTTTAAATGAATGGGTTTGGAAGAATTAGAACTACTAAAGGATGATGTGTTTCAATCTGAATAATTATGTCAGAGCATATGACTTTGCTTACTAAATTTAATCTTTTTTTTTAACATCTTTATTAAAGTATAATTGCTTTACAATGGTATGTTAGTTTCTGCTGTATAACAAAGGGAATCAGCTATACATATACATGTATCCCCATATCCCCTCCCTCTTGGGTCTCCCTCCCACTCCTCTAGGTGGACACAAAGCACCGAGCTGATCTCTCAGTGCTGTGTGGCTGCTTCCCACTAGCTATCTATTTTACATTTGGTAATCTTTTTTTTTTTTTTTTGCGGTACGCGGGCCTCTCACTGTTCTGGCCTCTCCCGCTGCGGAGCACAGGCTCTGGACGCGCAGGCTCAGCGGCCATGGCTCAGAAGCCTAGCCGCTCCGCAGCATGTGGGATCTTCCCGGACTGGGGCACAAACTCATGTCCCCTGCATCGGCAGGTGGACTCTCAACCACTGCGCCACCAGGGAAGCCCGGTAATCTTTTTTTTAATGAAATGAATTTATTGCAGGATTTGAATGTTTCTAAATCAACAACTTTAGTGAATTTAAGTTTGCTGATACCTAAGGAGTTTTATTAGGGACCTATAACCTTAAAGTAAGAAAGAGATTTTGACACTTTTTTCTTTTTTTTTTTTTGCGGTACGCGGGCTTCTCACTGTTGTGGCCTCTCCCGTTGCGGAGCACAGGTTCCGGACGCGCAGGCTCAGCGGCCATGGCTCACGTGCCCATCCGCTCCGCGGCATGTGGGATCTTCCTGGACCGGGGCACAAACCCGTGTCCCCTGCATCGGCAGGCGGACTCTCAACCACTGCACCACCAGGGAAGCCCAAGATTTTGACACTTTTGATCCCTAATCTTAATTAATGATGGAACGTTAGAGAATTTGAGCCCTTCCATGTTTTGTTGAAGACATTCCCCAGTAGTTGACTGTAGCTTTACCAGCACTCCTTCTATTTTTAAGGCCGAATATGCTGACAGCTGTAAACATAATTTTCAGATCAGTGAACTTTGCAAAAGTCACATCTACCACAGCATCTAAATAACATTAAAACATTCAGGTAAATAAAGCAGGTTTAAATATCTCTGGCCAAGATCATGTTAAACAAGTAAAAAATAAAGCTGTGCTAAATATTTTAACTTCTGGTCAGGTTCCCTAAGTGAAAAGAAATCCTTCCCTGTTTATCCACCCTCAATATAAGGTAAATGATAAAACCTGGAAGGGCTTACAAAGCACAGCAATTTCTTTCCCAGGATTATGGTAGTTTTAAGACCTACTTAATGGAAGTTACAGGTAAAATAAAAGCATACTAACTTGCATATCATTAAAAAACTTCCTTGAAGAAATGTTCCTTCTTTAGTTCAGTTTTCACATTTTAGGGTTATCAGCCACAGCTGTACCTTTTATTTTATTCTTTATTTGAATATTGTGTTATTTAAAGCCCTGAGGTTTTTGCCTTCTAGATTTTATAGCACCTGAAGTCAGTCAGAGTTTCAGCCAGTGTTAAGTACTTGAGGTTTTGCAGGTTATACAGTTGTCTTTGTCCAACAGAATTTGAATGCTAATTCTGAGAATTCTGACTCTGTCTCAGTTTGTGGAGGTTGGTCAAAAATGAGAAAATCTGCAATGAACTTTGTATGTTTATGTGTAGCTTGTGGTAGCCTGGCTCCAAAATGCCCTCGATCCCTGGGTTCTTTGGTTGCAAGGAAACACTCAGACCAATTTGTGAAATAGACCTATTCTAGATGTCTATAGACTTTCTAAAGGAAATGAGGAGCTCTAGGACTGGAATGTTCTGAAACTTCCTGAGTTAACATAAAATTAACCTCATTTCCTCAACATGCTTTTGGACGAGTAAGTAGATCTATAAGAAATTGGGGGAATGGGGGCATGTCCACACTGAAAAAATGACCGTGTTATATGATGCCTTTGGTCCCACTTAAACTCCACCTAAATGAGGGTCTCCAAAAACTTAAAACATTTTCTCTTAGCCTTCAGTCTGTCACTGCCTTGAGGTTAGGCCTACAGGGACGAAAGTGTAAGACAAATCATAGAAGTACTGGCCTTACACTTGTTGGCTTAATGGCAACTTGAAAATATTTCAGAAATAAAAATTGGAAGAGAAATTTAAGCAAGTATTGGTACAGAACTTCACTGTCCAGTACGATAGCTATTAGATACATTTACATTTAAATGAACTGGAGTTAAATGAAAAACTCATTTCCTCATTTTAACTAGCCACATTTCAAGTGCTCAGTAGTTACATGTGGCTATCACCTTGGGCAGTGCAGATATAGAATGTTTTCATCATTGTAGAAAGTTCTGTTGGGTCAAGTTGGGGTAGGCTCTTAGCTTTGAGGGGGGCACTAGGAGAGTGGGGTTTTTCTTTGTTGACGACATCTTGGTTCTTACAGGCTCTGAACCGTACCTGTGTTACAAGAAATAATGAGCCGGTGATGCTAACTTTAAACCAAATGAGAAAGTAATATCAGACTTTCGTGACTGAAGAAGAAATGATTTCTAATTAAAGTGAGTGTGCAGAAAGATGAGTGTACATCCACTCAAAGCTGATAGAGTGGTACACCCATACAAGAATCAGGCAGATTTATATATATATTGATATAGTTAAGATTTATAGCTAAGTGAAAGGGGCAGGGTGTTAAATGGTGTATCTAATATGCTTCTGCATGGCAAAAAGAAAGCAGGGATGCACACACACATTTGTATAGGTTAGATCATCCCAGGAAAGATGAGAAATTATTAGCAGTTGTTGCTTTGAGACTGGGAAAGGGGGAAAACAGGGACTCTAGGACTGACAAGTACGTGAGGGAGAGTTGCCTTTCTCCGTGTATTGTGTTTCGTTTTTCTTTCTTTTTTTTAACTTTGTGTAGGTAACTAATGCAAAATACAACATTAAGAAGATTACAAATCACCAGGTACCAAAAAGAATCAGTGTGGTGTGGACCGGCTTAGATTGAGGGAAGATGGAGTGTGGGGTTATCCTTGAAGTGGATTTGGCTGGAGTTAGGAAGATTTGGAGATGAGTACAGGGCACCAGTACTCGCAATGCTGGCTGTTTTCTGCAGAGGAAAGTTATCAGGGTTTTACAACCATTATTTTTAAAGTTTAAATCAATATATTTAAGGTACAATTTTTATATAATAAAATGAGGGCATTTTAGCATCTTCAGTGTGATGTGTTTTGACAAATACCCTGTGTAACCACCACTCCTGTCAAGGTGTAGAACATTTTGATCACCTCACAAAGCTCTCTGGTGCCCCTTGCAGACAGTGCCCTCCACGCCATCTCAGGCAGCTACTGATCTGCTCTGTCATCACAGGCATCGTCAGCTTTGCCCATTCTAGGATTCCATCTAACTGGAATCACATCATATGTGCTCTTTGGTGCCTATCATCTTTCACCTGCGATGTTGTGTGTATCATTCGTTTCTTCTTATTTCTGAGAAGGCAGTCTGCTTTGGGTTTTTTTTTTTTTTTTTAAATTGAAGTATAGTTGATTTACAATGTTGTGTTTCTGGTGTACATCAAAGTGATTCAGTTATACATACACATACACTCTTTTTCTTCTTTTCCATTATGGTTTACTACAGGATATTGAATACAGTTGCCTGTGCTGTACAGTAGGACCTTGTTGTTTATTTTATATGTGGTAGTCTGTATCTGCTAATGCTTCGGTTCTTAATTAACCAAATGTGGATTGTCTGTATGTGGCAAATAGGCTGGAATTAATGACCTCTCTCTCCTACCCTCTCCACTCCTCCCTAGATGCCCACCCCCTTGATATACATTTTTGAACTTTCTCATATGTCAGGGTTGATAAGGTAGTTAAACATCAACTTAAACAAAACCAACAGCAGAAGTCTGGGTGGGCAGAAGTAGCTGCAGGAGACCGGTGTCCTGACTGTGGCCCGGCTACTCAACCTGGGTGCCTCTGACTCTCTGCAGCCCAGGTCTGTGGGTGTGCTCCTGCTCTTGGGCTCTGTGCCAGATAACCTGGATTTAAAATACTGTCTCACTTCGGGTATTAGAACACTGCTCGAGTGGGATCTCATTTATGTAGTGTACATAAAAATTAAAACCTAGGGAATTCCCTGGCAGTCCAGCGGTTAGGAGTCCACGCTTCCACTGCACAGGGGCACAGATTTGATCCTGGTCAGGGAACCAAGATCATCCCGCAAGCTGCACGGCATGGCGAAGAAAAAATAAAAAAATTAAAACCTGACATAAGGTGCATGGCATAGAAGTCAGTGAGACACCATGCTGGGATCTGCAAAGAATGTTGTAAGCATTAACCTTCCTAATTAGAGTTTTAGGCTTTTGTAATATAACCAGTAGCTGCTACAAGGAAATGATAACAAATTGAAGAATGTGGTTTTAAAAAATTGTATTAATAACCCCTTTCTGGGTTTTTTGCATCAATTAAATGGCATTAATTGTTTAGAATAGACGACACACATTTGTACCCAACTATAAAACAGTATGTGTTGATCAGATCTCCTCCAGCTGACGTATTGTAACTCTTAAATAAATTATGGATCAAGGGAACTTTTTTCAGTAACTCTCAGATATGCCAAGGGAAGATGAATGTAATAGTGTTTCTTATCTTTAACGGTAACCACAGGAACTATGATGTTGATCACAGATTCACAGTCTGCAAATGAAGCCAGTGCTTGCTTTTGTCACCCAGCTAACTTTCACCATAGGAGAAAAAATAGAAAACAGCAGCATTGGCGCACCGCGCACGTGGGCAGGGGTATTAAATATGTATAGAGTGAAAATGACAATTTTCTATTAATAAATTATGAGTGGTAACATTTGTTTGCGCAGTGCATGTTTTCAGTGGTCCCCAGTTGACTTTTCTCCTGCTTTAAACGTGTATTTACAGGCTATGTCTGGAAAAATGATCCAGCATACAGGTTCTGTGGTGTTTCAAATTGCACAGTGTAGGTATACTCCCTCTCCCCCCCAAAAAAAGTGAATTGCATTTTTATGTTGTTGGAGCTCTCAAAATAGAGTAATGTACGTTTTAAAGAGAACATTGCTTGTCCCTAGTGTGGTACCACGAGTAATTCTGCTGTGGTTGAGCTGAGCTTCAGAAGCACTGAAAAATTTATAAGGTGAAAAGCATGCGTACCTATATCACCTTGGCACTTAGGTCTGATTTAGGGGGAGCAAAAGTGTTTGGGGGTTGAGTCAGTTGAGATGAGGGGTACCAAGTAGGGAAGATTCACAGGCTAAATGTATTACCCTACCTACAACAATGTGAACCTAATATTGGTAAGGTCAAGGTTCTCAGAATATTTTCTTATTGCCGTAAGCAACCAACTTTACAATGATGATTTTCTTGCTTCTTATTCTTGCTTCTTAGTTTCCTTTAAAGGGAAACTAAATAAAACTAACTTCAAAATTACATTGTTAATGTAATAAATGGTTTTATCTGATTTTTTCATTTTGGACTTCCAAATCTATACTAAGATGGGACGCAACTTACATCATGAAACTCTGTATTTATGTTTTGCTTTTAGGGATCTAAATATGTAGAAATTTCAAATTACAAGGAAAAATGAATGCTGTCCCTTATTTTTACAAGCTTTTACATACTAAGAAGATGTCCTTATTGGTCTGATTATGTGAGGGCTGTGTGCACTTAGATTGCTGAACGAAAATCAGCTTGTGGTTTCCAAACGCTAGCACCATCTGGAGTTTTTAAGCAAAAGCAGTTTTTAAAATATATTCTTAATGGGTGCATTTTATAATTTCTCAATGTAATCAAGGCTACTAAAAGTGTGAATAAATCAGAAATCTAACTCCTCAGATATATATTGTGTAATGAGTTATTAGAAGTAATACTGCAGTTGTATGGAACATGCTTGACCTATTGAATGTATTTAAAATTTAGAGAGATTTATTTTTATTAATCTGTACGTGGTTAACTAATGGTTATATTCAGTTTCTAAGGCAATTTTCTCTCACCTTTTTCTCTCTGTTAGGAATATGTCTCAATTATTACAGTGTATCAACCTATGAAGTAGAAGTTTTGATGGAAACATTAAAGCATATGTACTGTAAAAATCCTTTACTAATTTAACTTTGTCGTCTTCTTTTTTCCTTTTCCAGAAAGCACAGATATGCCAGCAGAGACTAGACAGGGAAATTTCCAACTTTCTCAGAATGATTAAGGAGTGTGACGTGGCTAAAGGTAAAAAAGACACACCCCGCTCTTGAACACAACCCATTATCATAGATGTTTACCCTTTGGCTGACTATACAGTTTAGATAATTTTGGGGTTTGAATTCAGAATTGTATTTGAAAAAGTTAAAGTTAACCTTTTGGGGCTGTGAATTCGTTTTGGCTACGTAGTGAGACTGTTTATGAATCCCAGAAGACTTGGATTTTGTGGTCAAATTGTCTTGGGTTTGAATCCTTGTTCTGCCACTTATTAGCTGTTACTTTTGAGCAGAACATTTAATTTCTCTGAGCCTTGTTTTCCCTATCTATAAAATGAAGCGGTTGGTAGTCTTTTGCCATTCTGTGAATGTATGTGTGAATTCATCTAATTATTAATCTCCCTTTCAAAGGTCATTTTTTGTGCCTTTACTCTCCTTTAGTTATGAATTATCAGGAGTTAATTATAAATACTCCAAAAATCAAAATACAATCCAATACAAAATACAAAATCCCAATATAAAATCCAATACACAAATTAGGTTTTGAGAAAAAATTATTGATTACTTTATAAATTAAACAGTTATCATGTTCCTTAGACTTAAGAATCTTAACAGTTGCTTTAGACTTTAGCTGTGATGTGTTTATAAATAACTCCACTAAAATATAATCAGCTGAGTTGTCTGAGTTTATTAACTACTGATTTTAATCATGATCTAGTTTATGTGTGCCCAGGGAATGTGAAGAAATGTTAATATTAGAGTAAACTGAACATAAATGTTCTGTATCTGTCCAGGTATACCTTGGACATCCCTTTACTTCAGTTCAACAAACACGTATTTAGATGAGTGATGATAGCTTTGGGAAGGACAGCAGTCAAGTCATTGTGATTATTAATTGCAAGCAAGAATATTTTATTACTTAAGGCTCTTCATCCTCAATGGGCTTTTTAAATAATAACGGCTTCATTAGACATAATTCACATAAGCCTCGAATTCACGTATGTGGAGTATACCATTCAGTGGCTTTTAGTATATTCACAGAGCTATGCAACTGTGACCATCAGTGGGCTTTTAAAATACCATCCTCACCAAAAACCATCAAAACTAAGCAGAGATACTAACAACATTTAAAAGATACAGAAACTGTACAGAGTGAGATGAAATATAAGGATTAATTTCTTTGACTTGGACCAAAGAAAGAAATTATATGAGAACTACAACCAAATTACATTGTTCTTTTCTTTTAAACCTTGAGTCAGATCTCTTGGTTCAGATCGTTGGTATGACATGTCACTCATAAATGATGGCATGCATCATTTGTGCTCTTAGAGACATACATGATACTCAGTACCGCAAGAGTGATTTCATTTTGGACAGTGTCATCTGGGAAACTTTGAAATATCTGACTGTGATCTGACAATTCTATTTCATATATCTACAGTAAAAGTCAGTGGGTTTTAAACAATTATGTATAGAAATTATGTTCAGAAATTATAGACGTTATTTTCCGAAAGATTGGTGTAGATAAATAAAACTACATTTTATGTAAATACTAAGTAAATAGGGTTGAGATAATTTCATGAATGGAATTGGAGTTTTGAAGGTAACAGAGTCTGCTCTTAACGCCAAGGGATTGTGCAGAATAATCTTGTACCATGTGTTTTATTGAAGGAAGCTGATAGATACACATCCTGTTCCAAACTGCCTACATAGTTTGCCAGTGACTTCTCAAGATGAAAAACTAAAGTGTTTGTGGGCAGAGTCCAGCTCTTGTGGTTGAAATTGTTAGCTGTCTTACATTTTAGTATGAAACTATATGAACTTTAAGACTCAACGCCCTTCTTCCTTATTGCGTCTTCTACAGTACCTGTTCTGCTCTGCACCACTTCAATCCAAATCACTGCAGCAGCCTGTCCTTTAGTCTCCCTGCCTTTGGGAACCTCCTGCATTCCATCCTTAAAGGGAATTGAATCGGAAGCCTTTCAGGAACTCTTCCAACTCAAATTCTGTGAAATACTGCATTATTGCTGCCAGATTAATTTTAGTTACTTTTTAAAAAAATTATTATAAATGTTATTTTCTGTTGAGAAAATCTTTTAAGTGTCCTTGAAACTACAGAATAAAATGCAAACTCTTTATCCTGGCATTTAAGGACCTTCATAGCCCGATCACAAACTGATTTTTTAGCTTTATTTACAATTCTTCTCCCCTGTGACCCCCGTAAACACTTTTGACCAAACACTGTGTCTTTGGTCTGAAATGTCCTCTATTAAAATAATGCTTTTGTTTTCATGAGTGGACCTTAAACCTAATTTCTGCCTGGATTAATGACAAATTTATGTATCTCACATTGGCAACACATCATTCAAGGTGCAAAGAATGCTGTTTTAAAATCTCTACTATTTTATCTTTACCAAAAGCCTGGTTGCGAAAACAAATAAAATCACTCAAACTTATAAAACTTTTGGAAGACATCCTGAAAGCCATGCAGTCAATCTGTTCTCCCCGACAACCTTAAAGTTACCCTTAGGTGTAGCAGCCAGGTTTTGACTATTATAAATAATGTTGTATTGTGCATTTATATTCAATCACATCATTTTATTACCATAGGATTCCTGGAAGTGGGATTAATGGGTGAAAGTATATTAACATTTTTGAGCCTATTGATATATACTGCTAAGTTACTTCCCAAAAAAGATATATTACTTTACATGCCAAGTTTAATGCATGCACTTAATTGCATGTTACTAAGTGTACATAGTAAATCCCTGGTTAAAGACATTTGCATGTTTTCAGTTATCTAAAAGAAGAAAATCTTAAAAGGAAAAGCACTTTTATTCAACCCACTTAACACTCTCCTCAAAATTCTAGGCTTTGAGTAAATATTCTTATCACCACCTTCACTGTTGCCACCCCAGTCCAAGCCACCCTCGTCTCCTACATGCACTATTAAAACAGCCTCCTGACTCAGATCCCACCCTTGCCCCTACAGTCCCTGCCCCAGGGATCTTTCTAAAGCATCAGTGGGTTGATGTCCTTTGCTCAAAACATGCATTTGCTTCCAGGTCTTCTCACTTAGAGTGAAAGACAGAGTCCTTCCCTACCTGCCTCTCTCCAGCCTCACTGGCCTTCTTGCTGTCCCTCAAAGCTGCCTTGGGCCTGGGTGGGTGTTCTGGCACCTCTGCCTGTAAGGCTTTACTCCAGGGTTCGCCCTCCCTCCCCAGGTCTCTAAACCAGCAGAACCTTCCGACTGAGGCCCTCTCTTGCTGCCTGCACTGGTTTGCTCCTCCACGGCTGTTCTCTGCCCTGCTTGGTGCCCTGGGCCCATGATCACTGTCGACTTTAGGAGTATCACTAGGGCTTCTTTGCCCTTGGCCCTCTGATTGGGTCCAGCAAATGGGAGGTCCTGTGCGGAGATGGGTGGAGGGGTGGGAGGAGGAGTAGGTCGGGGTTACCCCGCTCCCTCCTGCAAGCTGTGGTCTAACCCTGCTGCTGGGCTCCACCCGGCCCAGGGCCCCATTCTGTGACTCCAGCTCCTCCTGTGCCTTCCCTTGGCCCCGCTGTCCCAGGGTAGTAACTGTCCTGCGTGCCTCTCTGTTAGTTCGCTCAGGCTCATCGTTGTACGTCATCTCTGTAAAATTCTTTTCAGTTACACTTTGACTTTGCTGGCTCTTCCTGCCAGGACATTACTGATGCCAAGTCCCAGCTAAACTTCCAGCTCTAGCACTGGCTCTCCCCTTCCTTGTGTTATTCTTCTCTTTGTCACTCATCAACCTTCCTATATATGTGTGTGGAGTTGATTGTCTGCCTCTCCTTTTGGAATATAAACTCCACGAAGGGAGGAACTTTGGTCTGTTTTATTCACCGATTATCCTCAGCTCCTAAACAGTGCACGGCATGTGGTAGGTGCTTGTACTCGCTTGCCTCTTTCTCTCCCTCTCCTTCCTACCCATCCTCCCCTCCCATACACACACACACACACACACACACACACACACACACACACACACGCATTGTGAGTGAATAAAATGAATAACGTATTTAGCTAATAAATTTATAACTTATTTCTGTTGAACTCAGGGAGAAACAAGTACTGCATTTTTTCTGTCAAGTTAATGAGTGAACAGATTGTATAATTCGGTGAGACCTTCTAGAGACAAACAAATTGGGGAAGAAGCTGTCCACACTGGAGAGCGTTTTGCATTCTTTTACCAATAGGGGTTCTGCAGTCAGTGCCATTGGTTTTTATATCCTACTCTTCTCCCGTGGATTCAGTGTTTTTCCTGAGGCAGACTTGTGACTAGTTCTTTCACTGAGGATCTGTGGGTGGTAGAATTTCTCTCTCATCTAAATCTTTTTTTTTTTTTTTTTTACCCCCACTGGGTTACAGTTACCGTCCATTAGCATTTTGAAGATGTGATTCCAATTTCTTCTGGCTTCTGATATTCTAATGATGATTATTTGGTGAACAGTCTTTTTTTTTTTTCTTTTTATGTTCACTTACGGCTTTTCAAAGATCTCCACTTTGTCTTTGGTGTTTTGCAGTTTTAATCTGTCTTGCTATCCGCTGCTTGAGGTGGTTTTTAATTCAAAGACTCATTCATTCTTTCTTCAATCTGGGAAAGTTCTTCGCCATTCTCTCCTCACACTGTGCTTCTTCATCCGTTCTGTTCTGCTGAAACTCCTGTGGGTATGTGTGGAACCTTCTTATTTACTCCCCACCTCTTAGTTCCTCATTCTCTTTTTATTTTTCTGTTACATTCTGAGCAGTTTCCTCAGATCTGTTTTCTAGTTTCAGTTTCTTTCTCAGTTCGATCTCTTTTGGCTGTTTAATCCTTTGACTTTCTAATCCTAATTGTATTTCATAATTCTAGAAATTCTAGGTGGTGGTTTTAAAGTTTTAGTTTTTTCCATAGAAGCCTGCTCTTTCATGTTACATACATTTCGAACTTTATCTCTCATCATTTTAAGCGTGTAAAGTTAAAGCTCTTTTCAGCATGTTCTTACATCTCAAGTTGTTGTGGCTAACTGTGCCTTGGGATGGATTGTTTCCTTCACGGTGGATTTTAGATTTTTATTGAGAGCTTGTTTTTTTCTGCATCCTGGATTATGGAAGTGTCCCTACACAGTAGTTCTGTGTCTGCTTCTGTTGATGTAATAGTTTTAAAATTGGATTGCATATCTAGATGCAGCATGAGCTAGGGATTTCTGTTTTTCATGATTCCCACCCACAGTACTAGGCAGAAAATGCCCATCTTCACTGCTTCCCTGAGCCCATTTCTGCTTTCACTGGGGGTCAAGGCCTTGCTCTGCTTGGTGAGGCCAGAGCCACATCTCCCCCTCATGTAGGTGTGAAGGCACAGCTTTCAGCCCCTGCTTTATGTCCTAGCTGACCTCTGACACCCCTGTGCTTGGCCTTCCCTACCATGCCCTCACTGGCATGCGCCTCTTCTGTCAGCCTTGACTTTTCTGTGGGTTTCCAGCATATCTGGGATTTTGTTCCTTCAAACTCTGCTATATATTATTTAATTATTATTATTTTATCAGCATCTTTATGGGTTGGGGTTAGAGGGATGTTTCTCCATCAACTTAGTAAGTCAGGTACCACAAGTGTCCCATGCACTTTCTAATGTAAAATATATCAGTAACCCACAAATTGTATTGTCTAGAATAACAGCAGCCACATACAGCCTTTTTTTGTGCATTGTTCTGTATACTTTGCATATATTAACTCTATTATTCCTTATAACAACCCAGCGTTAGCACATAACAGCTATAATGTCCATTTTATAAATAAGCTAACAGGGACACAGAGAGCTTAGGTAACTTGTCTTAGGTCACACAGCTACTAAAAAAACCAGACAGGGTGTGCCCCTGGGCACCCTGGCTCTAGAGACTGCTCTTAGAAAATAATGAGTCTGGACTAAATGGAGAAATCTATATTTACTCCTAAATTTTTGATCTATGAGCTAGAAAAGGTTACAGATTTTCATCCCTAGATCTGCATCTACAGTGAAAGGTAGAATTTGTTGAGGACAGTCACTTGGCTGCTGTAGTTGAGGTGCTATTCAAATCCTTACAGTCTCCCGTTCAGAAGTTCGAGGGGACGGTGGGATTGATGCAGGGCTGAAGTTTCCAGCTCGCAACAAAGAAATCCTCTTTATTTTTCCTGTCAGTTTTTTTCTTCTCTTTTCTTGTCCTGAGGTTCTTTCTGGTATTTTTCATCTGAAAGAACACATGACCGTTTGATACAATTTCCTGAGCCCAAACCTTGGAGTCCTCTTAACCTTGGAGCACATCCTTCCTGCGCAGCACGTTCTGTGTCTCCTTTGTCTCTCCATTGTCCCCTTCTCTGTCCCCCCATCAGTACACTGACGTAGGCCACAGCCGTCCTGCCTGTAGGTTGCAGCCCCTCTTGTCTGGCCATGCTGCCTCCAGGGAGTGTTCCACAGTGTGGTTTGAGAGGGGCCTCTAAAGACAGATCAGGTCTTGTGGCCTCCAGTGCCTTAGGGTAATTGCACTCTACCTTGACCTGTGTCTGCTCGCATCAACAGTCTCACCTCTCACCTCTTCCTTCCTCTTACTCAGTGTTCAGTAGCACTGAACTTTTCTCATGCTTTAGGGTCTTGTTCCCATTGTGTGAAGTACTAGCTTTTCCTCATCTTTTAAGTGTAGCTTCTAGAAACTTCTTGGCTTCTCTAGGATGGGCCTAAGTGTTCTTACTATGTGTTTCCAAACCACCCTCCACTTTCCCTGTCATGGCACTAATCCCCTTTACTGTAGCACTTTGTGTTTCCATCTTCCCCTCTGGGCAGACCCAGCCTCCTCAGGTCTTAGAAGGGGCGGGAAGAGCAAGCAGAGCTCAGGCCACCACAGCTGCTCCTGCCCAGGTCTGTCATACAGGGCGCTGGCGAGGGAGCTGCTCTCCTGGGTCCAGGCTTCCTTTCAGACAGCCAGGATGAGGAGTCAAATAGAGATGCAAAGAGGTTATGAAACTAAGTGATTTATTACTCGTATTTATTTTGCCCAGTCTATAGGAGAAAACATCATCAAATTCTCTCACTCTTCACCTTATTTGTTGGGGCACAGACCCTACTAGTGCCTCTCCCTTGACTTTGCTGGAGACAGAGCTCCCTGGGTCACATGTGACTCTACCTGAATCCTTTGTTGACTGGTTTTTCTCACAAGATCACTACCACAAAGAAGGTTAGGAGCTCATTGCCAGGACAGTACAGTGAGGAGTGATGCAAATCCAATGATAGCCTTTATTTTTTCCTAATTAATTAATTAACTAATTAATTTTTGGCTGCGTTGGGTCTTCATTGCTGTGTGCGGGCTTTCTCTAGTTGTGGCGAGCGGGGGCTGCTCTTCATTGCGGTGCACAGGCTTCTCATTACAGTGGCTTCTCTTGTCATGGAGCACGGGCTTTATGCATGCAGGCTCAGTAGTTGTGGCACTCAGGTTCAGTAGCTCTGGCTTGCAGGCTCAGTAGTTGTGGCGCATGGGCTTAGTTGCTCCGCGGCGTGTGGGATCTTCCTGGACCAGAGCTCAAACCTGTGTCCCCTGCATTGACAGGCAGATTCTTAACCACTGCGCCACCAGGGAACTCCCCAGTCATAGCCTTTGATGGAGATTTTAATCAATAAAATCTTCCTCCTTGCCTCCCTTCACTTTTTTTTCTTATAAATTTATTTATTTTTATTTTTTATTTATTTTTGGCTGCGTTGGGTCTTTGTTGCTGTGTGTGGGCTTTCTCTAGTTGCAGGGAGTGGGGGCTGCTCTTCGTTGCAGTGCGCGCGCTTCTCATTGCAGTGGCTTCTCTTGTTGCGGAGCACGGGCTGTAGGTGTGTGGGCTCAGTAGTTGTGGCTCTTGGGCTCTAGAGCACAGGCTCAGGAGTTGTGGTACACGGGCTTAGTTGTTCCGCGGCATGTGGGATCTTGCCGGACCAGGACTCAAACCCATGTCCCCTGCATTGGCAGGCGGATTCTTAATCACTGCACCACCAGGGAAGCCCTCCCTTCACTCTTATTTGCAAAAGAATGCAAAATACATTTCATAGTTCTGCTGGCTTCTTCCCTGTTTTGACCCCAAAAGGTCTTCCTAACTGGTACACTCTTTTCTAAAATTTTAAATTAATTCAATTTATTTTTTCCAACAAATATGTTTTTCCCTCTTACTATTCTAAAGATGCCCTCTGATCAGTACTGTTCATTCAATAATAATTGTTTTATTTTCTGTTTTCCTTGCTAGACTGCAAGTTTTGTAAGGACAAAAACTGTTTCTCAGTTACTTACGCCCTATCTCCAGCACCTGGAGTGTAGTGCCTGCCACATGGTAGCCACTCGATAAATGGTAGATGCAAATCCTCTAACCTCTCGAGTTCTCATAATTCTGAGACTCTCTTCCTCTCAGGACCAGTATTTTCAGTACTATCTGAAAATAATAGTTACAGATATTTTGGATATGTTCATTTTATTGGGCATTGTATTTAACAATAAAAAAGCTTATTCTTCAAGATCAGGCTCAAATCCCATTACTTTTATCAAACTTCACTTTATTACTGCATCCCATAATGGTAATTCTTTTCTCTGAATATGTAACATTTTTTATGTATGTACAATTTGTTTGCTATTTGTATCTTATAACATCCCTTTTATTATCTTCTTATTCTTATTTACCTCATGCTTTAACTCATTTAACACATGCTGTTCTGAACTATATATTTTATACTTCTGTTGCAACTAGTGTTAAGTTGTATAGATGTAGACATACAGGTCGAATGGTCAGTGGTACTTGTTTACTGGGTGATTGATTTCAAGCTAATCATCTTAATTTGAACAAAAAACAGATAAATTTATATTCTTACATCTTATATAACGTTACCAATCTCGATTTCTTTTTAAGTTACGGCTTTATGTAGTAGAAGTTTTCTAGAAGAATAGTTGATTTTTATGTGCAGACATCTTTTTCTCCATTTTGAGGAGATAGTACTGATTTTCTTGAGGCATTTATATAATTCCAATTATGAGATAACTTTAAAAACACCTCTTCTCATGCAGGTTAGATCATGTCTCTCATACATGTAGTCAGATGCACTGCACTTTTTTCACCACAAGAGAGAAATTGTCTTATTTTGATATTTTCTGTATTTCCTATGACCTTAGCTTTGTCACTAGATAGTTTTGGGACTGTTTATTCTCTCTGCTGTTTGTGTTTACTTAAAAAAAAACACACACACACACTTAAGGCAGCACTGTTCCCAGAAGGACTAGGTAGAGGAAATGAAATGCCATTCATCCAGTTTATTTTTTTAAAATATCTTATCCCCAGTGATAGAAATATTTGAGTGAATGTTGAAAAACAAGCAAACTATATTTTCTTATGCCTCAAGTAAAAAGAAAATGTAGTTTTAAATAATTTATCAATCTGCCCTAATTAGCCAATCTGTAGTAATATAAATGAAAATGTTTGTATCTTATATATTTTTAAACTAAAATACAGTAATTCTTTTGATGTAAAATTAAATAATCCAGAACTATTTGGATTTTCTATGTAAGCCATGGGAATAAAATATTTTTATTATTTTCCTTAGTCTTTTAACATTTGAGTCTTTTCTTTGTACAAAGTTCAGTGCATGGTATTTGGGGGCTTAAAGAGGTTTAGAGTTTACCGAGGGTAGCAGATTCAGCATACGTACTACCCATGTTCTCTATTACAAGTGGATGTGGCTCCTTTTGGAGTCCAGTAGGAGAGGTCACATCCCACAGTGATATTTAAGGACGGCTCAATGGGGAGGATAGCATTTAAACTTGGCCTTGAAAAAAAAAAAGTTTTAGTTAAGTGGGGAAACTTCTGAATATGAATAATTATTATTTCCATTATTCACGGAAGATGGAACATCTTTAACAAAAGTTTAGAAGCAGTAAAATATAATAGGTTAATATTTCTAGGAAAACAAATAGTTCCAGGAAAACCGTCTGGCTGAAGCTGACTGTTTATGGAACGATTTAAATGTTAGTCTAAGGAGTGTGGACTTTTTCTATATAAGGAGAACAATGGAAGTTTTCTGCGTTAGGGTTTAGTTTGTTAACAACAAGAAACAAGCTCTTCCCCACTAGTTTTAAAACTTACCCAATTAAAAATTGTACAATGTAATCATGAAAACGACAGATGGTGAGCTTTTTATACATGTCTCTAAAGTTAAGCTTTTCACATATGATCTTCCAGCATCTTTCCCGAGTTCAACAATATTTTTAGTACAAAAAATAACTTTTTTTTTTTTTTTTTTCAAATTAACAGTGTCCAGTTCTCAGAGTAGGCCAGATATGTTAACATACTGGCCTTCTTGCATTTATTTATTACGGCTCAGTCTCTAAATATTAGTTGGCTAAAACATATTTGCAGTGATTTCCCAGTTGGTAGCTTTTCTAGAAGCTTAGCAGTTTTCCTTTTATGTAATCAGTATGCAGACGACATTGTATAAGAGGCACGCCAGTGTGAACCGACTGTCCCTGATATGCAGCACTGCCCAGAGTATTTGCCAGAGTCCACGGTTTTTACACCGTCCCACGGTGCAAGTTAATATTAATTCTGACATCTTGTTTGAATACTAGCTTGTCAGACAAGTTACGTAACTTTTGACTCTGTTTTGGACAGAAGAATTTGACACACTCTGAATAATAGATTCTTATAAACTTGTCTTAATATATATTTCTTAGAATATCTTTTGAAAGCTTGCAGAGTCAATTTTGTTTAAAAATTTGTAAAATTCTCCTTAAAATTTATTTAGAGATTTAATGTTTGTTTTATGCTAATCAACAAGTATCTTAAGCGAGATATCTAAAACATAGACAAAACTGGAGATGGTTAAGCATGTGATGGCATTTAATAAAAAGAAATGTAGCCATGAATGGCTGTGCTACCATCTTCCTATCCTTTGTGCCATGAAAATGGAAAATTTCTAGATTACCCAGATGATTTCTGGAAGGCAGAGGCTATGTCTGTTTTTTCTTGTGCATCTCCTCACATCCCTGGTCCCCAGCTCTGTGTAAGACATCTGTCAAGGTACTATTTAAGTCACATGGCATCTAGCATATGGTACTCTCTTTTGCTGTTTAGCAACTAAGTACAGAATAAATCTTCACAGTGTGTATCAAAGGTTCAAAAAGAAATAGTATGTAAAGTCAAAATTATTTTAGAATATAGTAGTTTTCAGTTATTTGGGTATTATTAAGAACAGCTAGGAAATTCTATTCCATAAGATGAAAAATATGATAAAATGTCATTTGGTGTTTATATCCAGATATTAATGAAAGACTTATTACTTTCATTCACTCTGACCTTTTCCTTTTTCTTTTTTTATAAATTTATTTATTTAATTTTGGCTGTGTTGGGTCTTCGTTGCTGCACGCGGGCTTTCTTTAGCTGTGGCGAGCGGACGCTACTCTTGGTTGCGGTGCACGGGCTTCTCACTGCAGTGGCTTCTCTTGTTGCGGAGCATGGGGTCTAGGCGCACAGGCTTCAGGAGTTGTGGCACACAGGCTTCAGTAGTTGCAGCACACAGGTTCAGTAGTTGTGGCTCACGGGTTCTAGAGCTCAGGTTCAGCAGTTGTGGTGCACGGGCTTAGTTGCTCCGAGGCAAGTGGGATCTTCCTGGACCAGGGCTCGAACCCGTGTCCCCTGCATTGGCAGGCGGATTCTTAACCACTGTGCCACCAGGGAAGTCCCTGACCTTTTCCTTTTGTTGCCCACTTTTGCCTTATGAGGTTTTTTGGGTTTGTTTTTTTTTTTTTGCGGTACGCGGGTCTCTCACTGTTGTGGCCTCTCCCATTGCAGAGCACAGACTCCGGACACGCAGGCCCAGCGGCCATGGCTCACGGGCCCAGCCGCTCTGTGGCATGTGGGATCTTCCCGGACTGGGGCATGAACCTGCGTCCCCTGCATTGGCAGGCGGACTTTCAACCACTGCGCCACCAGGGAAACCCTGACTTACGAGTTTTGAGAAATAATATTTCCAAGAAAAGGACTTGTCTTTGCTAAAATAAATCATGTTCATATAAAAAATTTGGAAAATTTAAAAAAGAACAAAACAGAGCAATACAACTTTATCACTTAGAATAATGGCTAAATAATTTGTCATATGTTCTCTGTAGATTTTATTTTTCTTTCCATTTCCCATTTGAAAACTTTGGTTTCTTGATGGAACCCACTGTTTTATGGCCTAGTCATTGCAAATTGCTGGCATTTGGATTTACCTGATTCTTTGTTTATTGACCTTGTTTACCATGTTTTAAGAATAGTGTTTTAGGTAAATCAGAATTACTTAAAATACATAGGATGCTACAGATTTGTCTTTCTCTTTTAAGTTATTTTTTCTTAAAGCTTTCTTAATTTTTTTTATTTGATGGAAGGGACAGATGTAAAGGATCTAATGTATAATCAACATAAAATCCCAAGCTATTTCAACTAAGTACATTTCTGTCACATTAGTCTGGACAGGATGTGACATTTCACTTAAGTGACGTGTGTGTATTTTACAGCTTTCTCTTGCCAACATTATGTTAATTTTGTTTTGTTTGTTTGTTTTCCATAATGGTAGAGTGGATTAAGATTTTCTTTAAGGGTCCAGGGGAGATACTGATATTATCGTTTATTTCCCAATTTAACATATACTGAAAGATGCTGGACCTCGACAGGGACATATTTTTGAGAGTGAAAGACCTATTTATACGAAACATTTATCCAAATAAGAAGTAGAGGAGGGCTTCCCTGGTGGCGCAGTGGTTAAGAATCTGCCTGCCAATGCAGGGGACAAGGGTTCAAGCCCTGGTCCGGGAAGTTCACACATGCTGTGGAGCAACAAAGCCTGTGCGCCACAACTCCTGAGCCTGCACTCTAGAGCCCGCGAGCCACAACTGTGGAAGCCTGCGTGCCTAGAGCCCGTGCTCCGCAACAAGAGAAGCCAACGCAATGAGAAGCCCATGCACCACAATGAAAAGTAGCCCCCGCTCACCACAACTAGAGAAAGCACGCACGTAGCAAGGAAGACCCAATGCAGCCAAAAATAAATAAATAAAATAAATAAATTTTATTTATTTATTAAATAAATCATATTAAAAACCTATTAATGAGATTAAAAAAAAGTAGGGGAAGCTGAGTTAATGCCGCCTTCAGATCTGTTAGCCATCATTGTCAACTACAGGATTATTTTTGTCTCTTTTTAGCACTTTGCCTTTGAATAAAATTACTTATCTAGTAATGAATATCATGAAAGGAAATGTTAATGTTTTATAAGTAATGATATCAGTCCTTCTTGACAGCTATTTTTCTTAAACATTGTATTATTTATTCCTATGAACCTTTTTTTTTTTTTTTTTAATAGGTCCTGGCTCTTCTCCTTTTAGGATATAGGCTTTTCTAAGTCAAGGCTTTGTTCTTTCGTTTTCTGTACTAATTTATGTGCCCTGCATAAAGTAGGTGCTTAATTATGATGCCCAAGGAATATACTATATGCTTTGCTTATTAAGGCAGCTAGAAGGAAACATGAGGTTAGTAGATATAAAAATACGTTTATGGTCTTAGTTTACTTTAAGGTTACTTAAAATCCTACTCATTTTATTTATTTTTTTATTTATAGAAATGCTTCCATCATTCCTTCAGAAAGTTGAAGTTGTCTCTGAAGCTTCTAGAGAAACTTGTGTAGCTTTGAGTGATTGCCTTAATCTCTTCACCAAACAAGAAGGGGTAGGTAGTTTGCAACTGAATTTTTTAAATAATTGTTTGGGTGTCACACTTGATCATCCAGTACATCATTGCTTTCAAACTGTCCAAAGGTAGGAGAAAATAGAGTTAATAAAGGCAACGACAGTTTCATTTTTCACCAAAAGTTAGAACTTATTCTTGATTAAGCAGGATAATTCTGAAATTACTTCTGTTCATATCATTTAATTTGTTTATGTACCCATATTTAACAAGTATGTTTAAAGTTGATCTACTCGGGGTTGTCGTGACATTTTGATAAGACGGACTATGAAAGTGTTCTAGGAACAAAAGGTCTCTATATGAAAAATATGTACTTTTATTTAGCAAATAGATTGTTATCATACTTACCTATGTGAACTCAGCTTAATGGGTTAAATATTTTTTGTGCTCTGTGCTGCTCGCTCTCTCCCATTTAAAAATTTGCCATTTGATCTTCCAAATATAAGTAAAAGTGGTATGTCATCCATTAGTAACTCTTCTTGTAAGGACTGAAAAGTCATTAAGGTGTGGTTTCTTTTTTTATATAAATTTATTTATTTATTTATGGCTGTGTTGGGTCTTCGTTTCTGTGCGAGGGCTTTCTCTAGTTGCGGCGAGCGGGGGCCACTCTTCATCGCAGTGCGTGGGCCTCTTACTATCTGGGCTTCCCTTGTTGCGGAGCACAGGCTCCAGACTCGCAGCCTCAGTAGTTGTGGCGCACGGGCCCAGTGGCTCTGCGGCATGTGGGATCTTCCCAGACCAGGGCTCGAACCCATGTCTCCTGCATTGGCAGG